>NW_005371693.1:1316740-1321687 GCF_000412655.1 Myotis brandtii
AAAGTATGCGTGTTTTATTCATTTTATCTCTAGCCTAACGCATATGTGATAGTTACAGGATAAGTATCCACTATATTCTTAACATAACTTAAACTTCCGATGGAGACTGTATGAGAAAAGGACAGTGGGTATGGACCACTGGGCCCCCAGTGTCTAGAACAGTACCTGGCATATAGTAGAAGCACAATATGTATTTGTTCTTGTTAAAGATGTTTAGGAATAAAATACTTTTCAAAACTCTCTTCCCTTCTATGATTTTTAAAAATATTTTCTTTGTGTATTTTCCAGTTGAAAATGACCCACACTTCATTATTTACCTACCAAAAAGCCAAAAGAATATTTGCTTCAACATTGACTCAGAACCTGGAAAAATTCTCAACCTTGTTTCTGATCCAGAATCAGGTAAAAAAAAAAAAAAAAAAAAAGGTATTATGTTTAAATTAGAGAATTTGATCTTTGCCACCCTACACTATCACTGCTTGGAATTTCTTTCTCACCTTAATATAAGTCCTATATTTTCCAAACTTGGATAATTAGTGAGAAATAAATTATAAATATATTCCTAAGTGTTTCAACTATTACCGATAAAATACACTCCCTCAGTATGAACTAATGTTTTGTAATATAATTAAACTATAATAAAGCATAGTTACATAGTGAGAGCTACAAAGAAGAAAGTGTTATGTAAATCCTAAAGCAAAGTAATAATAATTTTCCATATTGTCAAGTTATATAAATTTGTATTATGGTACCCACATATGAAAAAAAAAATGGCACACAAGAGAAAGAAAAAAAGCTTTTTTTTTTTACTGTAGGGATTTTGGTCAATGGACAACTCATTGGTGCTAAGAAGCCCAAGAATAAAAAACTAAGCACCTATTTATGTAAATCCTAAAGCAAAGTAATAATAATTTCCCATATTGTCAAGTTATATAAATTTGTATTATGGTACCCACATATGAAAAAAAAAATGGCACACAAGAGAAAGAAAAAAAGCTTTTTTTTTTTACTGTAGGGATTTTGGTCAATGGACAACTCATTGGTGCTAAGAAGCCCAAGAATAAAAAACTAAGCACCTATTTTGGAAAACTGGGATTTTATTTTCAACGTGAAGATGTGAAAATAGAAGTTAGCACTGAGACCATCACCTTGAGCCAGGGCACCCGTACGTCGTTCTTATCCTGGTCTGACACAGCTCAGGTCATTAATCAGAGGCAAGTATTCTTATGTGTGGATTCGGGCCTGTCCTTGACACATAAATAAATCCCAACATCCACGACATAAACATAGACCTTAAAATCATCATTTTAAATATGAAGAAGCTGGTGTTCAGAAACATTTTTGTTGCCCACTCCCCTGCTCCTGGCAGTAGGAATCCTGTGTTTTGGTCACCAAGTATCTCAGTGCTAGCCTTGTGCCTAGCATATAGTAAGTTCTCAATAAACACATGTTGGGTAGGTGAGTGAGTCCATCAACTGAAATCCACAGCTGACTCTGTGTTGGTTATGCTCAGAAACTCTATGATTGTATCCTAGGAGTAATATTTTCCCACGAGAATCTGTTTAAGCAAACATATATTGACAGAACTTCAGAGCTGGGAGTTAAAACAGCATTTTGTGAAAAAACCATGGAAAAGGTTTTAGAAAACTAGTGGGATCGTACTGGGAGGAATGACAGTTCATATTAGGGGTGAGAAGGATGACTTTCTAAGAAGAGTCTGTTCTGGAATTAATTCCATTTCAACTTTCCCACTAGGGTGCTGGTCTCAGTGAAGAAAGAGAAAACTGTGACGATTACCCTGGATAAGGAGATGTCGTTCTCCGTGTTACTTCATCGTGTTTGGAAGAAGCATCCAATCAATGTAGACTTTTTGGGAATCTACATTCCCTCCACAAACAAGTTTTCACCTAAAGCACATGGACTAATAGGTAAAGTGTTGATCAACCATCTGACAAGTGTGGAACCACTATAGGGCTTGATTATCTTTGGATAACGGTGATTAGAACTTGGGGAAGTGACAGGTGTGGACTGAAAAGCACAGTACAGTGGGGCCTTGACTTACATTCGTTCTGAGACCGAGCTTTTATGCCCAGGTCCTAATTTATAACGGTGTTTGAGTGATGACACAAAGAGGCCGTTGCCATTGGAAGAAACATTAACTGTTACTCCCAGTTTCTCCTAGAAACCAAGTCAAGGCCCCACTGTATGTATGTTCTATGCCCAGGTCCTAATTTATAACAGTGTCTGAGTGATGGCACAAAGAGGCCGTTGCCATTGGAAGAAACATTAACTGTTACTCCCAGTTTCTCCTAGAAACGAGGCACAGCTGGCCATACAGGGCCACAGGAGGAAGGACAGGTTTGGTCAGGGAAGTAGGAGCAAGTGATAAGTTCACACAAGAGCCTTCATAGGGGTTTCCATGGAAAGACAAGACAGAGCAGGGTAGATTAGAGTTGGCTATTGTGAACAATTCCTGTGGGCTTTTGGGCTATAGAATGGTCTCTAGTTCCGGGGCGTCTGGCCCTGGAATGATTTCTTCTGGGTTATACAGGCCCGGTAGCAGAGATGTGGCTCTGGGTTGGTTAGTTGTATACCCAAAGCATGCTCCTGGTGGAGTCCTTTGCTGCCTTTCAGAATTGGCTAGCCCTGGGGTGGGCAGTTTCTCCCCAGTCAGACACGATTTTTAAGATGTCAAACATCCTAATGTATAGACAAGAAAAAAACATGATCAAATCAGCCCAACATAGAGGTGCAGGGTGACTCAGTAATGTTATCACCAGGACCTTTGCCCTTCCAAACAAGGTTTTCCCAGAACCAGGATTTCATCATCATGAACTGGGCAAAATAAGAGATGAGGCAAATAAATCTTAAGTTTTATGCTGAAAAAATTTTTCTAATTAAAAAGGAACAAACTGGCTTAGGACGTCTGTGATGACAAGCAGGGTATCTAGGCCAACTTTCCCTACTTTTAAAAGAATGGTTCCAAAATAAGCACATGACACCACCAACAAACCTGTGTCTGTGACGTAAGCTCTGCTCTCAGGTGCTGACCTTCACCCCCTACCCCAATCAGGGCATTCGATTTTATTTCTGATCCAATAGATCGGCCTCATATGTAAAGTGACCATGGGGTGAGCAGCATGGTCACTGTACATCTCCCCCATCGACTGTGCCCTTTTCTCTGAGTATGTCTTTCTACGCCAGAAATTCTGGAGGGAGGAGCAACTTCGTAGCTTGGATCAAATGACCAGCCTTTCTTTTTATTTATTCTTGGGTTACACGTAAAACACTGTCTGGACTTTATTTCACTAGGCCAGTTCATGCATGAGCCAAAGATACACATCTTCAATGAACGACCTGGGAAGAACCCCGAGAAGCCAGAGGCGAACATGGAGGTGAAAGGACATAAGCTGGTTGTCACAAGGTAAGCCTCAGATGCATATGACAGTGACAAATAGGGCTCCTACTAGGGTTGGACTCACATGGCATTACCTGTCACACCAAACAACTCATCAGGAATAGGCACATACATAACATTTGCAGAAGGACACTGCCGCTCAACCATCTGAAATGAAAATGATGACTACATATATAAATATGTACATGAAATGCCAAAATTAATTAATCTGTTGTTCTCACCTTCCTACATTAGAAGCCCCATGCTCACTAGCTGGATAATTGCAAAAGCTGACCAAAAGAGGAAATTGTATAAATACCCACATGCCACTGTGCTAGAGAATGTATATTTTTATATTCAAGCTAGAGCCTTTTTCTTGAGTGTGTGAGGTGAAGCCCACACTTCAGAGTTGTGTTCCCGCCTCCTTTCCGTTTCTAAGTTAATCTGTACTCCTTACCTTGCTGGAAAAGTCCATATTGGTCAGTCTCAGTAAGGGATATTTGAATTATCTAATATCTGGACTCACTGTTTCTGTCCTTCCAAAACTCAGCCCAGACTCAGATGACTTGGGGAATGGGGAAGGGAGAGGGCAGGCAGATATGGTGGTGGAAGGGGCACAAAGAACAGCAAGGGGGAGAGCGGGTCTCCTTTGGAGATACGCAAGCTGGCATGCTTTGGTCTGGGCCCTAACCAATCGCACCATTTTCCTTGCAGAGGCCTGCAGAAAGATTACCGAACAGATAGAGTATTTGGAACAGATGTTCCCTGCTGGTTTGTACACAACAGTGGGAAGGGTTTCATCGATGGACACTACAAGGATTACTTTGTGCCTCAGCTCTATAGCTTCCTCCAATGGCCTTAAAGGTTTTTAGTTTTGGAAATTAAATGTATATACGTTTTCCTCTGCCCTTTGCATTCATTCTTCAGTTTGAATAATATTAAGACCTAACCAGATATTAACACATCTGAAGAAAATAAATGCTTTGCAAAGAAGCTTTAGGATTTTGTTGTGTCTTCAGATGCGAAGGTGAGTTCATCAAAGCGAAGCAAGGAAAGCTGCTTTGGCAAGTCAAGCTGGCATCCAGGCAGAGCCCTAGATTTGGTATTTACTGGGATTTCATTGTTCTTAAATGTCAGGTCCTCAACTTTGCAGGTTGAGTACATTTTTATGTTGTTAGTGAAGTGAAAAATTCAGCTATGAGGTTATATGGTGAATGTGGAATAAGAACAGGGGAAGTGACATATATTATAAGGAATTGGTTCACATAATTATGAAGACAGATAGTCCAGAATCTGCAAGATAGGCCAGCGGTGCAGGAGACCCAGGGAAAGCTGATATTCTGGTTCAGAGGCCATTAGGCAAGAAGAATCAATGTTGTAGATGAAGTCCAAAGGCAGTCAGTGGGGGGAGGGTCAGTTTTTGTTACACTGATTAGATGAGGCCACCCGCATTAAAGAGGGCAATCTGTTTTAATCAGTCTACCTTTTATTTTATTTATTTTATTTTTTTAAATCCTCACCTAAGGATATTTTTTCCATTGATTTTTTTT
>NW_005371693.1:1322166-1324144 GCF_000412655.1 Myotis brandtii
GCCAGAGCGGAAGGGAAGGAGGGAGAGAGAGAAACATTGATGTGAAAGAGACATCAAGTTGTTGCCTCTCACACGCACCACCAACCAAGGCTGGGGATCAACCCACAATCCAGGTACATGTGCTTGACTAGGAATGGAATCCATGACCCTTTGATGCACAGGCTGATGCTCGAATGACTGAGCCACACTGACCAGGGCTGTCTATATTTTTAAATGTAAATTTCATCCAAAACATGCTCATAGACACACCCAGTAAAATGTTTGACCAACCCTCTGGGCTCCCCTTGGCCCACCTAGGTTGACACATAAAATAAGCCATAACAAGGCCTTAGTTGACCAGCCTCATTCTGTTAAACCAGCCCTTCTCCAAATAAGATAAAATATGATTGGGTAGGTGTCTTCTGATTAAATTAAATCCTATAACAGTCCTGCCTCCCTAACATTATTCTGAGATCACCTTGGAGACTTCATTGATCTCAAATTCTTCATTCATTTAAAATTGCTCAGGACAAGGGCGGGGGGGGGGGGGGGGGGACACGGAGACATATGTAATACTCTTTGTAATACTTTAAGCAATAAAACAATTTAAAAAAAATTGCTCAGGACATTATCTCAGATGGCTAATTGTACACAGTATTAATGTTACTATGACTTCTGTGAGAATCACCGTTCCAAATGCTCTGAAAGCTCTTCTGTCTGTGAAGCAACAAGTTCCACACAAATTTAATAGATTCTTGACACTGAACCTTCCTTAGCAGTGCTCCTTGCAGACCTTGATTTTATTTGTACTTAAGCAATTCCTAAGAATAATGTCATTTAATTTTAAACCTTATATGGTTAGGTTTATTTCAAAATAAATTAACTAGCAAATTATGTCCTAACAAAAGGCTAATGGCATTTATAAGGCAAAATAAACAAATTTAAAGTGAAATCGGGTGACTGCATTGGTATAGCAGATTTTGGTGACACAGTCCAAGTATTACCCATTGTAATTTTGTGCTTTCCCTTGTTTATAACTTTCTTTTAAAAATCAATTCCCCCTTCTCATTGCCAAAAAAAAAAAAAAAATCAATTCCTAAAATGCACCCATTTTCAAAGTCCAAATTGATAAAAAACATTAAAAATTTTTTAAAGTATTTTTATGAAATTTTCTCTCCATAATTTGATAAATATCATTTTTCATTGTAGAATGTCGACAAAAGTACAATACCCAACCTATATTTGAAAAAGCAATTATCTTTTGACATAACTGTAAAGTATTAAACAAATATGATTATTTCTATAATCTAATCTCAGTACTAAGGAGATAAATGGCATTGCCTTTAGTTTTATTCTATAAAAATTGATCACCTATGAAATGCTTTTAAAAAAAATCTACATCTTTTCCATTTCCTATTTGAAAATGCTAATATTAAAATGATAATATTCAATACAGACTTCAAAGTGGGTTCTTATAATTGTTACTTGGTAAAAATTTTTACTTTAAAACTTTTACCTTTAGATAACTTTGATTCCCAGTATCTTAAATATGCTCTTTTGTTTTTAAAATAATGATGAAAATGTTGGGGTGTATATTTACATACAGATATTGAACAAGAATGCTATCAAAAGCAACTAGATTTAAAATCAAATCCATATTATTCAAATTATCAAAACTATTAGTAGCTGGTGTTTTGAAATTCAGTGCCTGTAAAAATAACTTTATTAATATGGTTCATGTGTTTCCCTTGAGACCAGAAATCTGCCTTCTCTATATAATTAATTTTGAATTACAAATGAATAATCAATTTTGAATTCCAAAGAAACCAAATTAATGGGAATCATTGGAAAGAAAGGAACTATTAAATTGTCTATCTCTCTTTTTTTAAAAAAAAATATTTTATTGATTTTTTACAGAGAGGAAGGGAGAGGGATAGAGAGTTAGAAACATCGATTAGCTGCCTCCTGCACACCTCCTACTGGGGATGTGCCCGCAACC
>NW_005371693.1:1324255-1329592 GCF_000412655.1 Myotis brandtii
ATGGGGGGATGAGGACACATTTGTAATACCTTAACCAATAAAGAAATTTAAAAAAAATTGTCTATCTCTTGATTAATTTCTGAGAGTATGTTTTCGGTGATGAAGGAAAACTTGACAATTGCCTATATTATGTTTATTTTGTGGAGCACCTTGCAACACACTGATAATCAATATTGAATTTTGTATAGAGCTGGGGTATAACAGGGCTCGTATTTGTCAGATACATTAGTCATCTTTATCATTTATGCAGTCTGTCTTCAAAGCTTCTCCTAAATATCAATCTAAACAGTTTCCATTAAACCAATTAAATATATATGCCTTATTGTTAGGAAAATGAAAGTCTGTGTTCCAGGAAAACCAGACTCTTGGCTCAGATCATTCCTGTCATAAATTTGTTTGTTTTTAATATACTGAAATTTAAACAAGATTTCTGAGAGTTGGGAACCTGGCTATCCAAAGCAACAAATCAAAAAGGGAAATTAAAGAGTGCCTCAATGTATGGTAAAAGTGAACTACGAGCCCTAACCGGTCTGGCTCAGTGGATAGAGCGTCGGCCTGCGGACTGAAGGGTCCCAGGTTCGATTCAGGTCAAGGGCATGTACCTTGGTTGCGGGAACATCCCCAGTAGGGGGTGTGCAGGAGGCAGCTGATCAATGTTTCTCTCTCATTGATGTTTCTAACTCTCTATCCCTCTCCTTTCCTCTCTGTAAAAAATCAATAAAATATATTTTTAAAAAGTGAACTACGAATCATGAGTTATTTTAGTACTTACTGGTCTTATTCAAATCATTCTACATGCTTCAAAGAATCAGTTACTATCATAAAAAGTGGCATCTTCTCTTTAGCCTTATCCCAATCAGAAGTGAGTTCAAAGACCCAGTGGGACCCAGTCCTTACAAGGCTGTTCACACTGAGTCCCCGCTGCACGTGAAGCTAGGGTCTATTCCTTTTCAGTTGTGTGAACTATAAATTTCCTTTTTTCCTTTTTTTGTACATAAGCAAGTGTGAGGTGGGTTTCCAGGCTTTTGCATCCCGGGATAACATACTGTTCTACTTATTTAAAAATGTATAGTTCAACATTGTCAGTGGGATTGTAAAATGGTACAGCCATTTTAGAACACTATTGCAGTTCCATAAAATGTCAAACATGGGCCATAACCGGTTTGGCTCAGTGGATAGAGCGTCGGCCTGTGGACTGAAAGGTCCCAGGTTCGATTCCGGTCAAGGGCATGTACCTTGGTTGCGGGCACATCCCCAGTGGGGTGTGTGCAGGAGGCAGCTGATCGATGTTTCTCTCTCATTGATGTTTCTGACTCTCTATCCCTCTCCCTTCCTCTCTGTAAAAAATCAATAAAATATATTTTTTTTAAAAAGTCAAACATGGTATCTCGAGTTACAATGTTACTCAGCAACTCTGTTCCTAGAAAATGAAATATTCACATGGCATCTTATACACAAATATAGAAGCATTATTCATAATAGCCCCAAAGTAGAAACAACTGAAATGTCTACCAACTGGTAATGTATTTAAAAAGTGTGGTATATCCATACATGGAATACTGCTCATGAAAAATTGAAACACGCCACAATATCAAATAACTTTGTAAACGTTATGCTATGTGAAAGAAGCCAGTCATAAAATACCACATATTGTGTGATTCTATTTATATGAAATTAGAGGCCCAGTGCACAAAATTCATGCATGGGGATGGAGGGTACCTCAGCCCGGCCTACACCCTCTCCAATTTGGGACCTCTCGGGGGATGTCCGACTGCCTCCTGCAATCCGGGACTGCTGGCTACTAACTGCTTTCCTACCTGCGTGCCTGATCGCCCCTAACCACCTCTGCCTTGCCCTGCACCCGGGATCCAGGATTCCCTTCTCCTGCTGGTCACAGGCACCTGGAACCTGGGCTTCCCTCCCTCTGGCCGGCCACAGGCACCCAGGACCCAGGCTAGCTTTGCCCATGCCGGCCGCAACCGCAGGGGACCGTGAGCGGGCGGCTTGTCCCCCTCCCAGGCCACAGGCACAGGCGCAGCCACTGGCACCCAGAACCAAGGGGTGGGCAGCTTGTCCCTCTCTCGGGCCTCAGCCTGGCTGGTCTATGAAATTAGAGGCCCAGTGCACAAAATTCATGCATGGGGATGGAGGGTACCTCAGCCCGGCCTACACCCTCTCCAATTTGGGACCTCTCAGGGGACGTCCGACTGTCTCCTGCAATCCGGGACTGCTGGCTACTGCTTTCCTACCTGCGTGCCTGATCGCCCCTAACCACCTCTGCCTTGCCCCGCACCCGGGATCCAGGATTCCCTTCTCCTGCTGGTCACAGGCACCTGGGACCTGGGCTTCCCTCCCTCTTGTCGGCCACAGGCACCCAGGACCCAGGCTAGCTTTGCCCATGCCGGCCGCAACCGCAGGGGACCGTGAGCGGGCGGCTTGTCCCCCTCCCAGGCCACAGGCACAGGCGCAGCCACTGGCACCCAGAACCAAGGGGTGGGCAGCTTGTCCCTCTCTCGGGCCTCAGCCTGGCTGGTCCCCATTCCTCTCTTGCGAGATCATTTGTGCCTGGCTGGTCCCCATTCCTCTCTCCCCAGTGTTGAGTGTCTGAGCCATTATGGCGTGAGGGCGTGATGACCATTTACATATTAGCTCTTTATTATATAGGATGTCTAGAATAGGCACATCCTTAGAAACAGAAAGTAGACTAGTGGCTGCCAGGTGCTGGAAAAAGAGGGAGAATAGGGAGTAACAATGGATACAGGATTTATTTTGGGGGTGATGAAAATGTTCTAAAATTAGATAGTGGTGATGGTTTCACAACTCTATATTAAATACCACTGAAATTGTACACTTTAAATGGGTGATATTGTATGGTGTATGAATGATATCTCAATAAAGCTATTATATTTAGTTTGACTTTTTAAAATGTAATTATATTTATAGTTCAATGTTACTACTAAAAATATAAGTTTAGAGTATATGAAGAATTTCCTCTAATTATGATTTTAAATTGCCTTATATAAAACATTTTACAATAATATTCTTTTAATGCAAATTTTAAAAATCAGGGAAATATTATAAAGAAAACAAAAATAAGAACAAATTTACATAGTTTGATATTTCATAAGACATAATTAGATTTCCTACAAGTTTAGCTAAACAACTATACAATAATATTTACAGAAATCCTCTGTTATATATAAAAGAAATACCCTAACACAGTAGAGTCTCATAATGCCTTGGCGAACACCAATTTGATGCTTTAGTATTTTAATATGTTCAAAAATTTTCAAACTCAAGCAAGTTTAGAAATGTCTTCATATTGAATTCCTTCAACTCTGCGTCCTTTTAAAGGGCCCTATAAATGAAAATTGAAGAAAAGGTTAAAAACACACATGTACTTAAAAGACATGAAAATGACACTACACTAAGGAATACAAATTTGCCTTTTCATTTCCCTAAAATACAATTAAAGTAGCTAATATTTCTGTATGTCTATGAACTTTTAAAACATTCTATGGCATTCTCATTAAGAAATTACCATAATTTTCTTCAAAGATATTTGAAACATGTTATCACTAGATACTGTGGCAGCATCTGCTAGCTGTTCCGTATCTGCCTCCTAGATAGGGAGATGTCCTAGCTCCCCGTATGGTTAGGTGTGGCCATAAGGTGGAGCTCCAGCCCACGCAAGTGAACGGAAGTTATGCCTGCCATTTCCAGGCCCAGGCCCAGGCCAGGCTACCTTCCACCTGCAATCCAATGCTCTCCTTGGTCTGCCTGAAGCAAACTCAATTATAAAAAGCCAATTACTGAAGACGGTAAAGTCACAAGTTAGAAGGGTTGTGGCTCATAAATCACCCTTCAGAAAAGAGCTGTTCCATGATCAAGAAAACCTATTTTGGACTTTTAGAATGAAAAGTAAAACTTTTATAATATTGGTTCCATTATCAATTTGAAGGTGGTTTATTTTATACCAGATATCACTATTTTAAGCAATACAGATACTCAAACAGGTTTGTATATTTTCATCTTCTCTTCATATCCAACTACTAGTAAAAAGGGGGGGCGGGAAACTAGATAATGAAAGTACCAGTCATAAAAACTGTCACAACTTGGGAGCTAAGAATATGGACTCTAGACCCAGACTGCTCAAGTTCAAATCCCATCCTCAGCAAGTGACTACACCATTTTGTGCCTTTTATCTAGGGAAGTAATAATAGGCCTATTATAGTGGTTTTCCTCTTCCAAAAGTAAGTGCTGCTCTGCAATTAACTAGAAAGGCTTTTTATTATATGGATTTCCTCACAGGTTTTATCTCAGTACAGCTCTGTAAGCAATTAAAGCATGAGAAAGGAAGGTGAAACTGTGGGGTTTAAAGTGAGGGAGGGAAGAAAGTACTTCTTAAAAATCAAACAAACTATAAACCAAAGGTATTCAGATGGAACCTAGAATATCCTCCATGGTAATTAGATGTTTTGTGTTTCCCTCAGATGAAAACATGAAGCAGGACCTAAATTGGGTAGTATTATGAAATTAAAAAGTAGAAGAGGATTACACTGCCACAGAAATATAAGATTTCCCATAACCTTATACTGATTGAGCCAGAGAGAAAAACTTACTCTTAAAAAGATTGATAAAGTCCTCAGTGGAAGATCATACTCCCTTTTCCTCCCCCACCTCTCTAGTTTAACATAGTGACAGGTTCTAGGTTAGTATTGTCAGGAACAAGAAAAAAAACGCTTAAACTACTTAAAATGTGATTTCTCTCAAATAAGGAGATGCTTTTTCCAGAAAACATTCCTGAGACAAATATTCTCTAGCCAGTCAATGATGGGGTAGGAGCCTATGAATTCCTTAAGATAACAAACATAAAATTTGGCAGTTAAATGCAATTGTTGATACAGTTCAGAACTTTTATCAGATAATAGACCCGGGGTTTATTATCCCCCTAAAATATTAACACTTGCTGTACTGGAGAAAAAAGGAGATAAAGATATATAATACATAGATCAGATTTTAAAAAGAATTAGCCAGTTAGGACAAAGCATGTTTCAGATCTTTCCTCCTTCAGACAACTTAAGTCTCCCTTTGTCTCATGCACAGGCCTATCACTAAACTATCAATTCTAAATTAATAAGCAATTTTTGTATGTCAGATTTCTTTAAATTAATTATTGTATTGATTTTTGATACCTTAAATCCTTTATAAAAGGACATTTTAAAAAATTTATCTCTGTGACTTTTCCCCTATTAATTATGACTACACATTCCCCACTAATTATACCATGCCAAATTGAATTTTATATTAGACTAGAGGCCCGGTGCACAAAAATTT
>NW_005371693.1:1330081-1333395 GCF_000412655.1 Myotis brandtii
TCACCCCATGGAGGTTTGGCCAGCCTGGGTGAGGGGCTAATGGCTGTTTTCAGGCTGGCCACACCCCCTTTAGGGTGTGGGGTCCCCACTGGGGTGCCTGGCCAGTCTGGGTGAGAGGCTGAGGACCGTTTTCAGGTGGCCAAGCCCCCCCCATGACGGAAGCTCCTAGCCTCTCCTTTTTTTCTTTTTCTTTTTTTTTTATTCTGGGATTTATTTACCTTCTATAATTGAAACTTTGTAGCCTGGAGTAGAGCTCAGAGCCGGCCAGGGCGGGTGGGAAGGAAGCTTGGCTTCCTCCATCGCCAGGGGCAACCCAAGGCTCCAGCTCCGTGGCCACGGCCCGCTGAAAGCAGGTATTTGGGGTTTATTTATCTTCTGTAATTGAAACTTTGTTGCTTTGAGTGGAGCTCAGAGCTGGCAGCGGTAGGACGGAAGCTTGGCTTCCTCCATCACTGGAGAAACCAAGCCTCCTGCTCGCTTCAGCTCCGTGACTGCCGGCCGCCATCTTGGTTGGGTTAATTTGCATATAGTCGCTCTGATTGGCTGGTGGGCGTGTCTTAAGGTGTATCGAAGGTACAGTTAATTTGCATGTTTGTCTTTTATTAGTGTAGATGTGAGAGAAAAAAGTCAGATTATGAAATTGTACATATTATGTAGACAGTTTTATAAAATATAAAGACTGGAAAGGAACAGATTAAAATATTAATGGGAATTATCATTTGGTTGGGTGATTATGAGTAATTTAAAATTTTATTTATATTAAATTGTATTTTTCAGGTTTTATATGAGTGTTACTATTGACTGAATGTGTCCCACCCAAAATTCCTATGTTGCAAACTGATACCCAATGTAATGATATTTGGAGATGGGGCCTTTGAGATCACAGGGGCGAAGTCCCCATGAATGGATTAGTACCCCTATAAAGGGACTCCAAAGAGTTCTCTTATTCCTTCCATCATGTAAAGACATGAAAAGGAAGCAGGCCCTCACCAGACACAAAATTGGCCAGTGCCTTGATCTTGGACTTCTAGCCCTTAGACTTGTGAGAAATACATATCTGTTGTTTATAATTCACCCAGTCAGTGGTATTTGTTACAGTAGCTAGAATGGACTAAGACACATAGGCATTTCTTTGGGAATCAGAAAATGAAATGCTTTAGCAATGGTACAGTCAATAGAGAAAATAAGCTTACAGATTTCTAAACTGGAGAGAAGGCGAACAAAAAACCCAAACTCTAAAATGAAACAAAGACCAATCCAATGAGAAAGAACTATGACACATTTTTAAAGCATTTTGAAATTTCTGTCTTTGCGTAAACATACTTACAGTTTCAATGACTATAGTAGCTGAAAATGTCTTCTCATTGATAGATTCTAAGGTACCTTCATTTCCTCTGTAGCCTCCATTTAAAACAAGAATTCTTTTTCCTACAACAGAAACGAATATAACACTGAATGCAAAAAGAATGTCCACTTCTTTCTTCTACTTTTGTCACAGCAAAATGCAATTACACTGAATGAGCATAACGAAAAATAAAACCATTCCCTTATAAGTTCTTAATCATTTAAGAACTCTGTAATATTCTAAAGTATAGTTTTTAGATACTTTAATTACTATCACATTATGACTCCTCATTTTTTTCACTTATTTGTTGAAGGGATATGTTTTGATTTTAGATTGCATGGTGTATAAGGTGTTTGGAGGATATGCTCAGAGTCCATAAGTAATCACAAAAAAATTTGTTTCCTTTAATTCATCTCTTTTTAAAGATGGCTTAGCAGTTACATTAAAGTTAAAATATATGCCTGATGTGACTAAGCCAAAGCAATCATATATCCATACAAAGACTTGTATGTGAATGTTCACAGCATTTTATTTGTAACAACCAAAAATTATAAATAATCCAAATGTCTATCAACAGATGAATGCATACATAAACAGCAGTAACAGCAGATTGATGGTTGCCGGGGGAGGGGGGAATGGGAGATGGGAGACAAGAGGAGTGGGAGGGAATGAGAAGATTATAAAGGAAAAAGAAAAATTGGGGAGAGGGGGTGATAAAACATTCATTATCTGGATTATAGGGATGGTTTCATGAGAGTATTCATATGTTAAGAGTTATCAAATTGTATACTTTCTAAAGGTTCAGTTTATTAGAAAAAAACATTTAATCCATTAAATGAGTTTTTATTTTAGAGGGAAAATTAAATAAAGGATCTGATCAGTGAAGTTTTAGAGACTAACATGATCACTGCGCCAGCAATGATATCATTATGAAGAAAGTGGATCAGAGGCAAACAACCTGACCAAATGGCATCAATACTGGACACTGTGTTAGTACCCAAATGATCAAGATCATTAAAGAAAAGGACTTGTATGCATGCATATTAGCATAACCAATGGACACAGACACTGGAGTGGTGGTGGCTTAACTGGGGTGGGAATGGCAGGGAGAGGGGGTGTCAATTGGGGAAAAAGGAGACATATGTAAAACTTTAGACAATAAAAAAACCAAAAGCTCACTAAAGAAAAGAGAAAGCAAAATCATACTAACTTTTACTTTACTATTTCAGGTAGCTAAATATATCTATACTAATAAAAGCCTAGGTGGACTTGGCACCGCCATGGACTCGGGAAACGGTGGGGAAGGCGGGGCGGGCTGAGGGGCCAAGTGGGGAGGAGGGGCTTATGTAATACCTTCAACAAAAAGGTGGAAAACCCTAAAAAAAAAAAAAAAAGCCTAGGTGGCCCTCATGCGCGATATCGTCACAAGATGGTCATCAAAAGATGGCCATGCGCACAGCGGAGGTGGGGCCCAGCGGCCACTCCGTGCGGTGAGACCTGGGGGTCCTGCGGCTCTGCGGTGCGGAGGAGGCCAGTCCTGGAGTCTCCGCCGCCTCGTGCGGAGGAGGCAGGTCGCGGCAGGGAAGGGCAGTTGTGGGCAATCAGGTTGGCAGGGGCAGGCAGTTGGGGGCAATCAGGCCAGCAGGGGAAGGCAGTTGTGGGGGATCAGGCTAGCAGGGAGGGCAGTTGGGGGGACCGGGCCAGCAGGGGAGGGCAGTTGGGGGCGATCGGGCTAGCAGGGGAGCAGTTAGCCATCAATCAAGCTGGCAGGGGAGTGGTTAGGGGTGATCAGGCTGGCAGGCAAAAGCAGTTAGGGGCAATCAGGCTGGCAGGCAGGTGAGCGGTTGGGAGCCAGCAGTCTTGGATTGTGAGAGGGATGTTCCAGATTGGAGAGGGTACAGGCTGGGCTGAGGGACCCCCCTCCCCCCAGTGCACAAATTTCATGCACCAGGCCTCTAGTTATAGTATA
>NW_005371693.1:1333741-1340727 GCF_000412655.1 Myotis brandtii
CCTACCTCATCCTAACTACTTCTGCCTGCCAGCCTGATCACCCCCTAACTGCTCCCCTGCCAGCCTGATCGACGCCTAATTGTTCCCTTGCAGGCCTGGTCCCCTCCCCAACTGCCTTCCAATGTAGGCCTGGCCACCCCCAACTTCCCTCCCCTGCAGGCCTGGTCACCCCTAAACTGCCCGCCCCTGCAGGCCATCTTGTGTGTTTGCAGTGACGGTCAATTTGCATACGGGCCATGACTAATTAGCATATCAGGGCTAATTAGCATAAGGCTTGGTCCCCTCCCCAACTGCCCTCCAATGTAGGCCTGGCCACCCCCAACTGCCCTCACCTGCAGGCCTTGTCCCCCACAATGGCCCTCCCCTGCAGGCCTAGTTCCCCCCAACTTCCCTCCCCTGCAGGCCTGGTCACCCCTAAACTGCCCTCCCCTGCCGGCCATCTTGTGTGTTGCAGTGATGGTCAATTTGCATACTGGTCATGACTAATTAGCATATCAGGGCTAATTAGCATATCCCTCTTTTATTATATAGGATAACTCTAATATGATTCAATTTCTCTAGATATGTCTGTGTTTTGCTTCTGGGGGAAAAAAAAATCCAGGAAGGGAAAACTTGTTCATGATACAAAAAGCTTTCTCAGAAAACTGGAAAACTACCATATCACCAAGTCAAATAGGATCAGTTATATAGTTATATGTTAGCAGTTATATAGTATTTCTAAAAAGGAAACTTGTATCTATAACTATCAAGTAATATCAAAAAAACTGGTTTAATGAACAGAATCACTCATGTCGATGGCATATGCATTAAATAGTCTGCAAAAAGATTTACCTGGTGCTGGAATTACTGTTTCTAAATGAGTCTGGTCAAGTTTCAGCTTGTCTCCAGAGTCAATCATCTTTACAACAGCTGTATATTTGTCAATTACTTCCTGTCATGTAAAATCAACACTTTTATAATAGAAGAGATATGTGGAACACAAATTTAAAAAAAACAACCACAGAAATAAAATAAAAAGAAATGAAATTCCAATCAAAAGAGTAATTCCTTCTATAAACAACACTATTTTCTAGAAACCATTTACTATTTCTTAGTCTATGGTTCTTAATAAAGAATTCAATTCAAAGCTTAGGTTAAGGTTTTCATCTGGAAAGAATAAAAACTGGTGATATCAGAATAAGATTTTAAGAAATATAGTGAGAGGGATAATTTCACCTAGCTTCAAGGACAGTGGAAGGGCTATTTATGCATGCACAGGCTGGGTGCTGAAATGAGCTATATTTAGGAAAAACAAAAGGGAAGAAAGGACTGGAATGTTGATTATTAAGTTTTAAAATCCTAGAGCAGTCAAAAGATACTCTCTTAGGGCAAAACACACGAGAGGACTCCTTAGAACTCGGGGGGCACAATTATATTGCCCATCATCATCAAAGAGAATGCATTTTTCTGACTAGCAAGGTGTGCACACTGAGTCTAAGAGGTGCCAATGGGATCTGATACATACTATTTGCTCCAGTAAGAAAGCAAACAGAGATTAAGTATAAACAATGGTTGAAAATGAATTATTTCTCCAATGATTATGAATTCATCTTTCCTTTTATAGAACCGTCAAGTACCTTAGACATTTGCTTTCTGCTACTAGGAATTGATTTTTAAGGAGTATCAAAATGGATTTACTCAGTCACCCACAACTCCTTTCACAAATTTCATTTTTAACTTCATGTTCTTACCTTAACAATGCCTTTTTTCTTGTGATATTTCTCTCCAAGTCTTTTGGTTATAATTTTCACAATTATTTCCTAAAAATAACAAAAAAGGAAAGAAATTATTTTTCTGTTTTACTCCTTCATTTTAAACTGTGTTCACCAAAAATCATCATAAAATGTGACTGCTCTGCTAAATAATAAAATTTGGAGTTGTAAGTGTTCCCAACAATGGCACTTCCTTAGTAATCTTTCATTCCTTCTTTCTCTTTTTATTAAATACAGCTACCAAGAGGAAAAAATATATATCTAATGGCTGATTTCCATAGTAAAGATTTCTTGAAATCTAGGACTTTTTTTTTTTTTTTAAATATATTTTATTGATTTTTTACAGAGAGGAAGGGAGAGGGACAGAGAGTCAGAAACATGGATGAGAGAGAAACATCGATCAGCTGCCTTCTGCACACCTCCTGCTGGGGATATGCCTGCAACCAAGGTACATGCCCTTGACCGGAATCGAACCTGAGACCTTTCAGTCCACAGGCTGATGCTCTATCCACTGAGCCAAACTGGTCAGGGCGAAATCTAGGACTTTTATCTATAAACCTCAACTCTTTTAACTCATGTCCTTCATAAACAGCTTCTTTCTCTCTATCCACTTAAGGAAGTGAAAAGTGTTAAGGATGTTATACTGTGGTATTCACTACTGATAAAAATGCAAATGGCAAGAGTCTCACTGGGAATCCTCAGGACATGACACTGTCTACAGCAGGGGTCCTCAAACTTTTTAAACAGGGGGTCAGTTCACTGTCCCTCAGACCGTTGGAGGGCCGGACTATAGTTTAAAAAAAAACTATGAACAAATTCCTATGCACACAGCGGCGGCAAAAACACCCAGCGGGCCAGATAAATGTTTTCAGCGGGCCGCATGTGGCCAGCGGGCCGTAGTTTGAGGACCCCTGGTCTACAGTGTTCTTTTCTCATTATGTTGCTTTCAATTTTTGATACAGATGAGATACCTCCAACATTAGCTCCAGCTAAAAGTACTGGTCTAATTCTCAAATGTGAGAGAAATCTGGGTTTATTTAATATTAATGCATTCAGAGTTTGCTTCTTCATTGTTGTTTCCTGATGTGGATTAGCTGTGTAATGGCTGATAATGGAAATTAAACCATCTAACTTATTGCTATATTCACTACAGTAATTCTACATTTGCTACTTCAATTAACAATAAGAGGTACTAGATCAAGGGTGGGGAACCTTTTTTCTGTGAAGGGCCATTGGATATTTATAACATCATTCGAGGGCTATACAAAATTATCAACTTAAAAATTAACCTGCTATATTTGGTCAAACATTTAATTAACTCACTTGTAATGCCTTGGCCTTACTTAATTTCTCAGGACTTATATGACCTGCAGGCCAGACGTTCCCCACCCCTGTAGATGGTCATGAGTACTTCACTAAACCATACTAAAAACTGTATGAACAAAAATTCAGTAAGGACCTTGGGGGATGATAAACATGTTTAAGAGAAGACTTGAAAAAAATAAGAAAAAGAGAGAAGACTTGAGAGGGGAAAAAAAAAGAAAAAGAGAGAAGACTCTTAAGCTTTTGTTTTACTAAGACTTTCTAAATGAAACCAAAAAGCATCAAAACAGCTTCTCTGATTCAGCCAGAGGACTTCTGGGCTAAATCTAAATCTCTCTAAGGCCTTCATTTAAAGACAGTTCATTACATCATTGGACTTAATGACACTTGCTCGAAATAGATCTGTTCAAAACCTTTCTTTTCTGAGTTCAAAAAATGAAGTTCTCCAATCTATCTCTGTGGACTACTAGCTATTTTAATAAACATAATGCCCTTTGCAAAATAAGAAACACACTGAATCATTATCATTTTTAATGTAACACTCTGTAAAAGGAACTATGCAGAAAAGCTCAATAATTTACAATATGAGAAAATTAACAGCAGAAAATAAAATTTAATTTTAAGTTTTGTCAATAGGAAGAGAATTTTTAGACTAAGTAAAATTTGGAATGTTTTGCCTTTTTTCTTTTAGTTTGTTTTCTTTTTCCTTTAAAACAATGGTTCTTAACCAAGGGTACATATAAGATTCACCTGGGAGGTAGTGAAAATGTGCATTTCACTCCAGGACACTGGATGGTGGGAGTACTGAATCAGGTGTATTTTGAAATCCCATGGCTTACTGTAGCCTAAGTTTCTGTGTCCAGAGGACAAGTACATGTAATAAACTGTTCTATGATGTTTGCTATTATAGAGACGGAGGTACTGTAAGCATAGGATAAAAACTTTCTTAATCACTCATGGTTAAGAATTAACTACTGCTTTAATCACAATTCTTTAAAAAAAAACACATTTTTATTGATTTCAGAGAGAAAGGGAGAGGGATAGAAAGACAGAATCAATGATGAGAGAGAATCATTGATTGGCTGTCTCCTGCATGCCCCATACTGGGGATTGAGCCTGCAACCCAGGCACGTGCCCTTAACTGGAATTGGACCTGGGACCTTCAGTCCACAGGCTGATGTTCTATCTACTGAGCCAAACCAGCAAGGGCATTTAATCACAATTCTTGATTACATTTTCATAAATGTTCAAATGCTAGCTACTTTAACAGGGGAAACTAATACAATTTATGGATGGTCTCTTCCCTACATGTCCTTCCTTTACTAATAATCTTGACCCAAATTCTACTCAGAGACAAAGTCAGGGTGACTAAAGTTTTCCAGGAAGCAGTACTATTTACTAGTTGAGAATACAACCCACTGAATCAGATTGCCAGGAAAATCCTGGCTCACCACTTCCTAAATGACCCTGAGGAAATTACTCAAATACTTTATGCCTCAGTTTCCTCACCTACAAAATTGGAATAACAATAATTACCTTATAGGGATTACATGAGAATTAACTAAAATAATTTATCTAAAATAAGTATTTTATATTTAACAGTATTTTTGTATTAACTTATTTCATCATCTGTCATGTGATCCTAAGGTAGAAATGTTTCCCATTATATACAAATATAAAGTAAATCATGGAAGCTAAATTATTTCCAAGCTAGTGAGACAATGACTATGAAGATTTGAATCAGAACTTTGAACTTCTTGACCTCTGAGGTTATTACTACTCTTATTTTTCAAATCAGAAATTCTCTAAATAGCACAGTACTTTTCACTCTCCTGTTATTGACCAAACCAACTTCTTTAAGAATAACGAAGGCACTCTGAAGGTTTTATGGGAACTCCACATCTCAGTAAGTTGAAAACAGAGTATCAATCAATAATAATTTTAAAATTATTCAAATATTTACAAATTGTTATAAAATTATCTTAAAATAATAAGCAATAATAAGTAAGCAACAAAATACAAGTCTTTCCTTGTAAAATTAAAACCTTTTTATTTTTGTATAAAGTACATAAATGGGTACCCTAAGTTCAATAAGATGTAAGTTGAAAACAAGTACTTTTGCATTTACAATTCTATTTAATCCCATTTCTGAAACTACAATCTTTCGTCTTACGGCAAAAAATGGAAAATAATTGCAGGCTTAAATTCAAGGTGCCATAAACAAGTTTAGCATTAAACTCAAGGAATATTAACAATGAAGTAACAATGAAGTAACAATGAAGTAACCCTCCAATACAGGTGCAACCAATAATTAAAGATCAAATAGAAACAAAACT
The DNA here is from genome assembly GCF_000412655.1 of Myotis brandtii. NCBI lineage: Eukaryota > Metazoa > Chordata > Mammalia > Chiroptera > Vespertilionidae > Myotis > Myotis brandtii. Next base: position 1,339,152 of record NW_005371693.1, read on the forward strand.
TACTGAAGTTATATCTATCTATGTAGTTTATATACAGTTGAGAAATTTAGTCATTTATACCAAATACTACTTGAAATTTGGTAATCATTCACTTGAAATTACATTTAGAACTTAAGACACTCCAACTGAATACATACAGGTTGTAGCCAGTAGTCTGTTCGGGCAGCTCTTTTCTTTTCCTCTTCAATCTGTAGAACACACAAGACAATTATTAAAAAAATCTCTTTAAAATCCTCAATTTGTATGAATAACATTCTATTTAGCAAAAGAACAACAGAAAACACATACTTCTCAGAAGATCAATAATGTAATTTGCATGTAACATGTTTTTACAATTAGTTTTGATCTTTTTTAAAAACTTGGTTTAGCCCTGGCCGGTTTGGCTCGGTGGATGGAGCGTCATCCTGCGGACTGAGGGGTCCCAGGTTCAATTCCAGAGTCAGGGGCACGTGCCCGGGTTGTGGGCTCGATCCCCAGTGGGGGGCGTGCAGGAGGCAGCCAATCGATGATTCTCTCTCATCATTGATGTTTCTATCTCTCTCTCCCTCTTCCTTCCTCTCTGAAATCAATAAAAATATATATAAAAAAAACAAAAACCCTTGGTTTAAAAATAATATGTCATAAAGCTCCCAACTGACCAAGAAAATAAACACAAGCAACCTCTGCTCAGGCAATATTGAAGGCAATCTGACAGCGCTACAGTACTGCCCTCCCCCTACTTCCTCCCATGTGACTGTCATGAACTAGAAAACAGGCAATGTTTTCATGTGGCAAAAACAACACTTATAGACCAATTTAACACAGCACAGTTAGGTACACAGTCTTACAGTAAAAAGGAGCTTCTCTGTTTGATAACGATAATAAAGCTTGTAAATGGAGGGGAAGAAACATACAATCAAGAGAGATGTACATAAAAGGGTGATGGAAAGAACAAAAGGCCTACTTCATAATACTTAAGGGATTGATACAACAAGAGGATATGACTCTGGTAAATATATATGCACCCAATGCAGGAGCACCCAAATCCATAAAAAAAAACTTCTGGAAGGTAACAAGGGAGAGATCGACAGCGATACAATCATAGTAGGGGACTTTAATACCCCACTGACATCACTAGATAAATCCTCTAGACAAAAAAAATCAGTAAAGAAACAGCAATCCTAAGTGACTCACTAGATTAGATGGATTTAATTGACATCTTCAGAACATTTCACCCAAAGCTACAGAATATACATGCTTCTTAAGTGTACATGGGACATTTTCAAAGATAGACCACATATTGGATCACAGGCAAAGTCTCTCCAAATTCAAGAAGATTGAAATCATATCAAGCATCTTCTCAGACCACAATAGCATAATATTAGAAATCAACTACAATTAAAAAAATTCAAACATTGGAGGCTGAATAACATGCTATTACACAATGATTGGGTTACCAAAGAGATCAAGGAAGAAATTCAAAACATTCTGAAAATGAATGACAATGAAAACATAATCCAAAATCTATGGGACACCATGAAAGCCGTCCTGAGAGAGAAATTCATAGTTCTACAGGCCTACGTCAAAAAAAAAAAAA
>NW_005371693.1:1343053-1343990 GCF_000412655.1 Myotis brandtii
TGGGTTTTTATCCCTATTCTACAGACCCATGACTTCACATAATGCCTAGCTAGTGAACAGCAACTCAATATTTGTTGAATGATGGAATGATGACATCTCAGAGTGTACACATCTTATGCTATACTTTAAGCTTTTCAGACTGCTCCTCATTGTGTGAGGACTCAGTAACAGGGAAGACCCAAGAGTAACCTCCTAGACCTTCATAAATGAAGAAAAGGGATGGGGAGCCTAGAGGAAATGACATTACAGGGAGGAAAAAATCTGCTTCTTGTATCCATTTATTCTTTTTCTTCCCCTTCTTTTTCCACTTATTTCATACATTTATTGAGAAGGTAAGGTTATGTGTTAGAAGGGAAAAAGGAATATTTAGGAGTATATTAAGAACTTTCTGCAGAATTGCTCTAGAATCCAGGTAAAAAGTATGGCCCTAGATCCAGATAGTGTTACGTTTTCAATGGCTCATCACATAAACTTAGCCATCAGGTTAAATCAAATTAAAAGTAGGTATGTCACAGCTTTTTCCTTGCTAATAGGCAACAAGTGGAAGCTAAGACAACAGGAGAGCAAAGGTTGGTGGGAGAATCCCTGGAGGATGCCAATTTCACAGCCACAGAAGGGAAACAGAGCTTTCACGTCTAGCTTCCATTACCACTGAAGTCCTTCTCTTTGAATTCCACAGACCATAGTTGCATGGAGAGTTCTGAAGACAACACTTGCAACAAGAAACTAAACCTTGTGGGGAGTTCTAATTCTATTCCAGTGAAACTGCATCTAGGCTCCTTTTTCCTAACCTAGCATGTGCACATTTTTTAACTTTATAGTAATCTAACAATGGTGAAACTATTTAAGTTTCCTTGGTTTAAACTGCATCATTCCTCTAATGCTAAAGAGTGAATGGGCTCTAACCGGTTTGGCTCAGTGGATAGACTCTATCCGA
>NW_005371693.1:1344011-1344448 GCF_000412655.1 Myotis brandtii
CGATTCCGGTCAAGGGCATGTACCTTGGTTGCGGGCACATCCCCAGTAGGGGGTGTGCAGGAGGCAGCTGATCAATGTTTCTCTCTCAATGATGTTTCTAACTCTCTATCCCTCTGCCTTCCTCTCCATAAAAAATCAAGAAAATATATATTTTAGAGAGTGAACGGGCAGTTCATCAACTGTACCTCCATGATTTCATCCAGTGCAGACTTCTTTTTCTTCTTTTCTTTTGATTGAGCTGAGCTATGGGAAGGTTCTTTCCGTTTCACTGATGCTGTGGCCTCTATTACCTTCAATGCACTTGGTCCCAAAGAACTGACAAGAAGAACCGTGCTTGTTAACAAAATCTATACACAGAGAAAGACTTTAGAATGTGCAGAATAAGTAACAGAAGAAATCTGTTACATAATCTATATATATAAAGAGCCAGGGGCCGT
>NW_005371693.1:1344547-1367339 GCF_000412655.1 Myotis brandtii
GACTGAACAGCAGGCTGCGTGGGGCGACCAGGCCGGCAGGGGGGTTAGTGAGGGACGACCAATGACTGAACAGCAGGCTGCGTGGGGCGACCAGGCTGGCAAGGGGGGCAGTGAGGGGCGACCAAACAACCGAACAGCAGGATGCGTAGGGCAACCAGGCCGGCAAGGAGGGCAGTGAGGGGTGACCAGGCTGGCAGAGAGGGGTAGTGAGGGGTGACCAGGCTGGCAGCGGGGGCAGTTAGGGGCAATCAGGTTGGCAGGCAGAGGAGGTTAAGGGTGGCAGCGGTGCCAGTTAGGGGCGATTAGGCAGGCAGGCAGGTGAACAGTTAGGAGCCAGCGGTCCTGGATTGTAAGAGGGATCCCTGAGAGGGCGCAGGCTGGGCTGAGGGGGAACCCCCCCCCCCCGTGCACAGATTTCATGCACCAGGCCTCTAGTTCATTTATAACAGATCAGTGGAAGCAATGAAGGAGTCATCTGCATCCCTTACAGGACTTGGCACCAGGAGAACATGTAACCCTTTCTTGTCTTTATCTCCTGCTACCTTCTCCTCACCCCTTCAGCAATTGTCAATATAACCAGAATAGCACAGTGATGACAGCACTGGCTTCAGTGTTAGGCAGATTAGGGTTTGAGGCTATTACTCCTAGAACTTTGAGTAATGAACTTTTCTAAGCCTGTTCCTCATCTATAAATGGGGATAATAATGTGACCCAACTCTGAGCTCAATTGCAAGGATTAAATGTTTGTAAAATGACTGCTAGAAGTCTAACACATTATTGTCAGCTCTATTTTTTAAAGCAAAGGTCTTAACACATCACTTAAATATTTTTTTTATTGCCTGACCTCCTAGTTGACAGTGTAAATTCTAATTTTTTTTAATGCCAATATAAAATTGTCATCACTGACTCCAGAGTACAAGCTCTGACTTTTATGTTCACTGGCCATTGTAAACAATTTGCTATTAACTGAGCCATGCATGCCTTTGCAAATTTTCACATGCCTCTTTTATACCAACAATAATCTCTTCATTTTTCTCCATTTGTTAAAATTCTTTGAGATCCATTATTCATGAGGTTTCTTGAATTGTCATTTTTTGAAATGCCATAGCACTTTATGGTATACATCCCACTCCACCATGTATTATAATCATTTGTACATGTGACCCCTCGTTCATAGTAGGGAGGGACCATAAGTATAAATTTTCCCCCCTGTAATGTAGCAGTAACTATGATGTGACTCATAAGATAGGTGCTCAATTAAGTTTTGCTGACTAAATGAATCTTACCAGTCTAATTCTTTAATATGTCATATTTACAAAAGATGAAACAGATAAATATTTGCACAAAGCTATGGTGGACATAATAAGTGTGATGACTAAAAAATACAATAGAATTATTTCCCATCATTTGTTTTATTTTTAAAAAATTTAAAGCATTTAAAGACAGCATTAGAGCATTCTTTTAAGAGAGAAACAGAGGAAGATCTCTCACACACCCAGAAGGTGACAAAAGATAAGGCAAAGAGAAATTTAAAGACTCTGGTCATGAAGACAAGAGGGATGCAGCCACAAGCCAAAGAACACAAGTAGCCACCAGAAGCTGATCCCCCTCCAGGGCCTCTGGGGGAATACAGCCCTGCAGACACCTTGATTTCAGAATTCTGACCTCCAGAGAAAGGAGATTTCCACTGTTTCAAGCCACCTAGTTTGTGGTAATTTATTACCACAGTCACAGAAAACTAATACAAGGGTGATGAATTTGGGCACCACTGGGACCAACCTTTACCTTCATCTACACTTAGGTATAACAAATAAAAAACGAGAATGGAGAAAAATACAGAAGGGTCCAAAACCATGTGACATGTATGTTATGATATATTCAAGTCTTTCTTCCAGGTCATATCAATATTTTAAAAAAAATTTTCAGATGTATCATATACAGAACTCAACCAACTTCTTCATGATACCTAATGTAGGTGTTAATTCTGAAATATTTTGATTAAAGCTAAGACATTTGGCAAGCCATTCTGAAGCAGTTATACATTGCTGACTCAGCCAGTCCATTTCCTTCAATTCTCCTAGCCACTTTAGTCATGCCAAGTAGGCACTAGCCTATAAATTAACGCCACTCTTCCCCCAAAAGACTGAGAGCCTTAAAAACACAACATGTAAAATACAGTTTAAAACTAACTCCACATATATCCTGGTACCTTCCTGAACATCTTCTCTTATATTTAGCTTATTAACCTCTTTAACCAAACTGAATGCATTGCATATCACAAATAGTGGCTATTTGGTAAAAGAATATATAACTAGAAAAGAACATGAAAAGTGAGAAAGCCCTGACTAGTTTGGCTCAGTGGATAGAGCGTCGGCCTGTGGACTGAAGGGTCCCAGGTTCGATTCCGGTCAAGGGCATGTACCTTGGTTGCGGGCACATCCCCAGTAGGGGGTGTGCAGGAGGCAGCTGATCGGTTTCTCTCTCATCGATGTTTCTAACTTCTATCCCTCTCCCTTCCTCTCTGTAAAAAAATCAATAAAATATATATATTTTTTAAAAAGTGAGAAGTACCTGACTACATGCTATATCAGAGTTTGGCAAACTACAGCCTGAGGACCAAATTCAGCCTGCAGTCTATTTTTACAAATATGATGTTACTGGAACACAGTATTCTCAATCGTTTACATACTGCCTATGTTTACATACTGCCTATGTTTGCTTTCTCACTCTGATAGCAGAGTTAAATAGTTGTGACAAAGACATACGTGACCAACAGTGACTAAAGTATTCACTATGTGGCCCTTTGCAGAAAAGTTTGTGGACTCCTGCCTGTACCATGCCATTTAGAAGAGAAGGCAACTCTTACTGAGTGACCACTCGGGCAGTTATACAGTACTAGGTGGTGGTACCAAGGAGATGGCTCAATAACTTAGCCTCTATTCTCAGAAAATTGTAACGCAGCAGGTAAAGCAAGAAATGTATACCCTCGCTAACATTTAAACTTGCTAAGTGGACTATGAGAGAAAAGTAAACAATACTGTAGTAGCAGAGGAACCATTAAGTGGGGGAGGATGGGTGGAGAAGTAATAGTTTATCCATTCGAAGCCTTTAATCAAAAGACAGTCATCTTATGACAGGCAAGTAAGAAAAAAACAAACAGCTGCTAATCCCCCTAACATACACACACACACACACACACACACACACACACACACACACCATCAAACAAAAAACAAAAAGTACAACCAGAAAAAAATAATTCACAATACTGCAGTTTTTCTTTTTTTTAATACTGCAGCTTTTAAAATGTAGTCATCAATATTTCACAGAAATTCTCAATTTATAAGATACCTGTTCATGCAGCTCACCTTGACTTGGAAGATGTTGCTGTCGAACTACATGCTCCTTTATTCAAATTAAATGCCACTAGGAGAGAAAAATTGGTATTCCATATTTCAGGAAAATGATAATAAAAATTATCAGATAAGATGCCACATATATCCACATATAAATTCACGGGCATTTTGTTTTTGTTGTTTTCCATGGGCATTTTGAATAAATGAGAGCTGGGATGCTCCCATCCAGAGGTCATAAATTCCTGTATAACATGCTGGATGGATGCTCACAGGGCTGGGAAAGACCTTCGTGATCGAGCGCTGTAGCAGACAGCCTGCACTGCCTTTCTACTCCACTGCCCCCACACCCCTCACTAACAGAAATTCAATTTTGTTTAGGCGCCCATACCTCTCAAACATGGCTCAAAGGATGCAATGGTCTGAATGTTTGTATCTCCCAAAATTCATACCTGAATTAGCTGAAAACATAATGCCCAAGGCATCAGGATTATAAGGTGGGACCCTTGGGAGGTGATTAGTAAGGTTCTTTTGTTCTAAATAAATCAAAACAATCCCATTCCCTTCCCCGTGACTGTTCTTGAGGTGGACATGTGACCAATGACATCAAAAAGAAGTCCACTGGCGGGAGGAGTATCTGCTCATAAGGAACTCCTGGAGAGATGCTCTGTCTGTCATCCTCGGGACAATGCCGAGTCTGCACATGACGGCTGGAAGTGCCAGCACCCACCTCGTGTCCAGCTGCTGGTAGTTCAGCATACTGAACTACCCTACCTCTGGAACTCTTGGCATGGCAAAATAGTTCCTTATTGTTTAGGCTAATTTGTTATTTGCCAGTTTTGTTTTTATTTGTAGCTGAGGGCATCCCACCCAATTCATCAGCAATTCCTTTTTATTTTATCGATGAGAACAATGCAATCCCGACAGATTGCATCTTGCTTCCAAACATGCCAACTTTTAGCAGAACCAATACAAAAGGATCCACATTAATAAAAGAAAAAGAAGTAAGATTACCTTTCTCTTCATCATTTTCTCTGCTTAATTCTGTAAAAACAGGGGCTTCCTTGGGGAGAAAAAAAAAATTTGAAGGTTGGTTTACAGAGCATTTACTATCAATATTCAATACTCCTGTATTAGTACTTGCTACCTATGTTGCAATGTAGCTCTAAGACACAACTCTAACATGATTAAGATCCTAATTAAGAAATTATATGTATTGTAAATATTCTCCAATTGAGAATTATTTTATAGGATTTTTTTTATCTTTTGTTCTCTGTTGTATACCCCATGCCTAGAAGAGTGCCTGGCACATAGGCAGTACCCAATATTTTTGAAATAAATGCCTTCATCTACTTATTCTAACCCCTGAACCATCACCATGCCTGCCCTCCCTCCCCCATTTACTCGAGTGTTGCCCATTACTTAAGACTTCTCAACCCAGGAATTGTGTCTACCCTCAAATATTTTATGTCCTCCCTAGGCTGGAGCAAGCTCTGGCCCCCTACTCTCCCACAGTTTATCTCCAGCCCTGCATTAATTACAACCAGGAGAAATTATCTGCTTATTTCTTTCTCATTAACTATTGCCTCTCTTGAGAGCTACAAACATTGAGGTTTAGAAGATTATACAATTACTTAAGATTGTGAAGTCAGTAAGTCAGGAATTGATCCAGGTTTGTCTCAACTCCAAAACCTGGGCTTTTACACTCAGCCATGCTCTTTCTCCTCCTAGTTAAGGCACAATACCTACAAAACTCAATTCAATACTTAACAAAATACTTAACAAAACAAGCAATTTTGCTTCTTTGGCTGTCTTTCTATTGCCTCTCCCAATAATATTGTGCCCACCTGTTCTTTCCCTTCCAGACCTCTTCTCACTTGTTCTTCAATAAATTTAGCAGTTTTTTCTTCATCATCAAGGTCCTGCTTCTTCTTTTTCTCTAGTTCCAGTTGCCGGCGGATAGTTTCCGGGTCCCTGTCTATATACTGAATATACCAGCCTTTAGGTGTCTCATCCACTTTGCACAAGCCTTAAAAAAAAAACAGACATCATAAATTTGCACATAATCAACGCTGAAGGTAAACATAAATGTTCTATTTTTGCATTCTTTACACTTCATTCAAATATAGAAATTCATGCAGTACTTGAATTTTCCATATTTATAGTTAACAGGAATAGTCTCTGTCTTTGAACATAAAAATTACTATTCTGATTTTTAGCCACCTCTAGGTTGAGGAAACATATTTAAACAAGGAAAACACATGAAAGAAGTATTATCTTGCTTGGTAATTAATCAACTGTTTGTGTCTAACAACCAACGTGTACATATTTTGCTAATGTAACTAAGTAGAAATTATTCCCCTAAAATGGAATAAAATAGCACACTGAATAAGTAAAACATTGAATAAGTAGTACATTGACACAAAAATTTCCTTCTCTTTTCTTCTCCCCAATTTTTCATCCTATAAGATTAAAAATGAATAAAGCAATACATTTTTAAAATCTCCTTAAGAGGGGTAAGAAGTTTCTTAAAGTGAAATGAACATGGGGGCAAAAATGGAAGAGGATTGATAATCATCCTTAATCTAAATGAGAAGTTGCTGCCCTAACCGGTTTGGCTCAGTGGATAGAGCGTTGGCCTGCGGACTGAAGGGTCCCAGGTTCGATTCCGGTCAAGGGCATGTACCTTGGTTTTGGGCACATCCCTAGTGGGGGGTGTGCAGGAGGCAGCTGATCGATGTTTCTCTCTCATCGATGTTTCTAACTCTCTGTTCCTCTCCCTTCCTCTCTGTAAAAAAAAATCAGTAAAATATATTTTAAAAAATAAAATAAATGAGAAGTTGCTTCAGTGATAAACTTGGCACTGTCAAAAGAGCAATTCCAGACATTTATATTTAGTTGTACTACACAAAATCAACCCTGGAATATTATGCTCCTCTCCCCATTTTGTTTTTTAATCCTCACCCAAGGATATGTCTTTCATTGATTCTAGAGAAAGAGGAAAGGAGAGGAAAAGAGAGAGAGAAACATCGATGTGAGAGAGAAATATTAGTTGCCTCCATTACTTGCCCTGACCTGAATTGAACCCTCGACCTGGGATTGAACCCTGGAACTGGAATTGAACCCTCAACCCTTAATTGTATGGGATGATGCTCTAACCAACTGAACCACATCAGCTAGGACTCCACAGTTTTTTGTTTAGTTCTGTTTTAAATTTTTTTTTATGTTTTTATTGATTTGAGAGAGAGAGAGAGAGGAAGGGAGGAGAGAGAGAAACATCAACGTGAGAGAGAAACATCATATGCACCCTGACTGGGGATCGAACCTGCACTCTGGGAATGTGCCCTGACCGGGAATCGAACCCACGACCTTTCGGTGAATGGGATGAGATTCCAACCGAGCCACACCAGCCAGGGTCCACAGTTTTTAAATTACCTTACTCATCCTCTTTCTAATACATTTACACAGAAACTATGACACACTCTCTCTCTTCCTGAAATGGAGCCACATAACTGCTATTATTCAAATATGTCTCATTCTTACCTTCTCTGCCCAGCCACTTGGTAAAGTCAGTCAGAGTTTCCCACTGAGTGGCATTCATGTGGATGTGCTCTCGGTGGCTGATATACTCATTATAAACAATGTTGTTGTGAACTCTCTTAGTGCCTAAGAACAAAATGTGAAACTGTTGATCCTGAGCAGGTTATAGACCAGAAAGTTTTCTGTGCACAACTCATAAAATGCTTACCAAAGCGTCTCCTGAGAAGTTCTAGAAAGTCATTTCGGAATTCCCTAATTAAGAAAGAAAGGAAAGCATTAAGGTAATTTCTATAAATATATAACATTATCTTCCTGAAATTTAAGCCATTGTACAGTTTGATTCTCAAATGATGTATGAAACATTTGATGAATATTTGTTATGAATCTTTCAAAACTGAACAAGGAACGAATCCCCAAAGATTACAGCTTACAAGAATTAGAGTTAAAAGTCAGTTCAGAGTTAAAACTTTTTGTGTTGGCAAAACAGTTGTAGCAAAAGTGACTACACATTTTTGGGGAGGGTCCTTCATGAAGTCTCTTAGCACTATTGACTGTGGCATAACAACCCTTTCCTATTGATGATAGCAAAACTGCCCTTATTTCACAAGAAACTGGCTCTCAGTGTGTCCCTCTGCACTGAGCTCACTGTGTTAAGTGCTAGATAAACATAGGTGAATAAAACATGAATCTTCACCTAGATTGTAATCTAGCAGACCCAATCATAACAAAAGTCAAATTGAAAAAGAGATGTAAAAAAAATGTCATAGGAAGAATTAAGGGAGATACCCAGAGGTGCCTAGAGGTGATTTGTAATATGGGTGGTGAAGTGTAAATAGGATTTTTATAGGTGAAGAAGAGAAGGCCATGCCCAGCTGGCACAGAGACATGAAAGATGAAAGATTCACATGTTTGAGAAATGACGATCGAATTCGGCTAACATTGAAGACAGATAAAAATGAGTGTGAGAGGGTAGAATAGAATAACAAGGAGAAGATGTACCTAGTAACTGGACTATGATGTTAGGGCTAATTTTTGAAGTACCTTGATGGTCATGCTAAAGAGGTTGGGTTTATGCAGACAATAGAAAAGCATGAAATAATTTACTTAACTAATTTGTGACAATCTGTGGTTTCGAAAGATAATGCTGTTGGAGTGCACACAATAATAGTTCCCACAGTGTGGTCCCTAGACCAACAGCATCAACGTCACCTGGGCACCTGGGCACATTATAGAAATGCAATGTCTACAGCCCCATCCCAGATCTACTGAGTCGGAAAGTGGGTGTGGGTCTGCCATTCTGTCTTCACAAGCCCTCAAGGTGATTCTGATCAGGCACTGGCTTGTGAACCACAGGCAGAGAACAGGTACTAGTGCAAGAGGAACAGAAGCTGCAGGTTGGGAAACCAGTGAGGAAGTCACTGAAATCTTTTAGGTGGAGACACTGAGGATGATTACTGTGACTGTGAGAATAGAAAGACATAGGTTTAAAGGACATTGTAGGGGAGAATCCACATGAAGGTATTTCCAGAGGATGCTGAGGTTTGCAGCTTGGCAGTCTGCATAGGCCGTTTTTAGCCAGCAAAGGATAACCAGGTGTGGTGGGGAGAATCCTATGTTCAGCTTTAGAAATGTTGACTCTGAGATGGCCCTCAGAAATATAGATTAGAATTGCCCAGAAAAAAAAAAACAAAGGAACTATAACTCAAGACAGATGTTATGAATGAATATCCAGACTTAAGGAATTTATGTTTATCCAATCATAAAAGTAACAGAAGAGTAATGTAACTCATGGAGACTGTAGAGTGGGGTGAAAAGAAACCAAGCGGGACCTGAAGGACTTTCTACATTTGAGGAGCTGGGAGAGGAAGAGGAGCTAATGAAGAAAGTGAGCAGAGGGAGTGGTAGGAGGAAAACCAGGGAAGAAGGTAAATCAAAGAGGTGTTTCAATTGAGAGTTAAGATTTAATCCACTGAAGAAAGATCAAGGAAAAGGAAGATGGAAAAAGGCACGAGTGACTCTTTAGGAGTCTGACAGAGGCGGAAGGCAGCTACAGTGGATGGAGGGAATGGGAAGGAGGTGGCAAGGAAAGCACTGAGTGTAGATGGCTCTTGCCAGAATGGTATTTCCCGAAGTGCACCACAAGTACCCTGGTGGCATTCAAGATGGTACTAAGATCAAAAGGTCTAGAACTTTAGAAAAAAAGAGATGGAGAGAAGAAAGACTAAATATTATTAATAATTAATAGCTAATATTATTGAGTACTGGTACTCTTCTAAATAGTTTATAAATATTACTCATATAGCCTCATATAAACCCTATGAAGAAGAGACAATACCTGGAAGAGGGTACTATTTTTAGTCCCATTTTAGAGATAAGATTAAAGCCCAGAAAAACTTAAGTAATTCACCCAGTCACATAGCTCATGAGTGGATTTAAAGGACTTAAAGTCAGGCAATCTGACTCCAGAGCTGTGCTCTTAGCCACACTTGTTTTAAAAGAAAAGATAGTTTTGTTTGTTCGAAGTGAAAAGAAGGAAAAACTGAATAGTGAGGAACATTTTTTTAAAATAATTTCATACTATGACAAATTGTACAAGGAAGACAGAAACTGAGTACAAATATATATATAGCTATCATGTTAATATGTAAGGATAAACAGAGCCTCCCGTACATAAAATATTAAGCATCTATTAAATGTCCAACTGAATGAGGCTTATGAGATAAGAATGTCTTTGAGTTACTTACTCTGAAAAATAATCCATAAACTGCTGAGGATTTTCTGAAGCCAGCAATAGTTGTCTCTGATGAGATTCGGACATACAATGACACTTAAAGCCATTCTACAAAAATGTAAAGGGAGTAATTAAATTCTGATTTAGGTCATCATAATGGGGCCTAAGTAGAAGTATTTAATTAAACTCTAAAAAGTTGCTCTTTGATGATAAACTGTAAAAAGTAATAAAATTACTAGCCAAATTACCAAGCTGAGTTTTGCAACCCTGCTAATCAAAGAATAATTCCAAATATTAGAGACAAAAAAAACAGTGCTTTAGAAAACATTAGTAAGAAACACTTCTACGTACAGTAACATAGGAATGATTTCATTTTTTGTGTGTGTCAATTTAACAAATTACTGTTGAGTACCTATTGCACACAGAGTGTTATACAAGTGCTTTGAGGAATACAATGAAATAAAATGGGTCATTAATTTCCAGTAAGGACACTATTTTCCACTCTCTTTTCTGTACTTTGGCTATTACCCAAAATACATTGTTGCATATTACATAAACCTTATGTTAAGCATACTAATCTATATCTGCTCAGATGGTTATAAAAACACTAGCGGCCCAGTGCATGGATTCGTGCACATTGAATTAGAAGGTGGCCAGCGGGACTGGGCCAGACAAGCCGGACACCCCCTGGAGCCAACCTCCCATGGTCCCACCCCTGCTGGCTGCACCTGGGGCAGCGCCGGGGCTTGTAGGGCATCTGCAGTGTGAGTGGGGTCTCTCTGGCAGGTGGGGTCCCTCGGCCTGGCCTGCGGGGATCAAGCCGAAACTGGCAGTCCGACATCCCCAAGGGGTCCCAGAGTGCGAGAGGGCATTCTACAAAGTTGCTATCACTTGGCAGCTTCTGTGTTGAGAGTCTGCCCCCTAGTGGTCAGTATGTGTCATAACTACCGGTCGGATGGTTGGACGGTCACTTAGGCTTTTACATATATAGATACATTTTGACTTTGTATCTTTCTACTTAGCATTTGAACCTGATTCTTCACTAGTAATAGAAATGAAAAATGTGCCTCTCCTCCTGTAACCCCCACCTCAGTGAATAGGACGTATCACACCCAAGTCAAGACCAAGGCCAGCATTCTAGTGTCCTTCTCTTTCATCCTACATTCCATAAATCACTGAGCCCAGTCAGCTTTCTTAATAACTCTTATCCAGTCCCTCTGCTCAATCCCATTGCCATTGTCCTGATTTCAACACTAAATCTTGATTAGGGTAGTTTCAAGAAAACCCAAGGGAGTGGATGGGCAGGAATGGAATACTCTGGACCTGACCTTTCTCCCCCTCAATCTTCCAATACTGAAAGACAGAAGACAGAGGCGGAAACTTATTAGGGTCAACTTCTCCTCCCCCAGGCTGTCCTCCCAGGTAGGGAAGGGAAATAAACAGATCTGGGGGCAAACAGGCCAGAACCACCACAAATGCCTTAAGAAAGTATTAAGCATTTACTTTCCTTTTCCCATTGGAACTATATTTTAGGATAACATTTGAAGATAACTGAATGGCCCTGGCTGATGAGAAAGACTCATTTTTACAAATGAGTAGCAGCCAATAACAAATGTAGAAAGAATTAGACAAATAACCACTCTGCAACTCCTAATGAAATAACTGACTCAGGCAAAGATGCTAAAACACACAGGTGAAAGGAAAAATAGATATACGGTCATGATTCCAAAGTATCATCCTACTAGTTACATGCTCCTGCAAGAGGGAAAATATTACTTTCTAACATTACTTTACAGGCTGTCATCTTTACATAATCATCTTAGGGCTTCCTTATGTGATGCAATATGAAATACTCTGAATCACCTATCAAGTATTTGTCCCAAAATGTTTCAGCTGAACCTAATCAAGTCTTTAGATATCAACAATTACAAGAGTCAGAGAAAGAAGGCAAAGACAATTAAAGGAAACAATTTAACATATCCAGAAAGTGTCAATGTTCTGATAACTGACTGACCTAGTATCTTCAAATCAATGGTAAGAAAAAAAGTAGGAGAGTGGAAGGAAAGGGTGGAGGAAGTGTGTTCTACTGTAATTTGAGAATTTAGGGAGAATTAAAAGTTCTAATAACCTGGAGCACAGAGATTTTTAGGGAAGTGAAAGCACTCAGTGCGATATCACACTGGTGGATACGTATCATTAGACATTTGTCCAAACCCATAGGATGTCCAATACCAAGAGTGAACACTAATGTAAACTATGGATTTTGGTGATAATGACATGTCAATGTAAAATGGCTTGAAAAATAAAGTGTATTTTTTGTAAGCCCTAATAACCAAATCCAATTCATAGCTTTTGATTGGATCTTGTTGTTTTTTAAATTGCTTTAAAAGCAACAGGGGAACAACTGAGAAAATGTGAGTTTGTAGTGTGTATTAGATGACATGAAAGAATTTCTATTAATTTTGTTATGTGTGATGACATATATTGTGGCTCTGTGGAAAAATATCCTGATATTTTAGAAATGCATTTTAAGTATTTAGAGGTGAAATATCCTGAAGTTTGTACATTACTATAAAACATTTCAGAAAAAAGTAAATATGACAAAATACTTAAAATGTTAAATCTGAGTAATGGATATATGGATGTTCAACTAGTCTCTAGTTTTCTGTGTGAGAATTTCACCTTGATTCAATTAGAAAGAACTAAAGAGAAATGAAAAGAAACAACAATATCAATGTTATTCAACATGAGTCCCACTAAAATATCTCATCCCTCACACAGAATTGCCTAGCGTTCTCCCATCCTTACCCAATTAAATCTCCAGAGAAAAATATGATCACATCACTAGCCTATTCTCAGTTCTTCAAGGCGATTCATTCATCACCCATCTCATGGGAAAAAGTGTAAACTCCATTGCACAGCACACAAAGCTTTTCAAGATCTGACCAAAGACGACCCCCCGCCCCCAGAGTCATTTTAAACATACTTCACTCATTTAAAATACACAACAATCTTACAAGTAGGTATAGTTATCGTTCCCATTTTACAGATAAGTAAACAGGCAGAGAGAATGTAAGTTACTTGCCCAAGGCCACACAGCAATTAAGTGGTGCGGCAAGGCTTCATAATTCTGACAGTCTGACCCCGGTCCACATCTCAACCACAATAATCTCCCGGCCCGAGCACATGGTAGCTGCTTAATAAATTATTGTTGGATGAGTAGTGTGCAAGAACTTATTTCTTCTTTTTCATCTGATCCTGAAAAGAGGAGTGAATCCTAACAATTCTGTTTCTCTTAGCAGGGAAAGGTCCCTACTGTGTTGACTAGCTGACTCGCCCAGTACAGACCCCAGGACGAGGGACCTGAGATCCACGCCTTCACCTTCAGCATCGGGGGCTTGAGCCCAGGTTTCCAGCTGGACAAGGGAGAGGACGGGGCATGGGGCCCTCCCGGGGCCGCTTACCTCGTCCCGGCACTGCTTCTGGCACATCTGGCAATACCAGCGCAGCTTCTGAAGACCCTTGGATTTGATCCTGTTGGCAATGGCCTTCGGGGTAAGAAAATCTGACTTCCCCATCGCGACCACCGCAGCAACCTCTCTCCGGAACCCAGCGCCCAGACAACCGGAAGCGGAATCGAGCCGATAGGAGTGGGCGGGACAAATACCAGCTCCGAGCCGGAGGAAGGCGGGGCCTCGGAAGGCTGGGCCCTAAAGCTCGCGAGGTTTACCTCGGTTTGGCGTCAGGAAGCGAGACTGGAGCAGGAAGTGGGGCGGGAGGGGCCTTGGGGAAGCTCCTGCACATGCGCGGGGAGGCCCGTCTGACCGACCTTCACCAGGGCCAGTACCACCATGTTTTCTCGGGCGGGCGTCGTGGGGGTCTCGGCCTGGGCCGTGCAGCCGCAATGGTATGGCAGCTTGCGGTAGGAACGGGAGGGTTGCAAGGGTTGGAAGGACTCGATAAGGGGGAAGCGGGTGGAGGCGTGTGGGACGGAACAGGGGTCGCAGCCCGGCCGGGCCCCCGGTCCCTGGAGGCCCCGGTCCCCGGAGGCCCCGGGTGGCCCGGGGTGCAGGAAGCGCCTCGAATCCGGGAAGGGCACGTGAAGAGGCCGGAGGGACCGCGCAAGGTTACGCCACGTCTCCTGAGGCGGAGCGGGGCGGGGGGAGGGCCGCGAGGAGTTGTCATCTGGGACCTGGGGACTGAGACCTTGGGCCGAGTTAATTTCAGGGCGGTCTTGTATTCATTCCGCTAACACAAATACTTGCGCTCGGAGCTCCTGCTCTGTGCCAGGCCATGAGTATCGTGCAGGTTTGACCTGGGCCCACATAGTGAGGGGGAAGGGAGGATCCAAGGCAAGGTCTAGGGAAGGTTAAGTTGTGCTTTCTGTCCTTGACGCCTTTTGAAACTTCCCGGGGTTGGACAGAGTTTGCATGGCCGGTGTAGAGCGGAGTGACCCTTTAATAAGAGCTGCTCAATTCAGCCAGAACGTTTATTGAGCACCGACCTTGCAGCGGGCGCTTTGCTGCGCACCAGGGAATCAAATGAGTGCCCTGCGTGGGCCGGGGGTAGTTTGGGTGCAAAGGGGACCTTAAAAACCTGTCTGTGGGCGAGGAAGAGAAAGACACCTTACGGTATCTCAAAACCATTATGCTGAAGCAGTAACCCTGCAAGGTCATGAAATTGTCCCAAGGTCCTGAGAGGAGGAGGAGTTTGGATTAAGTAACTGTCTTGCAATTTTTAAGGATTTTAAACATTGGTTTCCAAAGACAATTGCGTAGTAAAAGGCCTAGGGATAGGCACATAAACGTTGGCTTGTGGTGGGACCATATAATAGGATGAAATATCTATGTTAGAGTCGGAAAATTTCAGGCACAGTGCTAAGGAGATCTTAGTTATTGTCTGTGAAGCAATTCCCTGGGTTTACAGTAAGGGAGAATTCTAAGGAGCTATAGCACTAAACTAGATTTTGGTATCCTTGTTTATGTGTAGGGACTATAAAGCATTAATTGAAATAGGTATGTTTTCCACTAAGAAACGAATTTATAACAATAGGGTAAGGAAGTAATTTAATATGCTGTGAAATGCCTACAGGGGAGCAATGGGCAGTGGCAGCTCATCCCAGGCTAATCCCCTGAATCTGTCTCCAAAGCACCCCTTTTCTCTGACTTCCCAGTGAGCTAAAGCAGCCCAGCCTAGACTCTCCTGTTGCTTCTTCTATGCCCTTTCTTGTTTCATTGTCCTAAATATGTTTTTGCTGTGGCCAATGAATTCTTCCTTGCTTTTCCACAAAAAAATAAATAAATAAATAAATAAAACTGTAGAAATAACTAAAAAACCTCAAAAACCTATAAGACAATTTGAAGATCTTTTAATAAAGAATTATTTTAAGTGAAAGCTCTCTCAGTTTGAGACAACTAATTCTGGGGACCTAAATTGGAACCTCAATCATCAAATAAAGGTCATAGTCCTGACCTTAATCCCCTTGGAATGATGGTTTTAAATTGGTAGGTTATGAATATTCATCTAACATTGGTGTTCCACGTGGAAAGCATATTTTACCCTCTTCACATTTTCCATCATTCTGGGGGCCTGATGTCTTTCCTACCTATTCTGCCCTTTTCTTTCCCATTCATTATAATTGCCTTGTAAATTCAGAAATGAAAACCATCTTAATGTTTCACACTCCACAGAAGTAATTTGAGGGGCAGAAAAATACCTTTGCTTGAACCATGAAGGGGCATTTCCTTGGTTCTGTTTTGGTTATTGAAAATTTTTAAATGTGGATTTGTTACAGTTTTTGCTTCAGGGAAGTTTGCATTCTAACATTAAACATGAGGCTTAATTAAAATCATGATGAAATTATTTTAATTGTTTAGGGAATCAGCAAGTACCCTAAACTTTCAGAAATTAACTTTTTTTTTAAAGTAGCATTTACGAAAATGGACATAAGAAATTTGAGGAAGAGTCTCCACTTTTTCCATCTCAAATTAGGGGAAAATACATCTCTATTTCCTACCTAGTGTTCCACATTCTCTAAAATGGAACTATTTTATAACTAGAGGCCTGATGTGGGGGCCGGCCGGGGTTTGGCCGGCTGCCCCCCCCAATTGGGGTGGGGCGGCTGGTTGGGGGCAGGCCCGGTTGGGGGGAGGGGCCAGTCTGGGCTCCGATCAGGCCAGTTGGCCTCCCCAGTGCAGGTCATAGTGACTGGCTGTTCTGGTCTTTCTGCCGTTCCGGTCACTTGGCTTTTATATCTATAACTAGAGGCACAATGCACGAAATGCGTGCAAGGAGCTCGGTCCCACCTTGCCTCGGCCCTGGCAGCCCCAGCTTTATTATTATAGATAATAAAAGTGTAATATGCTAATTAGACCAGACAGCCGAACGACCTTCCGGGCAAAGCTGGGGCTGTGAGGGCCGAGTCCCTTGCACGAATTTTGTACATCGGCCTCTAGTTTATAGATAGGAGACCAATGGCCATAAATTGAACTAATACATTGAAAAGGAAAAGACATGGTATTTCAGGAAAGAAAAGGAAGATTGTCATCTTAAACTAAAAAAGCAGATATTTACTTGTAAATGTAAAAAATGTGAGGCAGCAGAGTGTAATATAAGATGGACTGGAGCCAGACTGCTGGGGTTTGAATCCTGACTGCCACTCCCCTGGCTGTGTGACCTTGGACAAGTTTCTCTGTTTCTCTACCATTTTCGTAACTGTTAAATGGAGGTAATGATACTACACAATTAATGGGTTAGTGCAGGGGTCCTCAAACTACGGCCCGCAGGCCACATGCAAATACAAATATTGTATTTGTTCCCGTTTTGTTTTTTTTACTTCAAAATAAGATATGTGCAGTGTGCATAGGAATTTGTTCATAGTTTTTTTTTTAAACTATAGTCCGGCCCTCCAACGGTCTGAGGGACAGTGAACTGGCCCCCTGTTTAAAAAGTTTAAGGACCCCTGGGTTAGTGTGAGAATTTGTAAAGAGCTGAGAGCAGTGGGAGACATGCTGGTGTGGACTCAGATGTATCAATTGAAAACGAGTTTATAACTAGTTTCTATGTAAAATATAATGTAAGAAGGTTTATTGTACTTGTCAAAGAAGACTTGATCATGCGCCACAGTTGGTAAAGAAGTGCGAGGGAGTCATTTTTTGTTCAAGGGGCAAGTGGACTTTCACACAGACATTCAATATTAGAATTACACATACTTAATAATTTTCCTTAATAATTAGTGTAGGGGGTGGGAGGTGAAAGGGGACCTAGTATATAGTGATGGGAGAAGATTTAACTTTGGGTGGTTAGGCACACAGTGCAATATACAAATCTTGTAACATGGAAACCCACACCTGCAACCTGTATTATCATGTTAACCAGTGTCACCCCCACTAAATTTAATTTTAAAAAGGAAAAAAAAAAGAATTATGAATGCTGCTTCCTTAATTTTTATATTACACAGCATTTATAAGCTCCTTAAAATTCTTTGATAAATCATTCATCTAGCGACCTCTCTAACTCCCTCCACACTGCCTTCTTCAGCTTTCCTAACAATACTGTATAATCATAGTAAATAATGGTAATCCACAATATGTGTAATTTTTCCATCCACTGTATTTGATAATGTTTCTAGTTTTCCAAATAATCTAAATGTTTCTCAGGACATGATGCAGTTCTCTAGAACATACAACTGATTCAGAACTTTATCTTTTCATTTGCATATATTGATTATTCAGTAGATAGAGCAAGATATCCTTAAAGAGAGTTCAGATCAACTCATGGTTATTCTGTACTCCAATTGTATTTAAAAAATAAAGTTGTAGCATAGATTGACATCTTTAGAACTAAATGAAGGCTAAGCATGAGAGTTCTTCAAAACAGGGAATTAGACCATGAGCACAGCATGAAGAATCACAAAAGATCTTACCTCTTCATACCTCATTTGGGATAGTATGGAAACCCAAAGAACTCTTTAAAACTCAATAACTCTTTGAGTTTTAAAGAGTTCTGTGTTCATACAAATATGGCATGCAATTCACATTTGTTTCATATCATATTCTCTGATTAGAAACTTGTGTCAATCAAGTTGGAGTGTCTGCCTAAAACTATAATGTCCAAATGTCACTCCTTATCCTATATAATAAAAGCCTAATATGGTAAGTGTCCAACATACCTTGTATGTTTTAGCTAAAAACTCAGTCAGACACAGCACCTAGATTTTCTCCTGTGGTATCTTGTAGAAGTTGTTTTGTTGTTGTTAATTTTCACTGGAGGATATTTTTCCATTAATCTTTGGAGAGGGGGAGAGACAGAAACATCAATGTGAGAGAGACACATCGATTGGTTGCCTCCTGCACACCCCCAAACCAGCTGGGGATCGAGCCTGCAACCAAGGTACATGCCCTTGACTGAAATCGAACCCGGGACCCTTCAGTCCACCAGCCAGTGCTCTATCACTAAGCCAAATTGGTAGGGCACCAACACCATTTGTAGAAAAGGGTATCCTTTCTCCATATAATGACTTTTGCTCCTTTGTCAAACTTAAGTTAATGTACTTGTGTGAGTCTGTGGGCTCTGTATTCTGTTCCATTGATCTACTTGTCCATTCCTTCACCAATGCCACACTGTCTTGTTTTCTGGAATTTGATAGTAAGTCTTGAAATCTAGTAGTGTCACTTCTCTGGCTTTGTTCTTCTTCACTGTAGTGTTGGCTATTCTGGGTGTTTTGCCTTTCCATATAGACATTAAAATCAGTTTATTGATAGTCACAAAGTGGCTTGCTGAGATTTTTATTGGAATTGTAATAATTTCAGATCAAGTGGGAAGAATTAACTTGTTAGCAACATTGAATTTTCCTATCTATGAATATGGAATTTCTCTCCATTTATTTGAATCTTTGATTTCTTTCATCAGTTTTGCAGTTTTCCTCATATATGTCTTACACACATTTTGTTAGGTTTATATATGTCTTTGTATGTTTTAACAATTGTGGTAAAATATACATAAAATTTGTCATCATAACCATTTTTTAAGTCTTCAGTTTATGGTATTATTTTTTTTGTTGTTGTTTTTTTTAACTCGAAACCCTAATTGTTCATACCTGGTATAAAGAGAAGAATTGACTTTTGTATATATTAACCTTGTATCCTGTAATAATCTTACTATAAATGGTTATTAGTTCCAGAAGTTTTTTTGCTACTTCTTTGGGATATTCTACCTAGACAATCATATCACCTATGAACAAAGACAGCTTTATTTCTTCCCTTCCAGTCTATATACCTTTTATTTCATTTTCTTGTCTTATATTAGCTGGGACATCCAGTATGATGTTGAATAGGAGTGGTAAGAGAGGACGTCCTTTGTCTTGTTCCCAATCTTAGGGAGAAAATTTCTAGTTTCTCACCATTAAACCATGGGGTTTTTGGTAGATATTCTTTACTGGATAAAGGAAGTTTTTTTCTTTTATTTTTAATTTGCTAAAAGGTTTATCATGAAAAGGTATTAGATTATGTCAAATGATTTTTCTGCATCTATTGATCATATGATTTTTCTTCTTTAACCGTTGATGTGATGGATATTACTAGTATTTGATTTTTGAATGATGAACCAGCCTTGCATACTTAGAATTAATTCCACTTGGTCACAGTGTATAATTCATTTTAATATATTGTTGGATTCATTTTGCTAATCTTTTGTTGAGGATTTTTGCATCTTTGTTCATGAGAGATATTCTCTGTCATTTTTAATATATTTATGTGATTTCAGTATTAAGATAATGCTAACCTCATAAAATTAGGAATGTTCCCCCTGCTTCTATTCCCATTATTTTTTTTTGGAAAACATGGCATCAACTACTATATTTACTGATAGTTACAAATCTATATCACAAATCTCAAAATCTAAAACCTACTGGAGCCCTGGCTGGTTTGGCTCAGTGGATAGAGCGTCGGCCTGTGGACTGAAGGATCCCAGGTTCACTACTGGTCAAGGGCACATGCCCAGGTTGTAGGCTTCGTCCCCAGTTGGGGGTATGCACGAGGCAGCCAATCAATGATTCTCTCTCATCATTGATGTTTCTCTCTCTCTCCCCCTCTCCCTTCCTCTCTGAAATCAATAAAAAATATATATATTATAAAAAAATAAAACCCAGTGGACATTTCCACCTGGTTCCATGGTCTTTTAACTATATCATATTCAAAAATCATTTTCTCCAGGGAGATCACCTGCACCCACTTGATCTATCTTGGTTAATGACAACACCATCCACTGAGGTCATTAAATTAGAAAATTCTGGGTCATTCTTATTGTTTTCCTTTTCACTCTTTTTTTAAAAAAATATATTTTACTAGTGGCCTGGTGCACGAAATTTGTTCACATTAAAAGGGAATTAACTAGAGGAAATATTTTAATATTGCTATTTGCCCTTTCTCTATAATAGAAGTGTCAGAGATGAAAGGAAATTAGTAAAATGTATATGAAAACCCCCCTCCTGTCAGAGTCTGGGGCGCGCCACGGAACCCAGAGTCAAGTCCCCGCCCACCTGCGCGTGCCTCGAAATCGGGCGAGACCCAGACCCAGCCGGCCCCACCCCTGTCAAGCCCCACAGTGCGGGGGGCGCAGCCTCAGGTCCGCAGACCTGGCACAAGGGTGTGACGACCATTTTCATATTAGCTCTTTATTATATAGGATAGCATTGATTTCGGAGAGGAAGGTAGAGCGAGAGAGAGAGAAACATCAATGATGAGAGAGAATCATTGATCAACTGCCTCCTGCATGCCCCACAGGGGATCGAGCCTGCAACCTGGGCATATTCCCTGACCAGGAATCAAACCCTGACCTCCTGGTTCATAGTCCAATGCTCAACCACTTAGCCACGCTGAGCTCCTTTTGACTCTCAAGAATTTGATCTCAAACTTCATCTCTTGTTGGCTTTGCTAACATCTTAGTACAGGTTCTTGCTTTTGTTTGGAAGTTGCAGCAGCCCCTATATAGTTTCCATGTCATCAGTATTCCAACATTATGTTGGGCTTTTCACTGCCATCCAAGATACTTCACTGAAAAACTAAACTGATTTGTTGGCTTATGGATATTCATTTCCTTATTCCCTATAAAATAATATTTAAACTTATTAAACCAACCCATGTCTCCAACTTCAAAACGATTTCCCGTTCCTAGAAATATCCTCCTTAGTCCTTTTCTATGCACAAATTTACTGATCTTCAAGTCTTCCATGGACCTTTCTGGGCCAACACAAGTACTTTGTATGGATTTAAGGGCTGGAAGATAATTTATATTTGGTAATATGTTGCCTCCCTCCATAGGGCAGGGATCCTTTCATATTTATCTTTCACTAACATTACATTTAAGTCATTTTGACTTTTATGCATTATACTTTAAAGATTATAGAAAATTTTCCATGTAAATTTTATGTAAATCTAAATTTTCATGAATCTTGTTTATGAGATAATGGTATCCTTCTTGTGATCAGAGACCATATCCTGAAGAACAGTAGCTATTTAGTAAATGTTTATTGAATTGAATTGGAAAAGTTAAGAATTAGTTGGAATAAAACTTTCGCACATTTTGTTATGTTAGAATGTATAAGTGTTATTGAAAAGATTTTGGTGAACTGAAGAAGTCAATGAATGCTTTTTTAAAAATATATTTTTATTTATTTTCAGAGAGGAAGGGAGAGGGGGAGAGAGATAAAAACATCAATAATGAGAGGGAATCATTGATCTGGTGCCTCCTGCACACCCCTACTGGGGATGGAGCCACAGCCTAGGCATGTTCTCCAACCTGGAACCGAACCATGATCTCCTGCTTTATAGAATGAGGCTCAATCACGGTGCCACACTGCTGGGCAAGGAACGCTATTTTTAGAGGTGGCTGACCTAGAAAGTTGGGTAACCTAACAAAGGAAAGAACTTTTCTTTTGGCGAAACAATATAGGCAAAGACATGAAGGTGGGAGAGCATGTATGAATGCCAATGTGAGTTCAGTGAAAGGTTTGTGTTAGTTAAATAAAATCAGGCCTTTGATACAGGATTAGGTATCCAGTTTTGAGAGATTTAAAAATTAACATATATATTTAGAGTCCTATATTTAAGTAATTCTTTATGGGGTATTCTTTAAATAAACATATTAACTTTGAAAGTTTTTATTATGTAATGGAGCTATTTCTCAAAAAAACTAAAATATTTTTAAAACCTTTCTTCTCAGGATCCAAGTTCGAAATATGGCAACTTTGAAAGACAGTAAGTACTTTAAGATAAAAACATCAATAATGAGAGGGAATCATTGATCTGGTGCCTCCTGCACACCCCTACTGGGGATGGAGCCACAGCCTAGGCATGTTCTCCAACCTGGAACCGAACCATGATCTCCTGCTTTATAGAATGAGGCTCAATCACGGTGCCACACTGCTGGGCAAGGAACGCTATTTTTAGAGGTGGCTGACCTAGAAAGTTGGGTAACCTAACAAAGGAAAGAACTTTTCTTTTGGCGAAACAATATAGGCAAAGACATGAAGGTGGGAGAGCATGTATGAATGCCAATGTGAGTTCAGTGAAAGGTTTGTGTTAGTTAAATAAAATCAGGCCTTTGATACAGGATTAGGTATCCAGTTTTGAGAGATTTAAAAATTAACATATATATTTAGAGTCCTATATTTAAGTAATTCTTTATGGGGTATTCTTTAAATAAACATATTAACTTTGAAAGTTTTTATTATGTAATGGAGCTATTTCTCAAAAAAACTAAAATATTTTTAAAACCTTTCTTCTCAGGATCCAAGTTCGAAATATGGCAACTTTGAAAGACAGTAAGTACTTTATCTCAGTATGTGAATCAAGAAAAACTAAATTTTGGCAATAATGCTTTCAAAGATATGCTACCTTTTTAAGCCCATTATATATTATGTCAAAATTGACAAAATAAATCTATGTCATATGTGTGGGGCATTGAACTTGTTTTAGATGCTCAAACACTGAGGTGACACATGGTTGTTGGAGTCTATTGTCTGAAGAATGATCCTATATAATAAAGAGATAATATGCAAATTAACCCTCATGCCCTCACAAGATGGCTGCCTATCACCAGGCTGTCAGGGGGGTTAGTGAGGGATGACCAAATGACTGAACAAGCAGGCTGTGTGGGGCGATCAGGCCGG
>NW_005371693.1:1367373-1369877 GCF_000412655.1 Myotis brandtii
TAAGCAGCGATCAGGCCAGCAGGCAGGGGGTCAGATAGGGGCTATCAGGCTGGCACGCAGAGGCAGTGAGGGGCTATCAGGCTGGCAAGGGGGGCAGTTGGGGTGACCAGGCAGGCAGGCAGGTGAGCGATTAGGAGCCAGCAGTCCAGGATTGTGAGAGAGATGTCCGACTGCCAGTTTAGGCCCGATCCTCAGGATCGGACCTAAACTGGCAGTCGGACATCTCCCAAGGGGTCCCAGATTGGAGAGGGTGCAGGCTGGGCTGAGGGGACCCCCCTATCCATGCACGAATTTCGTGCACTGGGCCTCTAGTAATGTTATAATTGAGAAAAAGTATACTATTTGTAGATACATAAAAAATGTTATGGAACATGTAGTTAAAGGCCATTTTCAATACCATTTAATATTTTCAGTGTTTAACTTACTGATCTCTTATGTTGTCAGCTAAATTTGACCTTTTATTAGTACTCATTCTAACATTAACCCTAGTTTAGCATCATGCTGTTAGTTAATGGTGTAAATGGGGGCTTACAGTTTAGAAAAATTCACAAATGAAATTATAACTATTTTATCTTAAAACATTGCGCACCAGTAGTTTTATTGCTAGCGTTACCCAGTGGCCAGATAAGTTTCTAGTAAATGAGTACAAAAAACGTTTTACAAAGTATCATACTTTAAAAGGATATTATCTTGTAAGTATATGTAATAAATAACTTCAAAATGCAATGGGTATTTAATTTTAAGGTGTGCCTTTAACATTTATGTAAAACATGTAATATGAAAACACGAGAATGCTCGTGTTCCACTTGCAATGTATTAACACAATACTTTTATTTTTCAGTTACCAGGCGACTGAAGTCAATCAAAAACATCCAGAAAATTACCAAGTCTATGAAAATGGTAGCAGCAGCAAAATATGCCCGAGCTGAGAGGGAGCTGAAACCAGCTCGAGTGTATGGAACAGGATCTTTGGGTAAGAGAAGGATGTAATTCAAAAACTATGAAGAACTATCTATATATACATATATATATATATAGATAGATAGATATAGATATAGATATAGATATAGATATGAAAGGCAAATATGCGAAGTGTCCCCTCGAAAGTTTGACCGGGAGACCAGGAGTTCTGTTGCTCGCTATGATGTGCACTGACCACCAGGGGGTGGCGTGGAACAAAGGAAGGCCCTGGCCGGCAGCCAGAAGGCGCCGATGGGCCCTGATCACCGGCCAGGCCTAGGGACCCTACTTTTTCACTAATTTTGTGCACTGGGCCTCTAGTTAAACATGAAGATAACTACTAATGACTTATTTGATGTCAGTGGGCCTATTCTGACTATTTTACATGTACTCATTTTTCACAGCAACCCTATTGGGGTAGGAACTGTTTGAGCATCTGCTTTGCTGATGAGAAAAACTGAAGCACAGTGACATCAAGTAACTTGCCTGAGATTGCATACCTATTATGTTAATTTCTTAAAGATTCTGAAAAGTTTCCTAGATTATTAAATATACCATTGAAAGAACTTAGATACATAGTGCATCAAATTCCAATGCTTGAGTTCACCCTATTCAGTTGTGATGTGATATTTTAGAAGTGCAGGGTGGGGAGGTGGTATTCTACAGTGGAGAGTTGGCCAAGTAGTCATGGACATGGCTCATGAATACATGAGTGCAATGTTTAAACATCAACTGTAAAGAAAACAAAATTTGTTTATTTCCAAATTAGAGAAAATAGAGGGTGTCCAAAAAAATGTCTACTCACTTTGAATAAAGTCAGTGTTTATTAAGGTACATTTTATTTTCAAAATTGAGCTTTTAGCTATTAAAGTGTATATACATTTTTTGAGATACTCTGTATATCAATAGGTCTATGTATTAGATGTAAATTGTCCTGTGCAGTAGTTTTCTTGTGCTCTTCCATATTTTTTAAACATGCATTTATACTGCTAAAGAAATTTTTACATAAGGAAATTATAGAGCACTAGGCATCAGTGGAAATTGCAACTTACTTTAAATACCATACTTAGTTTCACCTAGAGGAGAGTTGCTAGGTTAGGTTTCAGCAATACCTATCAGCTCCAGCCATTTGCTTTCATGTCTCCTTCCCTCCTTAGCACAATACTAAGCATCTAGTTGGTGGCTCGGTAAATGTTGGTTGGTTAAATTACTCTGTAGCTATTTATATGAAAAAGAAAAGTCACTTTACTATTTATTTTCCTTCTGATATGAACATCCTATCTAATAAAGCGGTAATATGCAAATTGACCATCACTCCAACATAAAGATGGCCGCCCCCATGTGGACACAAGATGGTCTGCAGGGGAGGGCAGTTGTGGGCTATCAGGCCAACAGGGGAGGGCAGTTAGGAGCAACCAGGCCTGCAGGGGAGGGCAGTTGGGGAGAGACCCAGGCCTGCAGGGGAGGGAAGTTGGGGAGGGACCAGGCCTGCAGGAGAGGACAGTTGGGGGTGACCAGGCCTGCAGGGGAGGGCAGTTGGGGGT
>NW_005371693.1:1370764-1385660 GCF_000412655.1 Myotis brandtii
GAAAAATACTAAAAATCCAAGTTAAGGCTGCCATTCATCCTAAAGTCCTTCAACTAAAGAAAAATAACAACCCCCCAAAAAAACCTAACTGGTAAATATTAAATAGCTAATTATTTTAAATATTTAAAAATGTAAAGTAGGTATTTTACACTATACAATATTAAAAAGACACTTAAAAGAAATATTCTCTCCACTCTCCTGAACTTTGGAGTTGAGTACTCTCTGCTTTATTTTTTATTTATTTTATTAATTTGAGAAAGAGAGAGAAACATTGATTTGTTACACTTATGTATGCATTCCTTGGTTGATTTTTTTTTTTTAGTATTTTTTAAAATTGATTTTGGAGAGGAAGGGAGAGGGAGAGAGAGATATATAAATATCAATGATGAGAGAGAGTCACTGATCGACCTCCTGCACACCACCTACTGAGGATCAAACTCAAAACCTGGGCATGTGCCCTGATGGGAAATGGAATCATGAACCGTGACCTTCTGGTTCATAGGTTGACCTAAACCACAGAGCCACCTAGCCAGTCCATTGGTAGATTCTTGTATGTGCCCTGACTAGGACAACGCTCTAACCAGCTGACCTACCTGGCCAGGGCACTTCTCTTTGCTTTTTGTGGAGGGTCTCAGGTATTGAAATTTGAAAATCAATACTGAAAAAAATAGTAGTAACAAGAATTTTGTTGAAATGGGTAAATGTGTCAGCCATAAAGTTGCACCTTGCAATTACAGTGAGCACCAGCTGTTGAAATCCATCCTCCATTTGCATCCAGCCATGCTTTCAATGGCCTGCTCCTAGCCAGCACCTGAGCACAGACTGGATACAGGCGGGCATGTTCTTGGGAGACTTGAGGTTCCCAGCAGCCTTGTTAAGCTTCCCTTAAATTGCATTGGGAAGCTGCCACCCAACCTTTCTTCCCAAGGCTCAGACCTGTATCATGCATGGTATGATGACTCTTCTGACTTCCTGTTTTCTCTCATAGGCATATCTCCTAGTAAAGTCCATGTATATTTCATCCCACTGAATCCTCTCTTGGTCTCTGCTTCTTGGAAAATTAGACCAACAAAGTGAGGTTGTTAAAGTAATCCCGAAAATGAAGTGGCAACATTACTTTAACATCAGCAGTTTTTATAAGAGCTTGCTTGATATGCAGATTATATAAGCAGCTTAGTAAATATTTGCCTTTTTTGGTTGTATACTGAGGATTTGCATTATTTAGAAGTCTGATAACTAAATAAGTTGTTACCTCTGTAATTCTAGTCTCTTTGTACCAGAGATTTCTTTTAGTCAGTATTTAAGATAAAGTGGCCATTAATGCACCCTTAGGAACCTTTGTCATACTGTATAGAGATTTAAACCTTTGTGGTTTTCATCTTGATTATAAATGGAATAAATACACAGGCTGTTTTGGTTATATTAATCAAATGCCACCTAAATTTAAATGCATCATTTTTAAAACAGCCAGCTCTTTTGTAAATTAGGGATTATTGTATTTAGTATGAATTACATATATAAATTCTTGTGTTTTTTTTTGTTGTTTGTTTTTAAGCTCTGTATGAAAAGGCTGATATTAAGGTGCCTGAAGACAAGAAGAAACACCTCCTTATCGGTGTGTCCTCGGATAGAGGGCTTTGTGGTGCTATCCATTCCTCGGTTGCTAAACAGATGAAAAATGAGGTGGCTACGCTCACAGCAGCTGGGAAAGAAGTTAAGATTGTTGGAGTTGGTGATAAACTTAGGGGTATACTTCATAGGTAAATTAAATATATATTATTTATCTTTAAAAAGGAGCGTGCATGAATAAATGGAAATTTCTCTGCTAGTTTTTGTACTCAGGCTTATGTTTTGTTTTTATTTTTTCCAGCATATATTAGAATATATAGATTTCCCTCCTTTTCTACTTGTGTTTAGCTTTTTTATCCAAACCATAAATGGAATGCAATGGGAATATCAAAAACTGTTGACCTTTTTATTTCTTTTTAAAAAAAATATTTTATTGTTTTTTTTACAGAGAGGAAGGGAGAGGGACAGAGAGTTAGAAACATCGATGAGAGAGAAACATCGATCAGCTGCCTCCTGCACACTCCTCACCGGGGATGTGCCCGCAACCAAGGTACATGCCCTTGACCGGAATCGAACCTGGGACCCTTGAGTCCGCAGGCCGACGCTCTATCCACTGAGCCAAACCGGTAAGGGCGCTGTTGACCTTTTTAAACATCAGGACTGAATCTTAGAAGCTATCAGTCTGGAAATGTCAGAATGAACAATAGTTAATTAGGATTGGAAGGAGAAAAACAAAGGTGTAGAGCAGTGGTCGGCAAACTCATTAGTCAACAGAGCCAAATATCAACAGTACAACGATTGAAATTTCTTTTGAGAGCCAAATTTTTTAAACTTAAACTATATAGGTAGGTACATTGTTATTAACTTAATTAGGGTACTCCTAAGGCTTAGGAAGAGCCACACTCAAGGGGCCAAAAAGCCGCCTGTGGCTTGCGAGCCGCAGTTTGCTGACCACGGTGTAGAGAAATAAAACAAGAAAGGCCTGATTATTAGTCTCTTTGTAGGTGCTGAGAGAAAGGAATAATCATGATAGTGTATGGAACAACGTGATTCAGTGAACACCCCCAGTCCCTCCAAAAATCTTGATCCATAGGGATTTCTTCTTTCTTCCCTATGTTCTTTTAGAAGAATAATTCCATTAAAATATCTTATGTGCTCTCTTGATTTTCTTGTAGAACTCATTCTGACCATTTTCTGGTGACATTCAAAGAAGTGGGAAGAAAACCCCCTACTTTTGGAGATGCATCAGTCATTGCCCTGGAACTACTAAATTCTGGATATGATTTTGATGAAGGATCTATCATCTTTAATCGATTCAGGCAAGAAATCAAAGCTTATTTATGAAATTTTAGAAATCAAAGCTTATTTATGTTAATATTTTAAAACTAGTGGCCTGGTGCACAAAATTCATGCGGGGGGGGGGTTGTCCCTCAGCCCAGCCTGCACCCTTTCCAATCTGGGACCCTTTGGGGGATGTCCGACTGCCAGTTTAGGCCAGATCCCTGTGGCAGTCAGACATCCCTCTCGCAATCCAGGACCACTGGCAACTGCTCTCCCCTGCCGGCCTGATCTCGCCCCCAACTGCCCTCCCCTGCCAGCCTGATCTCGCCCCCTACAGTCCTCCCCTGCCTGCCTGATCTTGCCTCCAACTGCCCTCCCCTGCCGGCCTGGTTGCACCCAACTGCCCTACTTTGCTGGCCTGATCTCGCCCCCAGCAGCCCTCCCCTGCTGGCCTGATCTCGCCCCGAACTGCCCTCCCCTGCTGGCCTGATCTCACCCCCAACGGCCCTCCCCTGCTGGCCTGATCGCCCCTAACGGCCTCTGCCTTGACCCACACCACCATGGCTTTGTCTGGAAGGAAGTTGGACGTCCGGAAGATGGCCAGTTGGCCAGTTGTAATTAGCATATTACCCTTTTAGTAGTATAAATAGATTATGTAGGATAGGATTGCTTAAATGGGGGTGGGGGGGTGGAGAGCCTTTTTCATCAGGAGGAGATGCTCTTGGCATA
This sequence comes from Myotis brandtii, assembly GCF_000412655.1. Lineage (NCBI taxonomy): Eukaryota > Metazoa > Chordata > Mammalia > Chiroptera > Vespertilionidae > Myotis > Myotis brandtii. Next base: position 1,374,344 of record NW_005371693.1, read on the forward strand.
CAAAAATACTGTCTGTATCCGGACTGATAGCCAGCCATATGCACTATACTGACAAACCGGTCATTAAAAAATTGAACCACTTTCTTACACCTTACACCAAACAGCTGTTGCCCTTAAAACCCCTCCTCAGCCCCCACCTTAGGTTCTGCCTTCGCAGTTCACCCAGATTAGGTTATGGTCGGTTTCTGTGCCAGTCAGTGTCAAAAGCTCCGCCTCCTAGGCAGCCATTGGCTCCTTGCAGTTCACCCAGATTTGGTTCTGATTTTTCGATTTCTATGCCAGTCGGCGTCAAAAGCTCTGCCTCCTACGAAGCCATTGGCTCCTCGCACTTCACCCAGATTTGGTTCTGATTGGTCAGTTTCTATGCCAGTCAGCGTCTCCAGGCCCATCAACGGGCCTGATCAGAGTGGCAGGGCTGATCAGAAGCCCCAGTGGAGGCCCGAGAGAAAAAGGTGCGGCTGCTGGCCAGAGCCCAAGAGAAAGAGAGAGGCAAGGGCTGATCAACAGCTGTCACGGAGGCTACGGATCAGACCCTGCTTCTCCCTCCAGGCCTCTCTTCGGGCCTGATCCGCAGCCCCCTCAGCAGTCAGTGTTGGATTGCGGCACCCGCAGTGTGGCAGTCAGTGCTAGGTTGCCACGGCAACCTAGGACTGGCTTCCAGTCAATTGAGCCTTCGGTCGTTTTGGATGTTATGGACCCTGGGTTTTGTTTTGTTTTGTTTTTTAAAATATATCTTTTTGATTTTTTACCGAGAGGAAGGGAGAGGGAAAGAGAAAGAGAGCTAGAAACATCGATAAGAGAGAAACATCTATCAGCTGCCTCCTGTACACTCCCTACTGGGGATGTGCCTGCAAGCAAGGTACATGCCCTTGACCGGAATCGAACCTTTGACCCTTCCGTTCGCAGGCCAATGCTCTATCCACTGAGCCAAACCAGTTAGGGCCCCTAGGTTTTTATATATTAGGATAAGTAAATATTTAACAGTTTAAAAGTTATTTTGAAATTTACATTTGTTTTTGTCCTTTTTAGGTCTGTCATCTCGTACAAAACAGAAGAAAAACCCATCTTTTCTCTTAATACCATTGCAACTGCTGGTAAGTAGTTTTCGTATGACAAGTATTTTACCACATAAAAGGAGAGATTTGTTCATTTAGGAAAATAGTATATGTCAGAATGGCCTGTTTCAGCAGTAGCAAAATGATGTTGGGTTGTTTCTATCACCATCTATTAATGGGTTCCATGATGCATTAATCCGTGCATTGACAACTCTTACTCCGTTCCTTCATAAATTCAACAAATGGCTATTGAGGGCAGTCATTTGATATGTTTTCTGTCCTCAGGGCACAGAAATTGGCTTTGCAGTCTATGTATGCAAACTATCAAACTCCAGTACAATATGAAAGTCTAGAATAGAGATTTGAACAGTGTTCACAACTTAATTATATTGTCCCAGTAAATTCTCATTTTATTGTTTGAATAAAGTCACCATTGTTCAATGGAGCATTGTAGAAACAATATTCTGGAACTGTTCTTATTTTCCTAAGGCATTTTCACCTTTTGTGTATCATGTTTCATCTATTCTAAGATGTACACTTTTTTGCATTTTAATATTTCTGAAATTGGGATGCTTCTCCCAGTCAGTGGCATGTCATTTTTAATTGGCTATGCCGTTTTCTTTCTTAATGGTTGCATCAAATATGGGTTATAATCTGTAATCTTAAGTTTGATAAAACAGCACTATTTCACCACTTCCCCCTAATGGATGAATTTTGAAGTGTGCTGCTAAATTTCTGCAACATGATTACTAAAATTTCTATAAGCCTCTTATTTTTCCCACTCTTCCATATTCTTGGAAACATTTGCCTGCTCTCATTTTCCTGACTGACACTTGCTGATTTCTCCAATAATCAAAAGGTTGAATTGAGATTTTTGTATTATATTATATAGTTTCTGTTCTTAATTTCTTTATTGGAAAAGAAAAAAAAAAAACCCAAATCATTTATTGTGTGCTGGCTTTGTGCTCAGTCAGATGCTATCATGACAACTTCATGACCATGAAATGTAAAAATTTTTAAAAATATCCAGTGCTTTGTTTACACACTTTGCTGAAAATCTTCAGTGTGGAAATAGATGAAACTATTAGAACTGAGTCTTTTGACCTGTCCTATACTCATTTCCTCTCTGTAATTATAGAGGATTTTTATAATAGTAAACTACTGTGATTAAATTAGTCTTTGTGCTTTATTGCTTCAGAGATATTTATCACTTGTTTTAACAGAGAGCATGAGTATCTATGATGACATTGATGCTGACGTGCTGCAGAATTATCAGGAATACACTCTGGCCAACATCATCTACTATTCTCTGAAGGAGTCCACCACGAGTGAGCAAAGTGCCAGGATGACGGCCATGGACAATGCAAGCAAGAATGCTTGTAAGCACACAGTAGTTTTCTGAGAAAATTTTGCTGCAGAGTAGCATGAAGACCCTAATATCAAAAACATGACCATTCTTTTTTTTTTTTTTTAAATATATTTTATTGATTTTTTACAGAGAGGAAGGGAGAGAGATAGAGAGCCAGAAACATCGATGAGAGAGAAACATCGATCAGCTGCCTCCTGCACATCTCCCACTGGGGATGTGCCCACAACCCAGGCACATGCCCTTGACCGGAATCGAACCCGGGACCCTTCAGTCCGCAGGCCGACGCTCTATCCACTGAGCCAAACCAGTTTCGGCAACATGACCATTCTTTAAGTAAATCAGGAAACAAGAGAGCTAGGACCTAGTCCTGGGCTCTACTACTGGTTTTGTGAAGTTTTTGACCAAATATTTATCTCTTTCTTCTCATCTGAAAAGATAGAATACTCTTTGCCTTGAAGGAAGTATATCTTACTTGGTAGGCATTAAGTTTGCAAATACTTGGAAAAGGGATCCCATGAAAGATTTAAAAACACCTTCTTGAAATTTTGGGGGGGCCAATTTTGGTCCAGACCCCCTCCTCCCCCCAAAAAAACAAAAACCAAAAACCAAAAAAACCCTCCCAAAATTTTATGGATAAATTAAACAACATATATCTATGAATAAATTAATGCAGTTATTCCTTTCTAGTTTTTAGATTTTGTTGTCTAATCTTTTTGTTTTGCGTGTAGCTGAAATGATTGACAAATTGACTTTGACCTTCAACCGCACCCGCCAAGCTGTCATCACAAAGGAGTTGATTGAAATCATCTCTGGTGCTGCAGCTCTGTAAGTACTTGTAGATTGCCTTCAGAGAGTTTTTGTTCTCATATTTGTATGTCTGCTAGCTTAAAGTTTTCTGGTTTGGTTTGGCTGTTAAAGATGAAATGACCCATTGCTTAATCTTGTATACTTATTTGGTGAAAATTGAATCTCTAGTTTATTCTGATTGTTTTAGGCTTAGTTTTTGCTTTTAGAAATCAACATATTGCTAACTTTCACTTTCTAAATAAAGCATTAGGAATAAGGATGTGGACAATTTAGTATCATTTATAAAATCTGTCTTTGGAACTTAAAACATTACAAACCAAGCTTTCTGAATTACAGGACTGGTTTTGGTTTTGGTTTTACATATAAATCATTGGATGGTAGTAGGGTTTGGGACTTTTCAAATTATTAAGATTTCTGTATCAGTACCATAAAATAGTATACCACTTTCCTTGAGAAAATATTGTGAAACCAGGGTTAAGATAATGGGAATTCTATTCAAAACATTATCAAATTGCACCCTCACTATATGCAAAGTACAGTTGTTAAAAGATGTGATCCTTCCTTTCAAGGCATTTATTTTCTAATAGGATAAAAATATGCAGATAATTGTGATGAAGGATAAAATGTGTAGTAAGTTGTCCTTGAATTATTCTTTATCCCCTCCTACTAATTGGTCAGCAAGTTCTCTAAATTTTACTTTCTAAATAGCCCATGACTCTTTCCCCTGTATGCCCACTTAATGCAGATTCTTGTGATTTCTCTCCTGAATTGAAAAGAAATTTTTTTTGAGAGCCTCTTCAGTACCAGCCCCTATGCTAGGCACTGAGGATGTAGTAGTTAGTGTTTGCCATTAAAGAGCTCACCGCCTTAACAGGGAAGACAGATATTATATTTGAAATTGCAGTAGAATGGAAGTTAGCAAACTGAGGTCTAGTGCTAAGAATGGTTTTCATATTTTTAAAGGATTATAAAAAGAGACTGTGACCCACAAAGCCTAAAATATTTACTGTTTAGCCCTTTATAGAAAAGATTTGACAAAGTAGCATGACGAAGTTAATAGAGCCATTCTCTCAGTGCCATCCTACAGAAACAGCTTAGTTTGATAAGTGTGAACCTATAGTTTCTGGACACCAACACTCTCTTAGTCTAGTCTCTTACCACTACCATTTCTCACTTTCCTGGAACTTTAGCCACATTGATGTACTTGTAGTTCTGCAAACATATCATGCCCTTTTACCTTTAAAGTGGCATGTGCCTTTGCCTCAAGTGCCACTCTTTTCTTCCCCTTGCACGTTTGGTTCTTCATCTGACAGAGTCCTGTTTATCCTTCCTAACTGAGCTGGGGGAATCCTTTCCTCCAGGAAACTCAATTGCATAGTTTGGGTGGGGTACCCTTCTTCAGCATCTTGTGCTGCCCTTTATCAGCACTTAACATTATTAGGAATTACCTTTTTATTTGTGTGCTCTTGTGGCTTGTGAAGGACTATCTTACTTACTTTTGTAGCCCCATCACCTGGCATGTACTTCCTCGATAAATGGTGGTTGAGTGAATGATTGACATGCCATAAGTATATTAAGAACTGGAAGTTCAGAAGAGGGAGAAATAACATTTTGTTGAGTACGTGAAAACATTTAAGAATTGAGGAAAGGTTCATCACTAAGGTGAAATTTAAATTGGTCTTTAAGTATTGTCTCAAGGCTAGAATCTGGGCAGAATGCCAGAGACACAAGTAAAACTAATTGAGACCATTAGTTGGATCCATCAGCTTTGCTATCTTAAGAATCACCTATCACTCAGCCTGCTCACTAATGTTCTATTACCATCATAGATTACAGTGCAATAATGAGTGGCCCTGCTACTTACTGTCTTGATAAACTTGGTTAAGACACTCTCTGCAACTCAATTTTGTCATCTAGAACATGGGGACTAATCCAAGGATTAAATAATTTTATTACTCATTGTCCTCCTTGTTATATGTCTTAGCTAATGCTAAGTTGATTGCTTCTTGAATGGCAAATTTGGGAAGCCCTAGAAGACTGCATTCTGAAGGTTCAGAGGGCTGTAAGAGCTAGAGAACCAAGGTTCTTTTTTTGCTCTTGAAAAAGGAAAACCAGGAATAAAGTGTGAGATTATAACTTCTACAGAATTGTGGATTAGGGTCTTTCTGGATTAGAAATGTGGTAAACCTGACTACACAGTAGCAAATCAAGGAAAATGAGGAGGAGATTGGGACATAAAACAGATTTTAAAAAAGAATTCTAAAAACTGGAAGTTACTAAATTTTCGCTTTCTAGAGGTTGCCCACATCCTTTATAAAAAGTTAGCTCTGTGGTCTCAGGGTTGAATTGTTTATGGATTTGCATGCTTTCTAACCTATTGGTTATTCTAGTTGAAGACTTTAATATTTAACACAAACACTTTTGGCTCTGTAGTAATAAAATATAAAGCATGAATAACCCACAGTATTTGAGGTGCCAAGTATTAGTTGTCAGCCTAAAATTTATAATATATTGCATTTTATTTTTTATAGAAAAATTGTGATTTTAATTATACTTTCACAGTCTTGCCTACTTGCATGAATATGGTTTTATTACTTATAACCAGATTGAGATCTATAACATTTTTATAGTAATCATTGACTCTGTTTTAAAGGAATATTTTGGTAAGTATGTGATATCCTCAAGGTAGCAAATGAGGAAATAGACATTTTTAGTTGGCAAGTGTACATGATTAACTAGCATGGACTGCTTGTTGACCAGCTTGTTTGTGTTTGTCTTTTTTTTCTAATACAATAACCAGGGATTAATGAAAATCAAGTTTCATCCTCAGACAAGAGGTAAAGTGGTAATATTTCACACTCTCCCCATAACCTTTCAGAAAAGAAACCAAGGCAGTTAGAACTGAAGCTAATTTAGCAACAGTGACACTGTTGAGGTTTAGGTTGCTAGGCCTGTTTACTGTAGCAGCCAACTTATGGAAGCATGTGTATAATGCTGGGGGGCTTTTTCTTAGCTTTGTTAAGTAAACTTTAAGGAAAGAGAATTAGCATTATTTTGAGATATTAAATATAGATTGATGAAGAGTGGTGGTTCTCAAGCTTTGTGATCTCAGGACCCCTGAATGTCTGACAACAAAAATAAAGCAAGATTCCCATCTATTTCTGTATTCATTCCATTTGGATATCACACACTGGAAAACTCTACCATGTCCTCGTGAGAATGAAACTAAAACAGGCAAATAACATTATGAAAATGGTCTTGCCCTCATGAACCCCATGAAAGGGCCCCCAGGCCAAAATTTGAGAACCAAATTTTGTAGAGGAACATTTTATTATGTAAAAATTCTTTAAATCTTTTGGTAGGTTGGTATTATAACACTTACTAAATGATGACATGGGTCAATAGAAACTACAAAGAACCAAAAACTTAAAATGCAAGCTACATAAACTTTCAACTAAAACCCAAAATTATCTAATGTATTCATAAGTTAACTAAAAAAACAAACCAAAAACGACAAGATACCTGATATAATAAAATACTGCAAAACAATTGGCAATTTATAGTTACCAAAATTGTAGGTTTTGTATCTTTTCGATCAAGAAATTCTTTTTGAATGTTATATAACATACATATAAAACAAGATAGAAAAATAACATAAACTTGTAACAGTGGCTTTGCATACATTATCCTACATGTTTCTCATAGGCAATAGGTTGGTTATGGAACATACATAGCATGAAACTACTAAGCTAATAAAGAATAGACAAAAACACATGTCATTTGAACAGTAACATACAAGTGACAGTCCCTGTATTATCTTTTGATACCATTATTTTTTCCAAAAATATTGCTTGGTTTTTATTTGTTCTGTACTTTGTTTTTCAGGTAAAGAAGGAAAATTCGGCCAGCTGATTTTGTTTTTAGCTTACTGCTGTCCTGGTCAGAAGAAATTATTGGTCTATTGTTTAAATTACTAAAGACAGCAAGATATTTGTAAATTATCTTACAATAAACAACTTACAATAAAGTTTGATTTCACTGTCTTTACTTAGTATATAAGAATAATATAGTTTTCAAAATGACATGTTAAAATATTTAAAACTTAATGTTAATATGTTATTAAATTTTTTTGAAAATTGAAAAGGCTTTCTGAAACAATCTTAAAACATCTAGCCTCTTTGGGGTCAGGGTGGAAGGAAGAGGCCACAGACCACACCTCAGCCGGGCTTCCATCCTTTTGCACTGTCAAAGAGTAGCCAACACAATGAAGTAAAAATGTGATTGCAGTCATCCGCTGTTTCTCATATATGGGATATAGAATTCCAGGCATACACTTAGCCTAATAAATTTTTAAATATATTTTGTAAGCACTGAGAAACATTCCCATATGGTATTAATTCCATAGTCACAGTTAGATAACCATTAAGATTGGATGCCACCCTAGCTGGTTTGGCTCAGATGATAGAGCGTCGACCTGTGGACTGAAGGGTCCTGGGTTTGATTCCAGTCAAGGGCACATGCCCAGGTTTCAGGCTTGATCTCCAGTAGGGGGCGTGCAGGAGGCAGCCGATCAATGATTCTCTCTCATCATTGATGTTTCTATCTCTCCCTCTCCCTTCCTCTCTGAAATCAATAATACATATTAAAAAAAAAAAAAAAGGATTGGATGCCTACCTGATTACATGCAGTGAGATGGCCATGCCAGAATCTCCAGGTTTTCCTCCCTATTTGTTTAAAATAGGGAACTTAGTGTGTGATTATTTTCTTACAACAATAATATATAGAGTGGTGGGCAGAAGTAGTTTGACAGTTATGAGTGCGCAAGAGTTTACTCTTTTTAAATATTTTTTATTGATTTCAGGGAGGAGGGGGGAGGGAGAGAGAGAGAAACATCAATGATAAGAATCACTGATCGGCTGCCTCCTGCACGCCCCCCACTGGGGACCAAGACCGCAACCCAGGGATGTGCCCTTGACCAGAATTGAGCCTGGGACCCTTTAGTCCACAGGCTAACACTCTATCCACCCAGCCAAACCAGCTAGGGCAAACGTTTACTCTTATATTATTATTTACTTATTGTATATTTGTCTTCTTTCCATATGAACAACTGTAAACTTTTGCCCACCCCTGTAATTTCCAAAAAGACTACAGAACAATAAAAAATAAAATATAAAACCCATTCTCTTGAGTTTTAGATAAACATTAAAATACATATAGTGTGGCTCCGTGGTTGAGCATCAATCTATGAACCAGGAGGTTATGGCTCAATTTCCTGTTCAGGGCACAAGCCTGGGTTGTGGGCTAGATCCACTATGTGGAGTGTGCAGGAGGCCACTGGTCAATGATTATCATCATTGATGTATTGATGTTTCTCCCTCTCAGAAATCATAAAACAAATTATATATATATGTTTTTTAAAGAAAAAGAGTAGAAAAAATGATCGTGCATTCTTATTGAACAGCAGTAAGACAGAAATGATAGAAGTATTTGTCACTGCCCTGGCTGGTGTGTTCATTTGGTTGGAGTGTGTTTCTGTACACCAAAAGGTTGTGGGTTCCATTCCTAGTCAGGGCATATACCTAAGTTTCGGGTTCGATCCCCAGTTGGGGTGCATCTGGGAAGCAACCGGTAAATGTTTCTCTCCTGCTCTCTAAAATCAAATAAACATACCCTCGGGTGATGATTTAAAGGAGTGTATGTCATTGATATACTAAGAAATTTCATTTCAATGAAAAAAAGATAAGTCAGTTTTAAAAATGGGCAGTGAATTAGTAGTCAATTGTCCTTTTTATCCATCAAATTGTTAAAGACTAAAGACGGAAAAAGTTGCCTGGCTGGTGGGTTCAACTCGAATCAGGGCAAATGCTAGGGTTGCAGGCTTGATCCCCAATAGGGGGCATGCAGGAGGCAGTTGATCATTCTCATAATTGATGTTTCTATTCCTCCCCTCCCCCTCTCTGAAATCAATAAAAACATAACAAAAAAAATTTTAAATGGTTTAAATGGTAAATGTTTTTTTAAAAAGATAAAGTTTTACAGTAGGAGGAATCAATCTCATACGCTGTTAGTGCAAGTTTACCATCTTTTTGAGAGTGATTTGGCAGTGTCTATTAAATTTCAAAATATACATAGTTTGAGTCATTTCCACTTCTAATAGTCTAGTCCAGTGGTGGGCAAACCACGGCTCGTGAGCCACATGCGGCTCTTTGGCCCCTTGAGTGTGGCTCTTCCACAAAACACGTGAGGGCGTGCACGTACAGTGCAATTGAAACTTCGTGGCCCATGCGCAGAAGTCGGTTTTCAGCCTGGGCCAGTCTATTTTGAAGAAGTGGCGTGAGAAGAAGTGGGGTTACGTTCGCTGAGGTCAACCCCTCAGATTGAGGATGTTTTTAGCAAAGGCCAGCTTAGGAGTACCCTAATTAAGATAATAATAGTTTAAGTTTAAAAAATTTGGCTCTCAAAAGAAATTTCAGTCGTTGTACTGTTGATATTTGGCTCTGTTGACTAATGAGTTTGCCGACCACTGGTCTAGTCTACAGAAGTACTCATACTATAAAGACTTGTCCAAGGATGCTCATTCAAGATCATCATGTGACCTTTCAGAGCAGTGCAGGTAGAGACCTAAAAGCTTTCAGAGAAGAACATCACAAAGTTTCAGAAATAAAAGTGGCTTCAAGCCAAGGAGAGAGGAGGACTAAGGAAATCCATTGTGATAACACCAATCTTGAACTTAACAGCCTTCACAACTGTGTGAAAATAAGTGTTTAAGCCCCCAAGTCTGTGCCATTTTGTTACAGCACCCTAGCAAAGTAAATACACTCTAAGGAGACCAACTAACTACTTAGCAAATGGACCACAATGCTCATCCTAGAAAGAGCAGCCATTTGTGTTGACAGGAATAGGCACATGTTCTGGATTTATGGATATAGATTGCCTTTCCTGCTTATGGTGTTTGATGTACTGGTGTCCTGTATTGCTGTGTCAGAGCAAGGGAGCCATTTTACAACAAAGGAGGTTGGGAGTGGGCACACGATTGTGGAAATTTGGTCGTAACAGATAGACCACTAGAGCTGTGAGTCTGACAGTGCAGGGGAACACCCTTTGAAGGCACAACTAAAGCACTAGCTCACAGGCTAAGTCCCCCAGTATGCCACATACACTAAGTCAATGACTTATGTGTCTGTGCTGCTGGGTTAGATAGATCACACACAGGTGGAAGCCAGTTTCCCTGCTGGGAAACTGTTCTGGTCTCTGCAACTCTGGCTTCCCCAGGTTGACAGTTTTGATTTCCAAAAGTGGGGGTGGGGATGTTTTCACCAGGGTAGACAGAGTCCCACTGAAATATTACCTGGGCACTTTGGCCAGGAGACAGCATGCAGAGGAGTCAGTGTTGGCAGGAGTAATCGACCCTGATCATTGCTGTTACACAATGAAGGCAAGGAGAAATGTTTGGTACCCAAGTGGTCTGGTTGGGTGCCTCTTGCCTAATGTTGATGGTCTGCAGACAGGTTTAGCAGCCACAGTCTGAAAAGGGCATAAAAACCAGGGGCTCAGACCTCCTGCAGAAAGGGTCTGGGTGGTGCCACTAGGTAAGCCACTGAGGACCAATAGTGGTGCTAGCTTTGGTGAGAGAAATTTAGAACAGTGGAGGAGGAAGACGATCAATGGAAGCTGTAATCTGTCTCCTGTCCCTCCTATTTGTTTTTTCTCTAGGAAAAGTCTCTTCCTCCCCCACCTCCAACTCCCAAATCCAGGAGGAGCTGTTCCTCAAATTTATACCAAGAAGTGAATTTAAGGGTACAAGAAGTGGACTAAAGTTGCCATGGTTTGAATATTTGTGTACTGCCAAAATGCATGTTGGAATCTTTACTCCCAGCATGATGGTATTAAGGTGGAGCTGTTAGGATGTGATTAGATCATGAGGGTGGGTGGAGCCCTCTTTTGCCGGGAGCCGATCCATCCTTGCTGTTTCAAGGGACCTGGCATATATGGCATACTGTTCTTAATATGTTTGCTCACCTTCTTGGCGCTATGTGTTTTAACCAAGGTCACCTCTCCGAGAAAGGTTGTTTCCCCAGGTAGGGAT
>NW_005371693.1:1386204-1396943 GCF_000412655.1 Myotis brandtii
AGAACCTGGCTGGAGAACCTAGCAAGAGAACATGGACACAGAACCTGGCTGGAGATCCTAACCAGAACTTCGCTGGAGATCCTGACCAGAACTTGGCTGGAGATCCTGGCTAGAGGTCCTGACTAGGCTGCTTATCAACTGAAGGCTGTCTCCGTGTCATTCCTTCTTCCCCGACTCCGTCCACACCTTTGGGGACCCCTGGACCCGCTGGGGCAGGACCCCAGCACTCTTTAATGGGATTAATGCTCTTATAAACCAGATCCCACAGAGCTCCTAGGCCCCAACCACCTTGTGAATATGAGAACAGAAGTTGATTGCAGACTTTCACCCTCCAGAACTGTGAGAAATAAATCTCTGTTGATAAGTTACCCAGTCTATGGTACAGTGGAACTTCAGTTCTTGAACCTAATTCATTCCAGAAGGCTGTTGGAGAAGCAATTTGTTTGAAAACCAAATATTTTTTCCCATTAGAAATAATGTAAGTTGAGTGAATCCATTCCGGACCCCCAAATGATTCCCTTTTTTCACCTTTCTCATATATACAGTATATGTCTAATGTACTGTTTAATCTATAAATAATTCTTTTCTTAAATTTATCAAACCACCCCCTCCTAGCCTTAAGTGAATTTTTCAGGGGCTGGGTGGGTGGGTGAGTGAGTGGGAAATGATTAACCAAAGAACTTATATGCATAACCCAGGGACACAGACAATAAGGTAGTGAAGGCCTGGGTGGGCTGGAAGGGGTCAATGGGGGGGAAAAAGGGGACATCTGTAATACTTTCAACAATAAGGTTAATTTAAAAAAAAAAAGAATTTTTCATAGATCACTGCCTCTGAAATGCCATCACCAGCTAACTGCTTATCTTTTTATCCAATCAACAACAGTTTTCTACCTATTCAATTGCCTGTGGTTATTGTTTTGTGAGCACTTTCACACCCTTAGCAACATTAGCACTCTGGATGGCCTCTTTATGTTTTAAAATTGTGCTAATTGTCACCAGCAACAAAAGCATTCTCTCTTTTGTTTGTTGCCTAAGAGAGCTGCGGTATCAGCTTTAAAGGGCTGTCAGGTCGAAAATTGGAGACATTTTTCCTGTGAACACCTTTGTAGAGAACCGAATTGTTTGAGATGGCAGACATTAGAGAAATGAGTTTTGACTATATTTTGTCATGGCAGCCCAAACAGACTAAGACAGGAGGGAATATTGTAATGCACGGCTTAGATCCCCTTAGGACTGAAGGACTTCCGCCTTCCTTGGAATTGCCTCTGCTGCAGAAAGCACCTTTGCCTACGATTACACACCCTTTCCAGGAAAGCCGTCACACAATGAGGGCTTACATTATATTTTTTACCAACACAGGAATATAAAGGTCAGCCGCCAAACTAGTTTCATCTCATGGAAAAGCTGAAGGGCCATCCAGCTTCAGCTCCCTATGGGATTGGCTGAAGTCCTCCTTGAAAGTGCATTGCAAGGAAAAGTTAAAAAACAAAAACAACAAAGAAAGCGAAAGGAAAGTGCATTGCAAGCTCTTTCCCTTGCACAGATGGTGGTCCCAGAAGCACTCCTTAATAAACCTTCTGCAGTTTGAATTTCATCTCAGAACTGTTTTTCTAGGGAATTGAACCTGTGACATATAATCAGGTCCTTGTTTGGGGAAGATACAGACTGAACTATTTCTGGGTTAAATGCCATGAAGTTTGCAAGTATTTTCAAATTGTTCTGGAAAAGGGGATGCGTTATGTGTATGCACACAGTCAACATGGCAAAATGTTAACAACTGATGAATGTAGGTCAAGTTTATACCTATTTATAGTTTTTCTGTAGGTTTGAAATTTTCCAAAATATAATGTTAAGGGGTTAAAGCACACACATGCAAATGAAGAGGAATCAAATGTAGAGCTATAAAAGGAAGCTCCAGAAGAACTGACTGAACAGCAAGAGAGGGGTGTACTGTGAAATTCAAGGTACCAAAGTTTCAAAATGAAGATAGTGTTCAACATTATCAAATAATTACAAAATGGTCAAGTAAGATGAAGACTAAAGTGGCCCATACATTTAGTATCCAAAAGGTCCCTGATAATCTTGGGGTCAGAAAAGTCAATGAAAAAGATGTTATAGGCCCCTGCCACCTAGCACCTTGCTCCTTCTCTACAGATGGTCATTTAGTTGAAGTACCATATTTTCAGTTATATAGTGTTTTTTTAAAAAACATTTTTATTGATTTCAGAGAGGAAAGGAGAGGGAGAGAGAGAGAGAAACATCAGTGATGAGAGCAAATCATTGATTGGCTGCCTCTTGCACGCCCCTTACTGGGGATTAGACCTGAAACCCCTGCATGTGCCCTTGACTGAAATCGAACCCAGGACCCTTCAGTCCGCAGGCCGACGTTCTATCCATTGAGCCAAACCATCTAGGGCTATTGGGGTTTTAAGACTTAAAAAAAAAAAAGAAAAAATATATTATGTTGAAGGTCCTGAAATAGTCCCTATAGGGGTAATGTAAAGCCACTAGGAAATTCACAATTTATTGGGAGAGGCATATAAACTCAAATACTTAATGCACTGTGATAGGTATAAGAATAGAGAAACTGAGACAATACAGAGGCGAGAATAAGGGGAAAGAAAGAAGCTTGCAGGGAAAACACACACACACACATTTATTCTGCATATTTAAGAAACAGAGTAAATGAGCCGTTACAACCTGGCTTAACCATGGGATTAGTTTGCTTGCAAATTAAAATTTTAAAAATGTATTCCCAATATTTAAAAATCGAGGCCCCTATCACAAAATCCCAATTTCTGGCAAATTGGAGAGATCTGGTAACACTCGGCTGAGGCTGGGAGAAGGCTCTGGTGTAGGCAAACGTGCCCCATATCCTCTGCCAGCTCCATTGATTTAAGGTACTTGTTACTGACCTTGATTAGATTTCTGGGGCCTCATAAATTTTGCACCAAGGCCAGTGCCTAACTCGTCTCACCCTAGTCCCCACCCTACTTGTTAAGGGCTCGGAATGGCATGCTAAACAGCTTGGGCGTGATTTAATCTACACAATGGTAAAAAGCTCAGGTTGTTTTCTTTGAGCAGAGGCAAAACGGATGAGATCCGCGTTTGGGGGGGCACTTAGGTTCCCACGCCCCAAATCCCGCCCCTTGACTCCGAACCACTCGGTTTTCCACTTCTCTCTAACACTCGCATTTTCACTTCATTCCTGATTTTTGCCCCCAAACCACTGACGGTCCCCTCTCCCTTCCTCTCCAAGTGAGCATCCACCCCCCACCCGGAAGGCCCGAGCACCTGCCTCTTCGGCTGCTTCTTCCACCTGCGCTCGGCAACGACGTTTCCTACAGCTTTCCAGTCTCGAGAGTCGATACCGATAGCATCGCTCTGCTCCAACGGGGCGGAGCTTCCTCATCGGTGCGCTCAGCATTCGGCTAGTGCTGCCTCGCCCGGCGACCATCCAGCGGGAGGCGGAGCGAGTCCAAAATGGCGGCTCTCAGGCTGGCGCGCTCCGTGCTGCCGAGGCTTTGAGGTGGTCGCCAGGGGTCGGGGGGAACGATTTCCCCGCCGCAGGGGCCCTAGAGGATGAATCAGGGGCTCTGCTAAGGTTAGGCGGTGGCGGTGGAGAGAAGTGGCAGCAAGTGCTGCGGTGGAGTCCACGGAGCGGGATGTGCGAGAGTTACTCCAGGTCGTTGTTGAGGGTCTCGGTGGCGCAGATCTGCCAGGCGCTGGGCTGGGACTCCGTGCAACTCAGCGCCTGCCACCTCCTCACGGACGTCCTGCAGCGCTACCTGCAGCAGTTGGGACGGGGCTGCCACCGGTACTCTGAGCTCTGTGAGTACTGGGCTGGGTGCGGGAGGGCTGCCTCCGGACAGTCACGAGTGACACCTCTGGTCTCCCCATCGCTCTCCCCGCGTCTCCGAGGTGTTGGTGCCCTTCACCCCCTACCCGAGTTCGGGCGTCTTCTTGGCCCCTGACGCCCCTCCGCTTCCACTGTCCCTGGGAAACTCTAGTCATCCTTTTGGTGCCTCGTCCTCGTCCGCTAACTTCCCGCCTCCAGCCGGGAGCCCCGGGTCGGCTCCCAGCTCCACACCCTCCCGCTCGCCTCTGCTCTGCACAGCGCGTCGGTCTCGCCCGCGGTCTCCTGTCCGTTTGGCCGCGCGTGGAGCCACCTCGGGAGCGTCCGAGAGCCCCTTTCCCTCGGGTCCTCCCCCTGCCTCGCCTGCGAACTACTCCAACTAGTTGTCACAGGCGCTCCGTCTGCCGGCCGCTCCGAACCAGGCTGGCCCGGCGCGGACGCGTTGACAGCTCCGCTCGCTGCGTTAGGGGCTCTGCCTCGCCCGCCGTGTCTGCTCGGTTCACCGGCAGCGTCTCCCCCGACTCTTTCCCGAGGCCGGCGGGGTCAGGTTCACTCGGGCGAACTTTCCCTGAAATGAACACGCGCCCCCTGACTTCCTCCTGCATCTGCTCTGCCCGTGGCTCTCCAAGGGTGGTCGGGGGGAGTAGAGACAAGTTTCCAAGGTTCCTCGGGTCCCCCGAGACACAGGACGTTTGGCGTTTTAAGGGAATGCCCGAAAGTGTCTTTAGCTGGAGGTATTTACCGTTTGGGGGACATTTCATAGAAGCTGCACCTCGTCATCTCTTTGATGCGATGGTTTTGTTTGCAGAGGGAACGAGCCCTGATGTAAATTTCAGGGCCTTGCTTTTTAAGGCAGTAAACTGGAGAACTGGGTGAAGTGTTTCGCAGGAAAGTGTGTTCTGTTAAAGTGACTCCTGGGCTGAGACATTGAGACCCGTGGACACACTTTACTTCTTAGGCCCAATTTCCATTCCGGCGGCCGTAGTGCTGCCAAAATAATGTATCCATAACACACATCTGGTCGTGTCATTCTTAAGAGTGTTTTAGCTGTTTACAGGCTGAAAACATAAACTCTTAAACAATGCACAGTTCCTCCTGTGAGCATTTGTCTTACCTCCTGCTATCCTGCCATCCTGTTTGCAGTCATGCGGAGCTACCTTACCTGCCTCTTCTGAAACATTGTAATCTATCCATTCCTATGGGCATGCTGTTTCCTGGAGTGTCCTTCACCCCCGGGTCCACCAGTAGTACTACTTGTATTTTGAGATTCACTTATCACACCTGCTTTAGGAAACTCATGTTATCTTCTCTCATGAGTCTGTGTGCATGCTTCTGTTATGTTATGTAGCACCTTGGTTTGTACGCATGTGTGTTTCTCTCTCACCTTGTCCTATCTCCTCTCCAGCAAGCACATTTATAATGTTTGTATTCTGTAACCTCGCATGCTAGGCCCCCCAGGAGCTATTTGTTGAATAAATGAATGAACTGATAACCCACTACCACAATAGCTATGTAATCACTGCACTTTTTTGAGTTTTGAAAGTGTGTATTTTTTTGAATGTTTGATTTCACTGATACTTCTGATCTAAATTTGAAACTGCCCATAGCTCTCATTCATTGCGATCTTGAAAGTACACCACCAGCACACTTCTTGGCTTTGGCTTCTTTTCCTCCCCTTCTTCCCTCCCACCATTTCATGATCCTTGAGAATATTGTTATGGTTATGCATAGTCCAGATTTATGTTCCTGCTACCAGTTTCCCTAAGTAAAGACAGATGTACTATACCTTTCGGTTATCAGACTATCCCCTGAGTACATAGTTACCTTTGCTGCCTTATACAACTGAAACAGAATATGTGCTGGCACTCCAAGTAACCAGGTATTCCAGAGTCATTAAGTGATTATTGTTATGAATTAATGTGAACCCCTTTCCTAATTACTCAATTTCTGTAGTTTATTTTCTTGCTTTCAGTGGGAATGCAATTATCAGGTTCATTAGTCTCCATTGTGGTTTGATGACATTTTTAAAAATGCCAATTTTTGGTATACTGATTCATTACAGACTTTTTTTAAGATTCTTTTTTTCTTTACTATCCTTACTTTAACCTTGAATTCTGTAACCTCAAATTACTACTATACAATCTTATATTCGATTCCTTTAAATCCTTTTTGTCTTTTTGACGAACACTTACTGAGCACCACTTATGAACTAAGCACTATGCTAGGTTTTGGAGACATTAAATTACTTAGGCACAATCCCTGCCCGTAGGTTTGTATATGGCTGTCAAAATGCCAACAACAACAAACTGATGGTATTTATTCCTTTTTAAAAAAATGCTCTCAAGTTAAAGCAAGCATCAGAAGTTACTATTAATTCAACAAATAATGCATTTTTAGATTTCCCTAAGGCAATGATTTGTCAAAGCATACATGGGCTATATATGTTGTATTATGTATAAAATATGTATGAGCAGAAATAAGGTACTAAATATTTCAGAATGACTATTAGCACTAGTACTATAATTTTTTTAAAATATATTTTTATTGACTTCAGAGAGGAAGGGAGAGGAAGAGTGAGATAGAAACATCAATGATGAGAAGGAATCATTGATTGGCTGCCTCCTGCACGTTGGACAGAGCCCGCAACCCAGGCATGTGCCCTTGACCGGAATCGAACCTGGGGCCCTTCAGTCCACAGGCCCATGCTCTCTATCCACTGAGCCAAACCAGGCAGGGCAGTACTATAATTTTTTGTTTGTTAATCCTCACCTGAGGATATTTTTTCCTTTGCTTTTCGGAGAGAAGGAAGGGGAGAGAGAGACACACATACACATCTACTGGTTGCCTCCTGCGTTCACCCCGACTAGGGCCGAGGAACAAACCTGAAACCCAGGTACATGTCCTTGACTGGGAAACGAACCCTCCACCCTCTGGTGTGTGGGCCGACGACACTCTAACTGCTGAGCAATACCAGCTAGGACACTAATACTATAATATTTGCTTGGTGTAGGCAGTAAATGCAAAAGGAATAAGGTAAAGGAGAGGTGGTTGTAGGCTATGGATTCTGGGGCAGGACTACTTCACAGAAAAGATGACATTTGAGTTGAACTATGAAGTATGGTTGTCTATAGGAGGAGAGCATGCCAGATTAGAGAAAAGCATAAACTAAGATACCCAAGTGGAATTAAACATGATAAAAGTACTAGTGAGGTGGCCTGCTTGACATATTTAGCCAGTTGAAGCATTTTAGAGGAAAATGTTAAACAGTGAAATCAGATTAGGGAGGAACTTAAAAGACAGAGAAATTAAAGTGTGGTAGAAATCACTGCATACTCCTAAGGAGGGGAACTGCGTTGAAAGTGATATTTTAAGAATATTGTGCTGTCGGTCAAGTGCAAGAAAGACTCAAGTTGGGAGAACTTGAAACTATACTGAGATAGTGATTTTAGGAATAGACAGAAGAAATTCTGAAATCCAGGGCCCAAAGGAAGTTTCACCCCCGTAAACTGTTAACAGTTGAATATCCGTCCAGAGTTTTCCTCATGTGTGTGGGCAAGCATGTATCTAATTTTTACAAACTTTAATTATTCTTTTTCATTTTATAGCATGATTTAATTTTGGGCATAGAAGTTTGAAGTAATCATAGGTGATTTCAGTAAGAAAACAAAATTCTTAGGGTATTGGAACTTAGGAATTGAAATTTTCATAGAAGCTTTGAAAAATGTAGAGAGACCTTAAGTTCTGCTAAGGGTAGGCATAGGAGAAACTCTTTTCTAAAGAGTATCTCACTATATCTAACTTGTATTCTTTTTATCTGTATCTCTTATACATGGTATCTTTTAATTACATGAGAAATTTTATATATAAATTACCTTTATGATCTAAGTTCTTTCTCTAAATTTCCTTGGATTTAAAGAATTGATTCAGCAAGCAATGAACGCATGAATAAGTAGAGCAACAAATCAATATCTCTCTCCCTCTTTTTCTCCCCTCGTCTCTAAAATAAATAAACAAACATAAATAAAAAATTGATTCAGCAGTATAATTCATTCAACAAGTATTTATTTTTTAATATATTTGTTATTGTTGATAGTATTATAGATATCTCCCATTTCCTCCCTTCTTTCCCCCAAGTTCTTTGGTTTATCTCTTCTTGTCCCCCCAACCCCACATCAAGGTATGTCAGTCTGTTCCATGCCTCCATGCTTAGGGTTTCATTTTTTTGGTCAATTCATTTTGCTCATTAGATTCCACAAATAAGTGAGATCATGTGATATTTGTCTTTCTCAGTTTGGCTTATTTCACTTAGCAAAATATTTTCCAGATCCATCCATGCTGTCCCAAAGGGTAAGAGATCACTCTTTTTTATAGCTGCATAGTATTTTATAGTGTAAATGTCCCACAGCTTTTTTCCACAAGTATTTATTGAGTGCCAACTATGTCATAGTCATTGTCTTAGGGATGACTAAGATGCATCCCTAAGAGATGCATCATTGAATAATAGAGAAAATGTAATGGCCATTTACTCAAGTCAGCACAGCATTCTAGCTATCTAATAAAAAATAATAATATTTATTGGGCATTTAATTTGTGTCAGCCACTGTTCCCTAAACTTTGTTCTGTACCAACTGATTGTTATTATGAATTGTCTGTGGTATTCTGGTTGGTTGTCAAGTCATATTTAAAATTGATTTTAAAAATCAGCTTTCTAGCCCTGGCTGGTGTAGCTCAGTAGCTTGGGCATCATCCTGTGTACCAAAGGGTTGCTGGTTTGATTCCCAGTTGGGGCCTATGCCCAGGTTGCAGGCTCAATCCCCAGTCAGGGGCATGCAGGAGGTAGCTGTTTGATGTTCCACTCTCACATCGATGTATCTTTCTCCCTCTCCCTTCTTCCCTTACTCTAAAAAAATCAATAAAGATATTATTTTAAAAGAGAATCAACTTTCTAATATATATTTTAATATGTTTTTATTGATTTCAGAGAGCAGAAGGGAAAGGAAGAGAGAGAGAGAAATAATCAATGATGTGAGAGAATCTTCGATTGGCTACTTCTTGCATGCCCCTCACTGGGGATTGAGCCCGCAACCTGGGCATGTGCCCTGACGGGGAATTGAAACTGACCTCCTGGTTCATAGGTTGACGCTCAACCACTGAGCCACACCAGTCATGCAACTCTCTAATATTTAAATACTATGTTCTATTTAAAATTTATTCCATTTTTTCTGACAGCTAGGTCTTGAATATGTAACATACTTGATTCTGATACATATTTAGCTAATATTTTTGTCTTAATATGTTTTAAATATTTGTGGGACTTTCTTAAAATAATTTGCTTTGCTTTTGACTTTGTTTCAGATGGCCGAACAGACCCGATTTTGGATGATGTTGGTGAAGCTTTCCAACTTATGGGGGTTAGTCTTAATGAACTAGAAGACTATATTCACAATATTGAACCCGTTACTTTCCCACATCAAATTCCTTCATTTCCTGTTAGTAAGAACAATGTACTCCAGTTTCCTCAACCTGGAAGTAAAGATGCAGAGGAAAGAAAAGAATACATTCCTGATTACATGCCACCCATTGTGTCTTCTCAAGAAGGTTTGTGATGTTTTTGTTTGTTTCTAACTCATATATATTCAGGTAACTATTTTAATGGGTTTTTAATCATCTTAGTTTTCTTAACTGAATTAAATAGAATGCCATACTAATATATAAATTCTAGGAGTGCAATAAAAATATTTTAATACTAGAGGCCTGGTGCACGGGTATGGTCCCTAGGCCTGGCTGGTGATCGAAGCGTCTGGCATGGAAGGGCAGGTGCCAGTTGACTTCTGGGCCCTGGGTAGCACCCGGGTCCTTGGGTCCCCGTGTGCCACCCTCCACCTGAGTCACAGTGCCCGAGTCCCCACGTGGAGATGTAGTGAGTGCTGCCGGACGCCTCACTGGTCCGCCCAGCAGCACCATATGGAAGCCAGGCAGGCAACACGCTGTCTTCCGGCCAGCCTCACAGACTAGTTCCTGTGCGAACCCACAGGGAGCCCAACCAGCCCCCGTGGTCCTGGCGGCTGCGCCCGGCTCACCCGGAAGAGGCCGCAAGGGTGTGGGGTGGGCTCCTTGCAGGCACCCAGCACCTGAGCGCCTGCTGCCAGCGCTGCGTCGCCAACTCCCACCATGTTCTGTGCCGCCTCCTGGTGGTCAGCACACATAATAGCAAGCGGTCAAATGACTGCCCGAGTGGACAATTTGCATTAGGCTTTTCTTCTATAGGATTATTTACAAATTATCCTAACCTTTAAGTTAACAAACTTGCAGCTGGCATCACCAAGTAGAGATGTGGCGTAATCAAGGTTATGTCTGATGAGCCATTCATTTCCTTTGTAAATTTTATGAAGGACGAACAGAACATGACCACAAAAAAGCCTTACTTGAGAACTAGAGGCCCGGTACACGAATTCATGCATGGGTGGGATGCCTCGGTCTGGCCGGCGATTGGGGCCTATTGGGCCATCTGGCCCAGTCCCGATCAGGGCCAATGGGGGCCGGCCGGCCGGGGGGAGGGACTGTGGGAGGTTGGCTATGTGAACACACTGACCACCAGGGGACAGCATTGAGCGTCTGCCCCCTGGTGGTCACTGTGCGTCATAGATACCAGCTGGTCTTCCGGTCATCTGGTCGCCCGGTCATAATGGTTGCTTAGGCTTTTATATGTATACTAGAGGCCCGGTGCACAAAAATTTGTGCACTTGGGGGGGGGGGTCCCTCAGCCTGGCCTGTACCGTCTCGCAGTCTGGGACCCCTTGGGGGATGACCACCTGCTGGCTTAGGCCCGCTCCCCAGGGGATTGGGCCTAAGCTGGCAATCAGACATCCCTCTGGCAGCCC
>NW_005371693.1:1397861-1406761 GCF_000412655.1 Myotis brandtii
TCATTGGGGCAACCAAGCCTCCTGCTTGCTCCAGCTCCGTGGCTCCCGGCCACCATCTTGGTTGGGTTAATTTGCATATAGTCACTCTGATTGGCTGGTGGGTGTGGCTTAGGTGTAGCAAAGGTATGGTCAATTTGCATGTTTGTCTTTTATTAGTGTAGATAGATGGGATGTTTAAGTAAATAGAAAGCCTTTGAAGCAGAAAAATTGGGATAGCTCTTTTCCTCCTGCTTATTAGTA
Organism: Myotis brandtii; assembly: GCF_000412655.1. Lineage (NCBI taxonomy): Eukaryota > Metazoa > Chordata > Mammalia > Chiroptera > Vespertilionidae > Myotis > Myotis brandtii. The sequence goes on from NW_005371693.1 coordinate 1,398,102, forward strand.
ATGTGAGTTGTATGTTCCTGGAACATTCACTAATATTTTACAGATTTACTTCCATTTTTTAATGATAAGTAGACATGTTTGGTTGTATAGAATTTTTTATTATAAAATAATTGCTAATCAGGCATAGTAACTACATATTCCCCTCACCCAGCTTCTCTGTAACTGCCTAAAATTCTGATTTCTTCCCCACCTTTGAATTTATTTATATTTGCAGCCTTTATTGTCCTTGAGGAAATCTTACTCTTTATAATCCCCTATGTAAAGTCATTCTTTTTAAACCATTATTCCCTAATGTCATAGTTTTTTATCTTGGAGACTTATATTTGTTAGGACTTCTCTAAGTATATATTTACTTACTTTATATTTTTTAATTTTTTTAAAAATATTTTTTATTGTTTTTTTTACAGAGAGGAAGGGAGAGAGATAGAGAATTAGAAACATCGATGAGAGAGAAACATTGATCAGCTGCCTCCTGCACACACTCCACTGGGGATGTGCCCACAACCAAGGTACATGCCCTTGACTGGAATCGAACCTGGGACCTTTCAGTCCGCAGGCTGATGCTCTAGCCACTGAGCCAAACCGGTTAGGGCAATTTTTTTTAATCTTTTTAAAAAATATATTTTTATTTATTTCAGAGAGGAAGGTAGAAGGAGAGAGAGATAGAAACATGAATGATGAGAGAGACTCACTGATCGGCTGCCTCCTGCACGCCCCCTATTGGGGGTCAAGCCCACAACCTGGGCATGTACCTTTTACTGGAATCGAACCAGGGACCCTTTAGTCTGCAGGCCGACACTCTGTCCACTGAGCCAAACCAGCTAGGGCAATATACTTACTTTAAAAACATAACAAATGCATTTCAATATCAACATTATCAAAGGAGGGTTTCTTGGTCATAGGCCTGATTGAAAAGAACTGACATTTTCTCTTATGGACAAGTCTTGAATGTCAAGTATACCTGGAATTCCTTCTTTACTGTTGTCATTAAATGTAATTTATTAAGCTTCCTAGGCATTTTTATGAGGGTCATATTAAATATTAATATATGATATATCCTCTTGTACTTTAAAAATAATCTTTGCGTGGCTCTGAAATTTTTAGGTGAAAGGCACTTAGAAATACACAAAATTTGGATTTGTGCTAAGAAAACTTAAGGCATTGTGTAGGAGGAAATTAAAGGAAAGACACTAATATGTGAATAATTGGCCACATCAGTGGTTCTCAGAATGATAGGTGATTATTGAGTTTTCTATCAGTGAATTACAGTGGTAAAAGTTTAATGACCACACTTATGCACGTTATCAAATGGCATGTGATTGAGCTGGAACTACTATCTTCATTTTAAAAATTTCAGCCCAGCCCAACCAGTGTAGCTCAGTCAACTTATGAACCAGGAGGTCATGGTTGGATTCCCGTCAGGGGACTTGCGTGGGTTGTGGGCTCAATCACCAGTAGGAGGCGTGTAGGAGGCAGCTAATCAATGATTCTCATCATTGATATTTCTATCTCTTCCCTCCTCTCCCTTCCTCTCTGAAATAAAAAAGAGAGAGAAAGAAATTTGTTTTTGTTTTTTTGTTTGTGTGTGTGTGTGTGTGTGTGTGTGTGTTGTGTGTGTGGTTTTTTAAGAAATTTGTAAAAAAAATTTTTTCCAGTCCATTTTCTCTCTGCCTTTGGAGCTTTCTAAATCTAACTTTTGTAATTTGCATAACTTTCTGTCTCATATTATACGTCCTATTTAATAGTTAAACTGGCTTTTTTGTGGCCTTTTTAATAATTTGGACTCAGATGGACATTTAATCTAAATCCTTGATTTGTGCATAGGCTTATGTTTGGTTCATACATAACCTTCATTTATTTATTTAGAGAGTTATTTTATAAATAACCTCTAATAAGCTCATACTCAAAACCAAGGCTAGGATTTTGATAATAATCTCCACTTACCCATTTGGTCCTTTTGTTTTATTTTTATAGCATGCAAATAATACACAATAAAATTCTCTCAAAGTGATATAGTTATCATGTTTAAATACTGCCAAGGAAGTGTAACTAAGATATCAGATTTATATTGGGAAGTGAAAGAGTATGAAAAACAGGTTAGTGATTTTAGGTACTGACTTCTGTCTGAAATTACCTCAGTAAAATTTTGAGTTTCTCTTCTAGAATATTTGAAGCAAAGAATCTTATTTCTTTTGACTTTTTATGCAATCTATAATAATAAAAACATAATATGCTAATTAGACCAGTCGTCCTTCTGGATGACCTTCTGGACGAAGCCAGGGCTGCGAGGGAAGCCACACAAGTCAACTTAATAAGCCATTACAATCTGAAATTTCTTTTTTCTTGGGTACAGAATGTTAGAAAGTTCCTAGTCTTCTATTAATGGTGTGAAGTGTGACAGACATGAACAACTTCGATAATAAGACCTGTTTTCCAGAGTCTTTATTTTCTTTTTATTTCCTCAAGAGCCACATGTGAGAGGCCTGACTTTGGTCATAAAATATTAGCAAAGTACTGTCATGGGACTACCATTTTATCAATCTTTCAACTTGGTTCATGTCAAAAAAAGCATTTGAATGGCTTCTCTATGATGGTGAATGTATAAGACTAGAAGTACTTAACCACAGTTAGGGAAAAAAAGGAAAATAATAGAAGGACTGAAGGGGCAGCAGGATATATAGTAGAAAAAGCATGGGCTTTATTAAACCATTCAGACATGACTCAGTAGTTACTGAGTTTATAGTGTTATCAAGTTACTTTGCCTTTCTGAACCTTTATGTTGTGTGTAAATTAAAAACACACACACAAGCTCTTAGATACAGAGAACAGATTTGTGGTTGCCAGAATTGGGGGGGGGGGGGCTGCGAAATGAGTGAAGGGAGTAAAAAAATTCAAATTTTCAGTTACAAAAAAATGTCATGGGATATAATGTACAACGTGTTAACTGTAGTTAATAATACTGTATTGCATATTTGAAAGTTGCCAAATGTATATATCCCTGACCTTTAGTTTCTTTACACCCACCTCTGTTTTGACCTTAAATGTCTTTTAAGTCACTTTTGGTCTATAGCTCCCCACCCACCAAACCTGCCCTTGCTGAATCCCTTTCATTTTCTCCCAGTGTATTTGTTGAAGAATTTGGGTGGTATGACTTACAGGATTGCCACGGTCTTGATTTTGCTGACTCTGTACTCATAGTACAGTTAAATGTGTTTGTTGCAAATTGGCAGCGAGAATCTGAGGTTGAATCAGACTCTGGTTCAATACCTTTGGCAAGATATATGCAGTGTTATGTTCCTTCATCAGGAGGCTAATGTCTGGTTTTCACTTTTTTTTATATTAGCAGTGTTGATGCTCAATGCCTAAACCCATTAATTCATTAGGGGTTGCAAGATAGAGACATTCATCATTTTGTTTTTATTTCATTCTTTAGTGGAATAATTTTATAAGGAAATCCTTTTCCTCATCTATTATTGAGTTACTTAGTGATATAATTCATAAAGAGAAAGGAAGAGAAATGTTTGATTCTTTGATTTTATATACCTAGTTTTTAAGATAATGGGTTGGTTCTTGGTCATCCATAGCTGACTAATTAGTTATACCCTATTGCAACACAGATTGTCCCATCTTTGGCCAGTGGCAGCTTCTTCAATCTGGCTTCTGAGTATTTTTGACATGATTCTAGGTGTTTGTGATAGAGCCCATCTATCTGCTATATCAAATTGTTCTAATCTCATTTGTATATTCTTGTCCTCTACTTAGAATCAATCTTTTACCAAGAAATCCTGGCTTCTTGAGAAATGGCATTTCAAATCCACAATCTAGGCACATGGGGTACTTATTACAACTGGGTCATCATTGTTACTAGGCAATGGTAATTAAATATTTATACTTAAAAACATACATTTAAGATGTGTTTGGATAGATAACCAATAAAGTAGCTAATGAGTTTATATAGATGTTTCCAATTCAAATTCAGGACCATAGGATTTTTACTTTTATGTTACATCAGTAAATAATTTTGTTCATAACAAAAATTTAGTTCCCAGGGATAAAAAAAAGATGATAGAACATTCTATAATTACTTATTTGCCATATCCTAGATTACACGTACAATATTAATACTGTATCGTTCATGATTACTGAAATGGGTAAAAATTTTTGTTGCTTATGTTATCCTATTCACTCCAGTTTTTTAATGATTGTACCATGTGCCCATTGCTAGATCATGTAGCTACTTTCTTGAGTTGTGTCACCTCATTTCTGAGTTCTTCTAATTTTTTAAAACAATATGTTTTTATTGATTGCAGAGAGAGAGAGAGATAGAAACATCAATGATAAGAGAGAATCAGCAATTGGCTGTCTCCTGTATGCTCCCCACTGGGGATCAAGCCCACAACGTGGACATGTGCCCTAACCGGGAATCGAACCATGACCTTCTGATTCATGGGTTAATGCTCAACCACTGAGCGACACCGGCCAAGGCTGAATTTTTCTAATTTTGATTTTTAGTCTTTCATGTCTTTTAGGCCATTTAAAATAGAATATTACAGTTTTCATCTGTATTTTGACTATGTGTTTTTCATTTGCTTTCATTTTCTAGATGCTATTTTGATAATTCATCTTTTTCCTATAGAAATATGTGAATGTAGTTTTCTGAACATCTAGAAGGAAGTTCAAGGTAGTTTTTCTAACTTTACAGTGCTCCCTCTTTGTGTGTTGTTCAAAAATAGAGTAGCTTTCTGAGATTTTTCTACTTTCTTCCACCAGTTTTATCTGAATCTTCTCTTTCCTTAATGCTAGTTTCCTTTTTGATTTTCTGCCCAGTTGTGATTCTAGTCCCAGCAAGTTTCCTCTCAGTGATCTCTCTCCTAGAGAGTGAGTAGCAAAGGGTTGGGTTTGAAAGCTCAAGGGCTTTTCTCTCCTCTGTAGATCTCACCCCAGCCCCTCTAGCCAGACCCTTAGCCTTAGACACTCTTCTCACATGACCTGCCAGACTTTTAGTGAATACCTGTTGGCTTTTTGAGGTTCTTCTCTTTTGAGCCAGTCTCCCCATTGCTTCTCACCACTTGTCCCTGTTCAGATGGCTAATACTCGGGTCTCATGACTTTTGGTGGTTGGTCAGCACCCTCTAGTATTTTGGCATTGATGCATATACTTTTGTCATCCTGTAATGTAAATTGCTTTATTTTATGTGATATTTTGGAGAGATCAAAAAACTGCATTGTCACACCTGCCACTTTCTTCCAGGATTCCCTTTATTGTATCTTCTTGCATTAATCACTTTTCTTCAGGGATGTCATACTCTCTTCATTCTCCTTATATGACTAACTCATTTTCTGTGCCTTTCATGTGCTCATCTTCCATAGTTCTTCTACCTCTAAAATGTTAGTGCTCCCAAAATTTTTATCTTGACCTTTTCTCACTGTTTCTCAGTCTCAATGTATGATCTTCTCTACTTTCAGGCTTTCAACTGTCATTTGCATACTGAGGACTCTCCAAACTGTATCTCCATACCACACCTTTCACACTCTATATCCAGTTGTCAGTGGGCCATTTCCACATTTTCCAGAGGCACCTCAAATTGGTAGTCAAAGGCTACACACATTATCTTACTCTTAATACCCTGTGTTATTTAGTCACTTAAGCTAGAAATATGAGAGGTGTCTCTGACCCCTGTCCTCATTCTACTTCTTCATTTCCCATTCCCAGTTCTGCTAATTTTGTTTCCTAAAAATTTCTAAAATACTCCCTTATCATTCCCTTTGTTTAAATTTTTATCTTTTATCTGAACTACTAGTGGCCCAGTATACGAAATTTGTGCACGGGGGGCCGGGGGTCTCTTAGCCCAGCCTGTGCCCTCTCATAGTCCGGGACCCCTCAGGGGATGTCTGACTGCCTAAACCAGCAATTGGACATCTCCTGAGGGAGGTAGCAGTGCACCAAGCGGCAGGTGGCCAGGGAGGAGCCTGAATGGGGCCCAGGTGCTGTGCCACTCATGCTCATCCTGGCCCACTGCATCTGCTGCTGTGGAATCGGGAGAGGCTCCCGCTGTGGCATCTGTGCTCTCCAGCCGTGAGCCTGGCTTCTGCCTGAGTGGTGCTCCCCCTATGGGAGCGCACTGACCACCAGGAGGCAGCTCCTGCATTGAGCGTCTGCCCCCTGGTGGTTAGTGTGCATCATAGCAACCAGTCATTCTGGTTGTTCCGCCATAACGGTCGCTTAGGCTTTTATTATACAGATCTCTTGTTTCTTTGCTGCGATGTCGGATTGATGTTTAAATCCTACCAGACTTCAGCTTCTGCGGATAGTAGGCAGCCCCTGTGCTGGAAGAACAAGAGTAACTAATAGGAAGAGAACAAATAAGCCTCATTTGTCAGTGCTCAGTGGTCTTTATTAATCCTCTGGGCCACACTCCTCCACAGTTAACTGTGCTACTTTCTTGGATGTGTAAAAACAATCTTTAATCAGAACTATGCCAAGTCATCTCTGGAAGCAGCCATTCACATTTGGATGAGGATAACAAGCTGGACATGGGATGCTATTTAAGCTTGAATAGCTGTTAAAGAAAAGCAACTTTGTTCAGGAACAGCAGGAGAACTCAAGGGAAATTGCTCACTGCTCTTGGCATTAGCAATGTTTAAAACCAATGGTGCCTTGAATCCAAAGACCAGAACGACTGGAGGGGCTGATGGCCGTTTTCAGGCTGGCCATGCCCCCCAGCGACCCAAGCTCCCAGCCTCTCCTTTTTTTCTTTTTTCTTTTTTTCAGCCCCTCCTTGAGTGCAGGCCAGGGCGGGCTGGAAGCAGGTATCTGGGATTTGTTATCTTCTGTAATTTAAACTTTGTAGCCTTGAGCGGAGCCTAGGGCCGGCCAGGGCAGGCGGGAAGCTTGGCTTCCTCCATCACCAGGGGCAACCCAAGCCTCCTGCTCGCTCCAGCTATGTGGCCGCCGCCATCTTAGTTGGGTTAATTTGCATACTCGCTCCTGATTGTCTGGTGCATATAGCGGAGTGGCAGAGTAATGGTTAATTTGCATGTTTTTCTTTTATTAGTGTAGATACTTCTCTTCCATGATAAACTGTTAAACAAGAAGCAAGTATATTCCATAGTATAAAACACTTTATTAGCTTTCTCTACTTACATTTACAATGAGACAACCGTTTTTCTCAAGGAAAACCAAAAATGTCTATGGAGAGCAATTTCTTTTTTTCATTCAAAATAGAAACAGCTTTATTCATTCTAGAGAAAAGATGTTTATTCTAATAACTGAGAGTACTTAATGAATAGAAGAATGTTAATGAGGAAATTTGCACTGCTAAATTATTATCACTAAAATATTAATATTGTGTTTATTTGACAATAGGAATATAAAAGCAGCTTTAAGATAATTTGTCCTGATATCACATGGTATATTCATAAGCATTATCTCATTTAATCTTGAAACAACCCTTAAAGGCAGGTGTTATTATCATTCCAACTTTACAGAAGGAGTGGAGTAGTGGGAGGTTTTCTTTTTAAAAAGGGTGAATTAACCTGCCTTGTGTTACATTGTGCATTGGGAATGAGCTGAATCAGTGCTGCGTGTAAGGTCCCCACTATATGTCGAGTCCTACACAGGAACTGTAATTAAAGGTAGACACATGAATAAAATGTTCCTCCCTCCTCACTTTTGGCCTTCCTTTCTGTGGTTGTGGAAATCTCTGCTTGGGCAGGACATTTCTAAGTGGAATAATAGTACCATCATTAAGGTAGTCTTCTTAATGGACGGGCTTGCAGAATGACCCGGGCCCCAAATTTCAACCTCATATCTAGCTGCTCCCTTGACCTTCTCAGATACTTTCTCTTCATGACCTTGCAGGGCTGGAGTACAAGGGTCTGAGCAAAGCCTTCTGTGCACCCACAGTAGTTGCCCAGAGTCATGGTGTTATTTGTTTGTTTTTCTTCTGAGCCATAAAGGTTATATGTGAAATAAAACCAAGGGCTGATTTGTGGTGACTGGTCTATGACATTCAGTACAAATTTCTTTGTGTAAACCTGTAGGGCCCTCCATGGTGAGACTTCTGCCTATTTTTACATATTAATTTTCTGCTTCTCATTGCTTCAGGTTTCAATCTCCAGAATCATTAACTTGCTTCTGCTTCTGCAAAGGAATGATGCACCTCCATATCTTTGCTCAGGCAGATTTGGAGTTCCCCTCCTTTTGGTGCCTGTATGATATATAGGATGGGGAAGAAGTAGGTTTACAGTTGTTCATATGGAAAATAATACAATAATTAATAAATAGTAATACAAGAATAAACTCTGTTTCACATGTTCACAACTATAAATCTACTTTTGCCCCAATATATCTCTGCCATCAAACTTCATATATTTTGTTATAATTAATAGTTGTATTTGTCTCCAGAGCTTACACTGGTCTTGCTTCCTATTTATTTATTTACTTACTAGAGGCCCGGTGCACAAAAATTTGTGCCCTCGGGGGGGTCCCTCAGCCCGGCCTGTGCCCTCTTGCAGTCTGGGACCCCTCGGGGGATGCCCACCTGCTGGCTTAGGCCCGCTTCTCGGGGGATTGGGCCTAAGCTGGCAGTCAGACATCCCTCTGGCAGCCCGGGAGCCCTCGGGGGATGTCCACTTGCCAGCGGGGAGCAGGCCTAAGCT
>NW_005371693.1:1408229-1408832 GCF_000412655.1 Myotis brandtii
GGCCAGGCACCCCAGTGGGGACCCCCACCCTGAAGCAACAAGATGGCGGCTAATTTGCATACTGAAGGCAGGCGGCAGCGGGCAAGGCTGTCTTCAGTTTGGGGCCCGGATCTGTGACCCTGCCAGGCGGGGGGCAGTACTTGAGGCTGTCTGCAGTCCAGGACTCGGATCTGTGACCCTGCCAGACGGGGGGCACCTCGGGAGGCTGTCCGCGGTCCCAGGATCCAGATCCATGACCCTGCCAGACGGGGGCATCGCGGGAGGCTGTCCGCAGTCCAGGACTCAGATCTGTGACCCTGCCAGGCGGGGGGCAGTACTTGAGGCTGTCTGCAGTCCAGGACTCGGATCTGTGACCCTGCCAGATGGGGGGCACCTTGGGAGGCTGTCCGCGGTCCCAGGATCCAGATCCGTGACCCTGCCAGACGGGGGGCACCGCGGGAGGCTGTCCGCAGTCCAGGACTCAGATCTGTGACCCTGCCAGGAGGGGCGGCAGTGCTTGAGGCTTTCCGTTGTCCTGGGACCCAGATCCGTGACCCTGCCGGGTGGGGGGCAGTGCTTGAGGCTGTCTGTGGTCTCGGGACCCAGATCTGTGACCCTGCCAGG
>NW_005371693.1:1410177-1440104 GCF_000412655.1 Myotis brandtii
TTTTTTTTTTTAGTTTTATTCATTTCAAACGGGCCAGATCCGGCCCGCGGGCCGTAGTTTGCCCACGGCTGCTCTAGAGCCATGGTTGCCGGCTGCCATCTTGGTTGGGTTAATTTGCATATAGTCGCTCTGATTGGCTGGTGGGCATGGCTTGGGGGGTAGCGGAGGTGTGGTCAATTTGCGTTTCTCTTTTATTAGATTAGATTTATTTTTGTTAAGCCTCACAGTAGGATATTTTTTTCCCATTGATTTTTAGAGAGTGTGGAGGAAGAGAGATAGACAGAAACATTGATGTGAGAGAGACACATGGATTGGTTGCCTCCCACATGGGCCCCAACCTGGGCCAGGGATCAAACCTGCAACCCAGATATGTGCCCTTGACTGGGAATGGAACCTGAGACCCTTTGGTGCATGGACTGTGCTCTAACCACAGAGTCACACTGGCCAGGGCTTGCATTTATCACTTTAAATCCTACACTCACTCTCCATTTCGCTTTTTGCACAAAACCTAAGTCCTATTACTCTACCTGACTGCTATCCTTAGGAAAATTTGTTCAGAATTTTGGGGAAGTAGTCTCAAAAAGTAACTTATTTAAAGTAGCACAGCTGTTAAGTGACAAAGATGGCAGTGGAGTCCCCAATTTCTTAGTCTTAGCCCAGTATTCTTTGCATTTTTTCATTACCGTGGTGTTTATTCTCCTAGTACAAATATAGAAATGGAAAGGTTTATCTTGTGACACTTCAAGTTTTTTTTTCCTTTCAAATGGACTTCTTGAATAGTTACTTTTTTCAAAACCATGTTATGATAACATTTTATTTAATTCTTTTACTCGTTACTTTTTCTGTTTGTAATTATTATCCTTAGAAATGGTTTTTTGACAACATATTTAATTTTAAATTAAATAATTTTAAAATATGGGTATTTCTTGCTTTGCATTCAAACCACCAAAATTAGCCCTTACCTGGCCAGTGTGGTTCAGTGGTTTAGGGTTGACCCAGGAACCAAGAGGTCCCAGGTTGATTCCCAGTCAGGGCACATGCCCAGGTTGCAGCCTTGATGACCAGTAGGGGCCGTGCAGGAGGCAGCCAATTGATGTTCCTTTCTCACTGATGTTTCTATCTCTGTATCCCTTTCCCTCTCCCTCTAAAAATCAATGAGAACATATTTTTTAAAAATAAAAATAAACACAAAGTTAACCCTTAAGTAGAGGTATATACATTTCAAAGTAGAGATTAACAGTACCAGCATACACAGATTTGACAGACTCCAATTTATAGTGGACTTGGCCAAAATTTTTTTCCCTACTGAAGTTTTTTCCCCTTTAATCTGTCTGGATTTATAAAAATAATACAATTTCATTGTTATAATAAAATAGTTTTTATGTTCCTAAATCAACAAGTAATCTTATCAAATGCCTTAGAAAAATTAAGTATCTTGATGTTTTACTTACCACAACCACCAAAATTGTCAGTTTCCCTCCAGGCATCCAGATCAAGAAAAAGGTTTTATTGTTTTTCTCCATATTTTAAATTTTCCAGAAGCATACATTTCTGCTATCCACTTATATTTCTTGGAAAATTTTGTGTGTGTGTAGGGAGGTCAAGGAGAAGTAGGGCAATAGATGTTGCATGGCTGACTTGGCATTAGACCCCAAAGTTAGTGCTTTTGCTGTTAAGTTAGGAGTCATTCTGTTTTGTTTCCCTGTATTTGAATCTTATTTGGGACAGTGCAGTAATTGGATTTTACTTAACTAATTACCTGCTATGGCTACATAGAGCTTTCCTATTTCAGAAAATAATATTGTTATTTGCTTCATTTACTGTAGTTATTTGTGCCACTGGTGCTAAAGCAAATTTCAAAATCATTTTTTCATTTATTCATCAAGGAACTCTGGAGCGCTTATTGTATGCCAACCACACAGCTTATTTCTGGAGATATAGAGGTGAACATAAAAGAAAGGGCTGTCTTTGCTTTCCTAGAGCTTCCAATCTGTATGGAAAAAAGTTTAGACTAATATTTATGTGTAATTTCAAATTATAATTTGGAATATTCCCCTAGTATGTTATAAGGAATGAAGAAATCAATGGATATTTTTGAAAAATAGGTAAGATAATTAGCTTAGTAAATTCTGGTGGTAATGAGTATGATACTGAATTAATTTCTTAGAACAGAAATTGCTTGAAAACACCTAACATTAATTTTGTTATAAAATATTAAACATTAACCTTTAGTTTATTAGTTTAGGGCTTAAATTTATATATAACATTTGTATAGTGATTGATGCCTAATGTCAACTTTAGTAATGTTATATTTGACTACCAAAAATTTGTAGCTTTGTATTTCATTGAAGTATGACAATTCAAAACTTTTTTTTTTTTACTTTCTCCCAAATGTAGTATGCTTATTCTTTTCCCACCCAAGCCCCAGTTTCCTCATTTGTAAAATGGGAATAATAACCTCCTTAGGATTGTTATTATAACTGAATGAGATAAATGTTACCTGTTATCATAGGTCTTTGATGTGGTCTTCTGAGAGCAGGCCTACTTTTATAGTTTGTTCCTGAAACTCTCAGTACCAAGTATAATGGTTTTCATCCTGAAAACACACGGTATAATAATGCCCACTCTAATTCTTCCTCATGTGGAAATTCTGACCTGGTGTGTGAAGTGCTATGGCACATAGTAGGATTCAGTTCTCCTCTACTTGGGGATTTTCCTCCATTCTGGTTACATGAGGTACTGTTCCATCTTTCCCATGTAAAATGCACTTTCAGCTGGCTTGGGTTAATTGACTCACACCTTGAAGACTATATCATAACTCAAAATTTGATAACATTGATTAGCTTTGAGAGAAGTAAAATGAAGGTATTTATAAATATGCAAGTTCTATTGGCCAGATCTTTACAGTTATCTTTCAAATTTCAGACTCTTCCATTGTTTTTTTGGTTATGGACTTTAGTTTAACTGATCACTTTTAGTAACTTCTAATCAACTTTTTCTTTTTCTTTTTTAATCAGCTTTTTCTAACCCTGATACATATTTAAGAATTTTTATTTTAGCTAAAACATAAGTAGTTATTTGCATCTAATTTTACCACAGGAAAGAAGCAATATTTCTCTCTCTTTTTGTTGTGAGCACTGTGATGTTATGTTACAGTGTTGAATATTTATTTATGTCTTGTTTAATACACTGACATGTGCACAATTAACACTCTAAATTATTTCTCCCTCATGTAATCAGACTTGGTTTAAATTTATAATTCATTTTTATCAAGTAGTATGTACTAAAAATGTAGTATTTAAATATACTCTGCTAGTTAGTAATATTTAATTATCATTCATTTTATTCTTGCTGGAGACTTCAAATTCTATAGTGTAAATAAGAAAATTGATTTCTTTTTTAAAAATGTGGAAATGATTACAGATCAGTAGGTGGCACTCTTTCCTTTTCTGTTAGTATTAATGAATATCCACTTAATGACAAAAACTGTTTTCAATGTCTTAAGAAAAAGCATACAAATTATACCACTGCTGGCTTGTTTTAGAAAGAATAATACAGTTTTGTTAATAATTTAGCTTCTGTGTAACTTTGTTAGAACAGTTACATATGAATATATTTAATACTTATTTTCCTTAAAGAAACTTTTATACCTAGAACAGAATTCCTTTTGTCATTTATCAAAGGCTTTATGTTATCCTTTCTGAAACTCTAGATATTCTTCTTAAAAACTTGAAATTATTATTCATTAATATCTATGTTTCCAGTTTTTGATTTTTAAATGTTATCTTCAAAGCCCCATTAGAAGATAAATTTAAAAATGAATACATTTTTCTCATTTTAACATAACAGTTTTCCTTATTTTTTAGTGTGTCAGTTCCTTTTTAATTTATGAAGAGGATATTTGGTTTGTTTAAATAGTTAATACAGTTTTCTTTTTTTCTTTTTATTCAACATTATTTATGTTCCACTTTTTAATCTTAACATTTTTGTTGTGTTTTCCTTATTTCTATGTCTTTTATATTTACTATTTTTAAAGAATGTACTGTAATTTACTTAGCCATTATCTTATTTTTAGACACTTTTAATGTTTTAAATACTACAATGTTGCATCAAATATCTTTGTGCATATTTTTCTTTTATATTATTTACTTATGATAAATTCCCAGGGTAGGACTTTTTAGGTCAAAGATATAAACACATTTCTGGCTTTTGACATGTATTATACATTGCTTTCCAAAAGAATTGTATCATTTTACGATGCCGTAATGAATGTATAATTATACCAATATCCTAGCAGTCTCACTACAATTGAATTTCAAAGTATAATTTTTTTTTTATAAACCTAGATTGAACACATTTCAAGGGGGACATTTTGTTTTAAATTTCTTAGTTAAAATTTGGGAACTAAAAAAGCTCCCACTAGAATATAACTATTATTATTATAGTGACATAGTCCGCCCCCCCCCTCCCCCCCGTGTGTGTGTGTGTGTGTGTGTGTGTGTGTGTGTGCATGTATCTGCACACAAGCCGATTTTAACATAGTTTAATCATGGCTTATAACTGCATTTTTTCACTTAATTAGTCCTCCTACTATATGCTAGTCATTAAATATTCTGTTTGCTAGACAGTGTTATGTGTAGGAGTGAACAGGAAATGAATAAAATGGACTTAAATGATTTGGTTTGGGTTTTGTTAGTCGTGAGAGGGTGTACATAAGCAAGAATATGTTGGGAATAGGTTGGTAGTATAGAGATAATGCAAGTTTGTTAGATATTTTGACTTGAAATACTTAATTACTGAATATCTTTGAGTATATGCCTCATAGTAGTTAGCTATTTCACTACAGAGTGATGGTCGAGAGGTCTCATTAGAAATAAAGAGGAAGACTATTATCCTATGTTGGTATATAGTCTTTATAACCCCCATCTTATTTTATGTATGCACACACACACATTCATTTAATCTTCACAGTCCTGTGAGATAGGCATTATTAATCCTCACCCAAGGATGTGCCCACCAATTTTAGAAAGAGAGAGAGAGAGAGAGAGAGAGAGAGAGAGAGAGAGAGATCAATTTGATAGAGAACATCAATTGGTTGCCCTCCCAAGTGCCACAACCAGGGATCAAACCTGCAACCCAGGCATATGCCCTGATAGGAATCAATCCACAACCCTTCAGTATTTTGGATGACGCTCCAACCATCTGAGCCACACCGGCAGGGCTATAACCCCCATTTTAAATGGCTGTATAAATAGCCATCCCTTAGTATTGAACATTTAGACCTCTTGCTAACTTATATGATTGACACGGCAATAAAAACTTTTATTTATACGATTGTCTCAATATTCCAGATTATTTCTTATGATTGAGTTTTAAAAAGTTTGATTACTGTGTTAGAGAGTATGAAGGTTTTTAAAATATTTTTTATGAAATTCCTTTCAGAAGTGTTAATTGACAGTACCAGTAGTAATGTAGAATACTCATTCCTTTCATTTAAAACAATGTTCCTAATTTAATAGATGACTTTATTTGCATTTTTATTTTTAAAAAATATATTTTATTGATTTTAGAGAGGAAGGGAGAGGGAGAGATAAATAGAAACATCAATGATGAGAGAAAATCATTGATCAGCTGCCTCCTGCACACCCCACACTGGGGATTGAGCCCACAACCCTGGCATATGCCCTGACCAAGAATCGAGCCATACTTTCATGGCTCATAGGTTGATGCTCAACCATTGAACCATGCTGGCTGGGTTGCATTTTTATATTAAATTTTTTTGGTACTAACATTTACATAATTTGAGAAGGTGTTCTTAACCCTCAGAGGTCCAATTTTTTGCTTTTGAGTTTTGTTTTTAAGCAGTTATTACTATTCAAAAGCATTGGCATTTTATGATTTTTATTCTTTCTTAGAGGCTTTCAGAAGAGAGAATAGTTACTTTTTTTTAATTGAATAAAACTGAGTCTGTCTTGTCATTGCCTTATGGGTCTGTTGAATTGTTTTATAAATCTAAATTACATTATATAATCTTAAGGATCATATTTTCCTCTATCTTGAAACATTTTGCTATTTTATCGTCATAGGAATTATTACTCATCATTACCCATTAATTATGGCCAACTATGCTTTAAAAAAAGACTAAAATAATAAAATGGGAAAATGATGAAATCTCCCAGATAAGGATGATTCACTGGTGAAATAAAATCCCACCCTTTATTTTTGTAAGTGTGGCACCAGAGTACTGTATTCTATTTCAATAATATATTAAAGAATGTTGGAAACACTATCATTTTGATCTACTTTTAGATTTCATTTATAATGGAAAAGAAAAAAGCTGTCATGTTTCACAGTTATTGGACATATCAAAAAATAAATGCAAAGAGATTGTAACATTTCTGGATGATGATGATGATGATGATGATGATGATGATGATGAAGAAGATGAAGAAATTGGTCCTATAAATAAAACCTCAAACTCTGAGTCTTCAGATTACAGCATCCTAGATGAATTTTTTTCAACTTACATTTGATAAGTGAACAGTATTTTTCAGGACAGACAATAAATATGGTATCCTCATCCAGTTAGTCATTCAACAAGAAGGGCATCATCATGCAATAATATTTTTATGACAAGAACTTAGACCATCCCATTTTGCTAATACACCAAAATTTACATGATGCAAAGGGTTTGCAGTGTTTAAATTCTTATTACAATTTCAAATAAAGTTATTCATACATCCGTAAATTATTCATAGTTCTATAAATGGCTTACAAAGATAAAGGTTCCATTGGATCTAGATGTCAAATGGTAATGGCCATTTTTCCTGATATATTGAGGGTTAAAGGCAAGAAAAAAAATTGTCAGATTTAATGGCATTTTTACATCTTAACACTTCTTTTTAGTGTTCAATCCTAAGTATGCGTGACAGACACAATTGGGAATAGTTAGAAGGAAATAGTAGTTCTGGACCAATCAGCAATGGAATGAAAACCTCAGGAAGTCCCAGTGCTATGGTAAAGGAGAAAAACTCACTTTTCTTTTCCTTTCATGTACAGTGTGTTCAGATTAACTTTAAAGGAGACTGAGATGTAGGTCAGAAGATTTTGTCTACAATTGGGTATTACCTATGTGTGGAGCCCATCCCAGCAGGTCATCAACTAACAAACCTTTTCGGGTCCCTTGGTAGCTGCTGGATATCCTATTGCAAGTTAAATATGTAACAGAGATACACTTAGTTTTGCATTAAAGGATTTCTTAAAGTTCAACTTCAAATGAAGTTGTTAGTGCATTCATTTCTATTAAAGCTGGCTTTGTTAGGAAGAAAAGGATAGCTAGACCTGTCCTCTTTGGTATTAAGAAAAATGGTTTGGGAAAATAAAATGAGTGGCATAAAATTCTGTACCTTTACATATCTGTATGGTACATATCATAAGTCTTATAGATACTATATAATTGGCAAGCCTGCCAAGGTGGTATTTAACCTACTGTGGCAGTAGAGTCTATCAGTAAATGAATGTTTATAGTTTAACAGATATTAAATGTTTCAACAGATGTTTCATGTCAGGGTTTTTTTGAGACTTTTTCTTTTCAACTTTGCCTTTCTAAATTTTAACAAAGAGAAATAACACCTGGTGAGATTATATCACACCTTGAGGCTCCAGCGCTCGCAGCGGGTGTGAGCAGGGCCAGCGCCGGCAGCAGATGCAAGCGTGGGGCGGGACCATGGCACGTGGGAGCTAAGAATTTGCAGTAACTACGAGAGGCTCGCCCCATGACAGCAACTAGCGTCCTGCCTTGGTCTGGCACCACCACTCACCTGCTCCACCATCCCACCAGGGCAGACACCCGCCATGTTCCATGCCCTGCCTCCTGCTGTCGAGGCCTGCCATGTTCTGCGCTGCCCCCTGGTGGTCAGTGCACATCATAGCAAGCAGTCGAACTCCCTATCTCCGGGTTGAACTCCCAGTGGAACAACCGCCCAAGGGGACAATTTGCATATTAGGCTTTTATCATATAGGATATTCAGAAAGTTTGTAGGTTGGTTATTTAACACAGCTTTTATTAAAAATTAAATCATGTAAACTTACCATCACATAGATTATATAAAAAGCAAACGTACTCAAAACTCATCACATCTTAGTTGTTTTATTCATGAGGTTAAATTTATTGTATCTGTATGGCAGAATACTGTATAACTGTACTATACAGAGATCATACCTTTATCCATTGTTTCATATATAAACTATCTTCTCCCAATTCCACATTCAGAGACATCAGATTGGTAGTTTGAAATCAGTGATGGTGGGAGTACTTATCTCACAGAAATCAGCAAATGCTACAAAGGCAAAGGCCTTGATTTGTTGTTTTGTTGATTGTCTAGACTTAAGTGATAGTGAAAAATGTTTGAAATGTAGATTAAACTTCCAAATCTGTAGTACCTGTAGTACCATTATAAATAGTACCAAAAACATGAGGAAGTATTCTTTCAAAAACTATCAGATATGATTTCGCTAAGAAGTAACTCACACAGTTGACAAACAAGTTAAGTTCTAACATAGGCCTTCTTTGTTTTACTTAAGTTTAAATCAGAAGATTACAAACTATTCCTGGCCAGCCTGATTTAATAAATAAAATTTTATTGGAACACAGCTATGCCTATTTGTTTATATATTGTTTATGGCTGTTTTGTCATACCAGCAGGCTATCCAAAAAAGCTATCCGAGATTGCTAGGGTAGTATGAAAAGGACTCAGAAGCCAACTTAAAGAAGGTCTCACTAACTGCTATTCTGGTGAATGTTTCACAATTGCTTCTCAAAAAAAGAACAAAAAAAGAACAAATGCATGTATGTGCATTTACAGTTTATTATAAATCTAACAAAAATGTGTAGTACATAATTTACAGATAATAATAATAAGCAATGCTCTCTGTTGTAAATTCCATATAGCCAACTGATTTTCACAGAATGCTCTTGTTCTCTTGTTGATTTTTGCTAAACTTTCACATTAATGACCAAACTACAGTTACAATGGCATACTATTCTAACATGAATGATGGTTGATATTTTTCCTTATGTTAAAGACAAAAGTGAAACAACAAATAATGTATGCTGAAACTTCATCCATTTATTAATATGAGTGAGTTCTGAGTTGGATACTGGTTTTTTGAGTACTAAAAGAATATTTTCTCTTTTTGTGTATGTGCAATTTACAACGGAATGGCTATAGACAGAGCACACTTTTAAATTAAATCTGCATTTTCAAAATTTTCTCCATCATTTTCTTAAGTCAAGGCAAGGCAACATTTGCCCATTTCCATGCTATATATACTCTCCCCATGGCCAATTTCAAGCACCAATGCAATGTCACTGAATACAGTGTTGGGAAAAGAACTGGTGACTTACACTATTATACAGATACAATAGATGTAAATTGTTGGGGGTCCAACCCCAGCAGGTCCAGGGGTCCCCAAAGGTGTGGACGGAGTCGGCGAAGAATGAAGGACATGGAGGCTGCGTTCAGTTGATCAGCATAGCAAAGTTCTTTTGCCAAGTTCTGTCTAGGATCTCCAGCCAGGTTCTGTGTCCATGTTCTCTTGCTAGGTTCTCCATCCAGCTTCTCCAGGTTCTCCAGCCAGGTTCGGTCTCTAGGTTCTGTGTGTAGGTTCTGTCCCTAGGTTCTGTCTCTAGGTTCTTTAGCCAGGTCCTGTCTCTAGGTTCTGTGTCTAGGTTCTGTGTCCTGTTGTCTTGTTACATCTGTATTTATACCAGTTGATTTTAATCCTGTCAATTTCTATTGCAAAGGTTAGGGTGTTTCTTATCTCCATTCCAGGGAGTATAGATTATGTAGCTTAAGCATGATTGTTCTTAGTTAAAGTGATTAACTACCCGCCTGGCACTTAGTTAAGGGGTTGTATCCCCTCCCTAACCTCAGGGAAAAATCCCCACCTGGGGAAACAACCTTTCTCGGAGAGGTGACCTTGGTTAAAACACATGGCGCTAAGGAGAGCAAACATATTAAGAACAATATGCTATATACGCCAGGTCCTTTGAAACGTATGCTGTGCAGATGTTTCTTTCCTGCAGCGACTGTCAAGCAGCAAGAATGGACCGGCTCCCGGCAGTAAATAATTGAAAGAATAATGTAGTTAGGAGTGATGAATTCTAAGCATTTATTAATTTTGTTTTTATGTAATTTAATTGTAAGCTTACAAGATTTAATTTTAAATTATATACCTACTCCAACACACCACTAGGTCTCCCTTTTTGCAATAGAGCTATATTTGAAAAAGTTGATGTTATCTGATTTTTAAAAAATATATTTCTTAATTGATTTTAGAGAGATAGGAAGGGACAGAGAGAAACATCAATTTTTTGTTCCACTTATTTATGCATTTTTTGGTTTATTCCTGTATATGATATGACTAGGGATCGAACCCGCAACCTTGGTGTATCGGGGACAATGCACTAAACAACTGAGCTACCCAGATAAGGCCATGTTAGCAAATTTTTAAAAACAGAATATAAAATAAAGCCAAAATACTCCCTACTTAAAGGATGCTTGTCCCAAATTCTTTGTAAACTCATGAATCCTATAAAACAAGTAATGATCTCAGCTTCAGATTAGTTTTATGAGGACATCTATCCATACACAATTAAGACCATAAAACCAAGAGAACTTTCTAGAACTCTTAGCTCACTAGGGGAAAGATAGATGGTGCTTTGTATCTAGAATATTATGATAATGATATTATTTTTTTTATTCTTTTAAAAAAATATTATAATAAGTATTACAAAGGGTATTACATATGTGTCCTTCCCCCCCCCGCCCTTGTCAATCCCCTGCCCTCCCTTACCCCCCAGTGTCTTATGTCCATTAGTTATGCTTATATGCATGCATACAAGTCCTTCTGATAATGATATTATAGTTCCATCACAAAAGAGTACCTTGAAAACCATAAATTCCCTAGTTATGTTTAAAAATATTTTTAAAATTTACTTCTTAATGGAATTAAATCCACTCCTCTTTTTGTGTGAATAATGATTAGTGCAAGTAAGCACTTTGTTTCTAAGGTGATATTATTTGGGTGGCCATGCTAATGCCTCAAATAAATGCGAAAGGTAGGAGAAAACAAAGATTAATTAAATTAACTTTCAGGATCTGCAGCAGGCCACATAAACATCTTTCTGAAACTGTGTCTTTTCTATCACATGTACATCGTTTTATCCCATTAGCAAGTTAAAACTGGTTCTCACTACTGCTCTCTTAGACGATCTGTCTAGGAGAAAGTTCTTTGGAATTGGAGGAGAAATTGGCAGGATGCCTGTGGAATAGCAATAGGTACTCCCAGAGAGTCAGAGACTTGGTGCCGGAAAGTCTTTGGAACATTAAAGTAGACACTGGATAGTGTATTATTTGGTGGACTGTCACAGGACTCGACTCAGACATGTTCTAAAGTTTTAAAAGGCATTTTGATTTTATGTTGCTTGAATTCTTCATCCTATTTGTGAGTTATTTCATGAAAGGGTAATTGTATTTTGATTTGAGGGAAATAATGACTTTTTTCTTTCACACGGGTATAAATATCATCCAAGAAAAGCTCTTAGCTTTCTCCTAGCTTTTTTACATGATTATTTGTCTCAGTATCTTAAGTGATGTTTTGTTAAGGTTAAGAAAGAAAAGGTAGAAGAAAATTAGAGAAGTTATGAAACTATTATTAGCTTTCTAAATTCATTAAGGGGATACTCTGGTTTTCAGCTGTACCACACCCCAGGGTTCTTTTTAATATTTCTGAAATATTTTTTTTCTACCAATCTTAGGGATTTCTTAGAAACTTATATCTATTTGTCAGATGAATTATTTGGGGGAGGAAGGAGTGGATAAGAGTAGAATTTGAGGATTAGTGGGGTTGACAGATTACAAATCAGTTTGAAAGGCTTCAGTGGCATATTAACATTTGAGCTCTGTTTTATTACAAATGGAGACATGAAATCATATTACTCTCCCTTATATCCTATCCCATAATAAGGGAACCACTCTTTCAAAATAGCAGTTGATCTGGGGGGTTAAAAAGAGTCTTTCCCAACGAATTTTAATAGTAAATTAGTAACATTCTCATCTTTATTCTAAGACACTGGTTAATAAATCATCAAATATGACAAGCAATTTCCAGTAATTTTGTATGCTTTGTGTATTTTTTTTTTAATTTTGTATACTTTGGACTTGGATTCTGGTTTTGTTGTTCCACTTAATGCATTCATTGGATGATTCTTGTATGTGTCCTGACCGGGTATTGAATCTGCAAACCTTGGTATATCGGGACCCACTCTAACTAACTGAGCTACCTAGCCAGGGCCTGGATTTTCTATTTCGATTTTCTTCCTGACACTTGGTACTTTAGCATCTCTTATATGAGATAATCATGCCAGTGAGGCTATAGTTACTATCTTTGACAGAGTTGATTTATTCTTAGATAGATATTTCAGTTTTTCACGAGATCTGGTCATTATCCATTAGTTAGGAAGACTCCAGGCTTTCTTATTCGAGAGTGGGTGCAGAATAGAACACTGAATTCCCACCTGTATCATGTTGAACAGTGTTTTAGTCTGTTAACTGAGTTCTTTCTTTTTGTACTTTTTGACCCTCAAAGACACATCTATTTTAAAAAATGTTAATCCTCATTTGAGGACATGCTTTTCATTGATGAGAGAGAGAGAGAGAGAGAGACAGCTGTTGCCTCTAATATGCACCCAGACTGGGGGATTGAACCCAACCTGCTACCTGGGTATGAGCCCTGTCCAGGAATCAAACCTTTGACCTTTCATTGTATGGGATAACACTCCAACCAACTGAGCCACACAGGCCAGGATGACACATTAATAGTCTTGTTAATCAAGACTTACTTTAGGGTTGTAGTGAATTCAATATATACAACACACTTAGAATAGTACCTAGAACATGGTCAAGCACCCAATATATGGTTAGCAGCTATTAATTGTTTTAATGTCAACATCATCATCAGATCCACTGGTACATTACAGGCTTTTTTCTTCTTCTTTTTTTCAGATCACCCAAAATATTGCTTTACCTGTAGAACAGGAAATTGAGAAAGTCCTCGCAGAGTTATGCCCTTGGCTCTGCTACCTATGTGAAAATAGCTCTCAGAGTGGATTGAGGTAGAGAGCTGTGTGTTCTCAAATAGGAAAGGAATGAGAACTGAGCAGTCTGTTCCTTTGCCTCCCCAAATAATGAAAACAGGTTTTGTTATAGATTTCATAGTGAAAAAGTTCTACCCTTTCACTTCCTTATGTCTTTTATTGGCAATGCTGTCTGACCAAAAATGACCAAACCCTTATATTATAGCCCACTTGTTTCAAGAAATGTGACTTAGCAAAATGCCAGTCTAAGCACAAAATTCACAGTCTCTTATGGTTTGTTCTAATCAAACTTTGACCTACTGTGCCTTCAGACAGTACTCAATTTTGAAGGCTTGATAGCATCAGATTTCAAACAGAGACAACGGTTGACAGTATTGCTGCAGCACTTGGTTTCTGCTTTGTGAGTGGAGCTTGAAGTGGAGTTTATGTATTGACATTTAGGAATGAACCAATTTATGTTGAGCATTCACCATGTGTTACAGTCTCTGCTTATTGCTGCAAATACATCTTTTATTTAATCATCACATTCACACTGTGAGATAGGTCCTCATTTTAGATGAAAAACTAAGGGCAGAAAAGTTAAATAATTGTCTAAGTCCTACATTTCTTATGTGGCAGAGTCAAGTTTTAAGGCAAGGTTTCTAGGACTCTCCATGTATCTGTTTTAATTGTTTCTTAACTAATCTTGTATTAAATAAGTATGAATGATAATCAGAGATGCATAGGGCTTCTAAAAATTGTGTTCTTTCTCTCCTGTTCAAGTTAGATGATCAGAGTCTTGTTGGTAGGGATGACACCAGAACCTTTGCAGTATCTGTATGTGTGTGTGTGTGTGTGTGTGTGTGTGTGTGTGTGTGTGTGTATGTGTGTGTGTTATTTTGCTGCTTGCTTCCTCAGCTTCTTCAGGTCTTTATTCATATGCCATCTTCTCATTGAGAACTTTCTGGAACACTTTGTTGAAAATCATAGTCCCTCTTCTATATATACACATCCTATCCTGCTCAGATTTCCATATTCCATATGGGGCATTGCTAATGCTGATGTTTTTAAATTAAAAGGTTCTATCTACCTATTTTGAAAGCAGTCTTAGAGGTTTAGACTTGGGAAACCGAGATGGCCTATTAAGTTATTTTGTCCCATCCCAATCATAGCTTCTTTCTTCCTTTAAAAGTAACCTCTACACTGATATATAGGTATCACAATTTGTTTACCCATTTACCTATTCATGGATACTGTACTTGTTTCTTGTTTTGGGGTATTTCAAATAAAGTTGCTATGAACACTTATGCTTTAATTTTTTTTGGGGGGGGGGGTGAGTACCCAGGTGTGGAATGTCTGTGTTTAATAAATTATTCTTTACCTGTGAGCCTGGGGTCGGGTATCTTCTACCAGAATTCATGAAACTGTGGCAGACTTAACTTCTTAACTTGGAAATATGGTAGCAGTTCAGACTTTGTGTAGTCCTTGACACTAGGTTTTTGCATTTCCATATAAAATTTAGAACCAGCCTGTCAATTTCTATGAGAAAGACTGTTGAAATTTGTATTGGGACTGCATGGAATATTTAGACCAGTGGTTCCCAAACTTATTTGGCCTACCGCCCCCTTTCCAGAAAAAATATTACTCAGCGCCCCCTGGAAATTAATTTTTTAAAATTTTAATAGCAATTAAACAGAAAGATATATGCCCCCAAATGCACCTGTGGCCATCACTGCCCCCCTGGATCGCTGCAGCGCCCACTTTGGGAATCACTGATTTAGACCAATTTGGAGAGGATTGACATCTGAATACTATTGAGTCTTCCAATCAATGAACATGGGATATCTTTCTATCTAGTTTAGGTCTTCTTTAATTTTTCTCAGCAGTGTTTTGTAGTTTTCAGTATGTATACAGCTCTTATACATATTTTATAAATTTACCCCTAAGTATTTCACATTTTTTATGCTGTTTTACATGGTGTTTTAAAAAACAGTAGACTACGTTTTATTTTATTTTTTTATATCTTATTGATTTTTCACAGAGAGGAAGGGAGAGGGATAGAGAGCTAGAAACATCAATGAGAGAGAAACATCGATCAGCTGCCTCCTGCACACCCCCTACTGGGGATGTGCCTGCAACCAAGGTACATGCCCTTGATCGGAATCGAACCTGGGACCCTTCAGTCTGCAGGCTGACGCTCTATCCACTGAGCCAAACCAGTCAGGGCAAAACAGTAGACTACTTTTTAGAACAGTATTAGGTTCACATCCAAAGCCCTGGCTAGTGTGGCTCAAGTTGGTTATCGCATTGTACCTTACACCAAAAGGTGATGGGTTTCATTGCTGGTCAGGGCACATACCTAGGTTGCTGGTTCAATCCCTGGTCTGGCACGTGTGGGAGGCAACTGATTGATGTTTTTCTCTCTCTCTTTCTTCTCCCTTCCTCTCTCTCTCTCTCAGAAAAAAAAAAAGCAGAAAAATACAGAAAAGTCCCATATACCCAGCCCACACACATGCACAGCCCCTCCTGTCAACATCTCAAACCAGAGTGGTATTTTTGTTATAACAGAACCTACACTTATGCATCATTATTACCCAAAGTTCATAGTTTACTTTAGGGTTCACTTTTGGTGTTGCATATTCTGTGGTTTTTAATAAATGTATGATGACATTTATTCACCTTTACAGTATCTTTGACAGTAGTTTCACTGCCTCTGTATTCTACCTATTCATCCCTCCCTCCTGACTAACCCCTGGCAACCACTGATCTTTTTAGTGTGTCTATAATTTTGCCTTCTCCAGGATGTCTTATAGTTCAAATAAGTAATATAACTTTTCAGATCGGGTACTTCACTTACTAGTAGTAATATGCATTTAGGATTCCTTCATGACTTTTCACGGCTTGACTGCTCATTTCTTTTTAGCACTGTATAATATTTCATTATATAATATTCATCTACTAAAGGATATCTTAGTTGCTTCCAAATTTTGGCAATTATAAATTGAGGTACTATAAATATCTGTGTTCAGATTTTTGTGTAGATCTAAGTTTTAAACTCATTTAGATAACTGTTTAGTTTTTTGTTTTTGTTTTTTTAATAAATTTTTATTGATTTTTTTTACAGAGAGGAAGGGAGAGGGACAGAGAGTTAGAAACATCGATGAGAGAGAAACATCGATCAGCTGCCTCCTGCACACTCCCCACTGGGGATATGCCCGCAACCAAGGTACATGCCCTTGACCGGAATCGAACCTGGGACCCTTGAGTCTGCAGGCCGACGCTCTATCCACTGAGCCAAACCGGTCAGGGCTAGTTTTTTGTTTTTTAATTATTATTATCTGAGCTGCCTGGAATCTGCCCTGCACAGGCGTAGTGTAGAGGTCAATCAGGGATTTAGCCAGAATTTATAAACAGAAACTGGAGTTCCCCCTCCGTGGCTCTCTCCTTTATAGGACTCTCCCCTTACTTTCCAGTTGTTAAAATTCCAAACTCTGTTCGCTGGTTCCTCAAGCCTGTGAAATTGCAGGTTTCCATCTCAGTCTAGTCATCTACCTAGTGAAGCACAGACTAGGGCCTTCCCTTAGTCAGAAAACCATAGAATTGGGAAACTCATCAGTGCTTTTGTCTTTTTTCAGCTGGCAACACCCTTTCACAATCTGCTTGCTTTCGGTTGCTCTCCAGTGCCTTCAGATAATTGCTTTTATTTATTTATTTTAATCCTCACCTGAGGGGGTGGGGGGAGAGGAGAGAGAAACATCAGTGTAAAGGTCGTATGACTTACTTGTCTTTCTGTCATTGAGCTGTGAAAGTTCATGAAAGTTCTTTGTGTATTCTGGTCACCAGTCCTTTATTATATACTAGAGGCCCAGTGCACAAAATTCATGCATGGGGCTGGGGGAGGGGATGTCCCTCAGCCCAGCCTGCACCCTCTCCAATCCTGGACCCCTTGGAGGATGCCGGTGCGGGATTGTGCCTAAACTGGCAGTCAGACATCTCTCTCGCAATCCTAACCACTGGCTCCTAACAGCTCACCTGCCTTATTCCCCTAACCCCTCTGCCTGTCTGCCTGATCACCCCTAACCCCTCTGCCTGCCTGCCTGATCGTCCCTAACCCCTCTGCCTGACTGTCTGATGCCCCTAACTGCTCCCCTGTCGGCCTGATCGCCCCTAACCACCTCTGTCTTGGCCCCACCACCATGGCTTCGTCCGGAAGGTCATCCGGAAGATGTCTGGTCTAATTAGCATATTACCCTTTTATTAGTATAGATGTGTTTTGCAGATATTTTCTCTTAGCTTGTGTTTTTTTTTTATATATTTTTATTGATTTCAGAGAGGAAAGGAGAAGGAGAGATAGAAAGAAACATCAATGATGAGAGAGAACCATCAATCGGACGCCTCCTGCATGCCCCCCACTGGGGCTTGAGCCCGCAACCCAGGCATGTGCCCTTGACCAGAATCAAACCCTGGACCCTTCAGTCCACAGGCTGACGCTCTATCCACTGAGCCAAACCAGCTAGGGCTTAGCTTGTGTTTTGTGTTTTCATTTTATAGGTTCTTTCAAGGAATAGATATTCTTAATTTTGAGAAATTTTATTTTTTATGATTTTTGAATGATTTTTGTGTCCTATGAAATACTTACCTAACCCAAGATTACAAAGGCTTTCTCATGTTTCCTTGTAGAAATTTTATAGTTTTAGATTTTACATTTAGTCTATGACCCATTTTGAATTCATTTTTGTGTATGATGTACGAATAGTTTGAGGTTCCTTTTTGTGTGCATATGGATAACCAATTAATTGGTGTCTGCACCATGTGTTGAAAAGTATTCCTGGTCTACTGAAATGCCTTGGATCCTTTGTTGAAAATCAATTGGCCGAATATGCATGGAGAGATTGTCTTTGATAAGTTATTTCTCTATTACTATGGGAGAATTACAGTAGAGATACAGGTAGACTCCTATATTTGGTAAGGTTGTTTGGAAGGAGTTCCCAACTAATGACTTCTGAGTAAAGTGTGATTCAGAGGGATGAGTGGAGTGAAGTTAGTAGGGAGTGAGAGGCAGAAGTTTAAAGAGAGTGGAGAAGGTATGAAAGAGTGGTTCAGAAAGTAGCAAAGCAAGCAGGCTAGAAAGACAGTGAGATTACTGAGCTGTGCTGAGAGCCTAGTTGGAGATTGGCAATAATATCCACCAGATGGTGTGTTTCACTTTAGCAATGTCTAACATTGTTTGGAAACAGGCACGGGAACGTGGCAATTGGATTCATCCAGATTTAGGGTTTTTCATTCATGAGTGGAAGAGAAATAAAAAGGTTGGTCAGTAAAGGTATTTTGTCTTGAATGGGCAATACTTTCACCTAATTAAAAAATCAAACAATATAAAAAACTATGCATTAAGAAAGTTCCTCCCAGGTCTTTGCCTCTCCATTTTGTTCACTTCTGTTCCCTATAGATCAGCGGTTCTCAGGGGTTGCCTAAGACCATCGGAAAACACATATATAATTACATATTGTTTTTGTGATTAATCACTATGCTTTAATGATGTACAATTTGTAACAATGAAAATACATCCTGCATATCAGATATTTACATTACAATTCATAACAGTAGCAAAATTACAGTTATGAAATAGCAACGAAAATAATTTTATGGTTGGGGGTCACCACAACATGAGGAACTGTATTAAAGGGTCGCGGCATTAGGAAGGTTGAGAACCACTGCTATAGATGCTCACTTTTATGTTTCTCTTTGCATTGTTTATTAATGCAGATACAAGCAACCACAATTATATATTGTCTTCCCCCATTTCCTACACAAAATGCAGCATACCGTGTACACTGTTCTGCACTTTGTTTTTTGTTTTTTTGTGTGTTTTTTTAGTCCGAAAGCACTGTGGGAGTCTGTCTCCATTCCAGAAATGACTTTTGATTTTTCTTTTTAATATACTACTTTAATTGATTTCAGAGAGGAAGGGAGAGGGAGAGAAACATCAATGATGAGAATCATCGATTGGCTGCCTCCTGCACGCCCCCTACTGGGGATCGAGTCTGCAACCCAGGCATGTGCCCTTGACCGGAATCGAACCGGGGACTCTTCAGTCCACAGGCCAAAACTCTATTCACTGAGCCAAACCAGCTAGGGCTGCACTTTGTTTTTTAAATTTTACTTAACAGTATATTGTATTGATTTTAGGATATTGATCTATTAGTTAGTGGTTAAGAACTTTTGAGAGTCATCTTAGTGATGGATTTACCAAAATATTAATAGTTTTATTTGGGATGAAAAATAATTTAAAATGCTTTCCTTTACTTTTTAAGTTCCTTCAGTGTGCATCTGTTACTTTCATTATTAGTTAATTTAAAATGTTTAACTTAGTTCTTTGAATGGATGTCTACTCTGCTGCCTAAGCACTTAGATGTTCAGTAAATAAAATAGGCAGGGGTGTGCTTTCATGGCACTTGCATTCTAGGTGTAGGCCGGTAGTCACCAAATAAGAAAATAGGAAATGATAATATGTGTTATGTATGCAGATAATTAAAATAAGGAGGTATGATCGTGACTTACCATGGGATTTCAGGGAAGCCTCCACCAAGAGGGAACATTTAGTTTGATGTCAGTGATAACAAAGAGCAGATCATGATTCGGGAAGAGGAGTGTGGGACGCAAAGGAGTGAGCTGGTGCCAAAGCTCTAAAATAAGATTACACTTGATGTTTTCAAGAAACAGAAATATGTCTAGAATCTCCTGAGAGGGAGAGTAGTATGAGATGAAGCAGGGGTCAGTTCTTATCTGGTAATCAGGGAGAAGAATGAGGATTTTAAGTGCAATGGGAAACCATTGAAAAGTTTTAAGTTATTAGAAAGAAAACAGATTTATAGAAAAGGCTGAGTTGACAGATGGATAGAAAGGGAACCTAGAAAGCCCAGTTAGAGGCAAGTTTCAAGAAAAACTGCAGGGTTAAATGCATCAGGTGGGTGCTTAGATTGAGGACCAAAAAGAGGCGTATTAATTTGTTTTTATGATGTACTCTAAATGTAACCCACTTGAAATGTAACTCTGAATTTAAAAGATAAGTTTTAGATCAATATGCACTTTAAATTCCAAATTGAAGAAAGCAGTTTTTGAAGATGTGATTTCAAGTATTCATTTAAAAACTATTTTAAAATATATTTAAAAAAATAAAATAAAAAAATAAAAACTATTTTATATTTTAGAGTAAGGAATTAGTACTTAGTTGCTCACTTCTAGAATTATTATGATGATGCTTCAGGAAATCTAGTGTTTAAATTGGAGCTCAAAAACAAAATTTCCTGCCCAGCTGCTGTGTCTCAGTGGTTAAGCATTAACCCATGAACCAGGAGGTCACAGTTCGATTCCTGGTCAGGGCTCAATCTCCAGTAGGCAGTGTACAGGAG
The DNA here is from genome assembly GCF_000412655.1 of Myotis brandtii. NCBI lineage: Eukaryota > Metazoa > Chordata > Mammalia > Chiroptera > Vespertilionidae > Myotis > Myotis brandtii. Next base: position 1,430,728 of record NW_005371693.1, read on the forward strand.
GCAGCCAATCGATGATTCTCTCTCATCATTGATGTTCCTGTCTCTCTCCCTCTCCTTTCCACTCTATGAAATCAATTAAAAACATAAAAGAAAAATGGAAAAAAACACAAAAAAACCAAGTATTTCCTGACTCATTTAAAAATCACAGTCAGCAGAAAGAAATAGTTTGCTCTAAGAGTTTGTCTTCTCTACTGCTACATGTTGAATAGACACATAACTTTGAACTCACTCTAAATAGGAAATAATAAAACTCTAATCTTAAGAATGGGTGATTGGGTCCTTTTTGTAGTCTATAACTCCTCTAATACTGATATTCTTATCAGAATTGTTGTACTTTGGAACTACTACTATATATAAAAAACCAGTTCTGACTTTTTCAGGGAGAATATTCTTTAAAAAGAATCTTCAGATCCATCAGCATATATTCTTTAGATTTTTACTTCTAATGTAATTCTCTGCTGCTCTCATACTTATTTTTATTTTGTTCTTTTCTCTTTTCCACTGGTCAGTTTGAATACATTTCTTTACAGGGTATTGCCTAATTGAAAATAACTTTCTGGTGGTTCATTATAAATTTAATTTTCATAATGTAAATTTCATTTTTCTATTGCTTTCCATTAGAGAATTAGAAATTCACTGCTAGTGAGAAATGGGGTTCTTTTGTTGAAGAAGAATCAGTATGGTAACTAGTTAAGCCATCAACTAAACTCTTCTCACTTGAAAGTTTTAGCCTTTACGTAAGAGAACTTGACACATTTCTGCTTCCTTCTCTTTTTCTCTGTCTGTTCCATGGACCTCTCAACAACCCTTCCCCCACCCCACTCCCACCAAAGACTTTACACTCTTGCTGACAGTTTCCTGCTTGTGGCTCCTTTGTTCTTGATCCCCTCTTCCTCTACACCCCCCATATTTAAGTTGCTGAAAGAATATATTCTAGGCATCACCTTTCTTGAAGCTCAGAGTCTCATGTAAAACAAATTGGTTTCCTTTATAGTCATGAAGTTCTTGTACTGCTTTTAAAAGCACAATTTCCATAACTTAGATTGTATGTATCTGTGATAGAAATTATCTGCTTCTGTATAAGGAAAGACAAAAAGGCAGTTTTCTTCAGTTCTAGGCATAAGGAATCATTCGTTTTTGACAGAGATTAAAAATAGTAATACATTGAGGTCATTGAATGTTTGTTCTTAAACTTTATCAGTTCACATTTTTAAAATTTTCTATCTTACAATATAAAAATGAAAGATTAAAGTACATATGTGTAACTTTAAGTCTCGTATTGTGATTTTTTGTGGTAGAGTTTTTACTTCAGACAAAGGAACTATAATAGTAATTATGGTTGTTTTGTTATTGAGATCCATGTGTTAATCATAGATTGTTAATTATTGCTGGAACCAAAAGCATTCTTATAGAAATACTTACTGGTTTAAAGAAATACTTGCTGGTTAAAAGAAAAAGATAAATTTTCTCTGAATCTAAGTTGATTACAAATAACTATTCTATTTTGATATTATCATGATGGGCAAAGAATTGGGTAAAAATACATATGTTTAATTAATAAAATTTTAAGTTCTTCTACTCAGTATGCAAATTTAGATTAAGAAATATTCTTGATAAATTATCCAAATATTTCTAATTTTGTTTGTCACTTAGAAAAACATAGTTTGTCTTTTAGACATATGGTATATAGTTTTAACCCATATTTCTTGAGTTTAGTTATTTCAAAACTATAAATTTTATCAAGAAACTTTTCAGATATAAAATTAAATGATTTAGGTTTAAAGTGATACAAATTGTATTTTATTGTTTATATTAAAGAAAGGCAGTGAAAGTCCCATAAAGTTCTTGGCTTTCCTTTTCTGAGGTGTTTTTTTTTTTACTGCAAAGGTTTACACTAATCAGTAGAGGGCACTGTTGTAACACGATAGTAGTGTTTTATTGCTTCACTAACTCCCCCATCTGTCTTTGCAGTTTGGGAAGTGTTTTTAAAAGCAATGTTCTCTGTGTAATTAAAATCAGTTCCCTGTATAATTAGCAATGGAGACTTATTCTTTGTGGCTGAGTTTAGGATGGCGTTATTTTTTTTTTTACTCTGTATTGTTCTATAGCCAATGCCAAAATTGTCGCCTATTAAAATAAAGAAAGTTGTATTGTGGTTTATCAGCACTAAGCAATATTGAAGATGGAAATACATAAAATTGCAGTATATTTCATTCAGGTACTCTGAGCAAATTATTACAATAAGGAACGTTTAAAATTCCTGGTTCTATCTTGAGAAATAGCAGAGTTAATGTGCCATAGTAATAATACTAGTGTTCAGGTGCCTTGAATAATAATAGAGGACAACAAATTCTTTCAGGGTTTTAAAAAATGAATCAGCATTAGTACACTGCTTTAAAAACCCATTGATCTACTTAGCAGATTCTTTATATAATTTCTTTTTTATGCTTTCTTAAAATCATGCAGTACTGATATAGATTCTAACTACTAAAATAGTGAATATTAAAGCACAATTAAAGTTATACCCCTCTTAAAAAGGAACGTGAATGTCATATAATACAACAGTAAACGTGCATTCATTGCCTGGCTACCTTGGGAGGTGTCTGGGGGCAGAGTTTAGAGATGTGATTCATAAAGATATAATTTATCCATAAACCCCAAAGTTTCTATAAGTAGTTTAAAAATAAACAAATCTTAGTTCAAATCAAATTATAGATTATTAGCTATAAAATTTTCAGGAAATTAAAGAAATTTAAGCATGTTTGAAGTTAATTTCATTCCATGCTTTAATATTTATAAAAAAATATTTGAGAATTAGGAATCTTTATGATTTATTTTTAATCTTTAATTGGTAGCCACATGAAATTAGGGGGTTAGGTAGCATTTTCTTTAAAAAGTTATTTTTTTTACTTTATGAAATAGTCTAGGTAAGGGTTGAAATTGAGTTGATCTCAAAACAGGCCTTTATTTTAAAAGGTGGAGAAGGGCATACATTGGCTTACTTTGTATATATCACAGACTTTGAAAAGCAGAATAGGTAATTTAATGTTGACTTAGCTATTACCTTCACAATGAAAATGTAAAATTTGAGAGGAGTATGATTATTGAGGAAAGCTACCATGTAAAATTCTTTTAAACATTTAGAAGTATCTTCTATGTATTAGTCAATGTAGGTGTAATTTTAGTGGAATTGGAATAAAGCATGAGCTGAAAATTTAAATGCACCTAAGAAAGCCCTCTCCGTCATTTTTTTTTCTAAGTTGCTCTGATGTTATAGATGTCTCCAAAGGAAGACATTGTAGTATTCTCCCCTTCCTCACTCTAATCCTACAATTCTCTGTGCTTAGGATATGTCATGTGGCCAGGGGTTTTGAAAAAGCAGTGAAGTAACAGAATACTATAGAAACTGCACTTATTTCAAAACTAAAAATATGGTAGGTTGATTAGGAAAGTAACTTAATGCTATTTATCCACAGATATAAAACTACTGTTTTCTTGTTTCTTATTACCAAAGTGAGAATTAAACAAGTTTTCATTTTGTTGAAGTATTTGTATTTAATACTTAAAAGTTCCCCTATATCATTTTGGTAATGATTATTGCTTTGTTTCCCCCCAGAGAGGCCATCACAGGTTTTAGTCTTAACTATTTGTATTCAGCAAGGTCAAGATAAGTTTTATCTTTTCAGATAAGTCAAGTGCATTAAGATCGATAGGTAATAGTAAAATGCACTAAAAATATTATTGCAGAGCTTTTAATGAATTTTTAAAGCTTTGGACTTGTCATGTAAAATGTACCTCTTATTGTTTTTATTTATTTGTATGGAGCTCAAGAGTGCAATTAATTTTACAGACATTTTAAAGAAAAGACAGGGACAGATTAAAGTAATGTTTTTAGAAATCCTTAATTGCTTTAGATTTAAACCTATACTGACTAAATTTTAGAGGCTAATTTTGTTTAAAGAAAAAAAATACAAATAAATATTGTAAGGCATTTATAAATTACAAGTGTAGCTTCAGTTTCTTGTTAAAGTAATCATTTTTATGAAGTTATATATATCTCACCCATGGTATTTCCTGCATAAATCAGATTTCTGCTTCCTTGGTTGGGGAACAGTGGTTATCAAGAGATGGTGGTATTTCATTATTTTATTAATTTCTCTTCTAATCTAAACATATAGCTAAACTATATGTTTAAAGACAAAAAGGATTTTTTTTTTACTTTTTATGCAGAAGAATACTTTTATGGCTTATATTTACGAATATACTAGAAAACATAAACTCTAAAATGATTATGTTTTTAAAAATTTTTCAGTTAATTTTTTGTGGGAAACATGACCACAACATTAGAAGAAACATTAATTAGTTCAATCAATTAAATTAATTGAATTAATATTTCTAGGTGCAGATTACATGAAAAGCTTTCCACAGGTTAATTATCTACAAATACCACATAATTGTTCACAAAACGTATACTAAGAAATTATGTATTGAAGTAAAATTCTTTTCCTGCTTGAGCATTGCAATGAAACAGAAAGCTTTTCTAAACTTTATAGGCTTGCAGTTCAGAATTATCCTGTGCTTGCTGATGTTTATGTGTCTTACTTATCCAAAATTTGCTGTTTTTCCTTTGATGCTCATTTTACAAGTTTGTAGGTTTCATACCTGTGGACTTTGATACTAGTTTGTTGGTTTTTCTAATTTTAAATGAAGTTTGCTTATCTTACCTGTTAATTGACATAAGAAGATCGAAACCAGTTTTGATGTTTATTTTAGGTATTATTTTTCAGTCATTATTTGTATGGTGGTAAGTAATATATACTCTATTGCTGTCATAATTGTCCCTTGTTTTTTTTTTCCCCCTCTATGTATTTCGTACATTGTTTATTTATTTAACCATTTAAATTGAAGGTAATATAAACATCTGGCACCGTTTCTGGAAAGTGTAACTATTTTCTTTGAAAGTTCCTATAAATGATTGTCTTTAACCTTACCTTTATTAATCTTTATAATGTGGTGTACATTCCCACCTACTTATCCATTCCTCTCTCTGGCTAAAGAATGACAATTTTCCTCAACATTAGGTTGATTTATTTTATTGTTGGATTAGATAGATTATGCTATAACAAAGAGCAAATTAAAAGGTATGGAGGAAAGTCTGGAAAATGGCACTGAAAAGCAGACACTATTCTAGAGTGAGTAGGCATGAAGAGTGCTGCTAGCCTCCAGTTGAAAACAGTTTGAAATAGAAGTTGACTGTCTTTTCAAAAGTTATCTTTGTGTGGTGGTCTTAATGCAATATTAGGAAAATTAGAGCTTTAAAAATAGAACAATGGTCCTTTTAAAATATATCTAGTTTAGTGAATTTACCCCCTAAAATCTTTGGTATCTAATTACTTAAAACAGAAACGAAAAAAAAGAAATCCTTATCTACTAAAGGAAAAGTACATTGCAGAAAGTGGCAACTTATTACGTCTTTTTGTGGAGAACATTTTAATTCTACTTTATTCAAGAGGGCAAAAAAAAAAAATGCAAACTTGGTTTCAAAAGCAAACACATTTTAAAATATTCATTTTTTTCTTCATAGGACTGATTTTACAGCCAGAAAATAAACTCGAAACAAGTGATAGTAATATCAGATTACTATTAAGCTTAAAGCTTATATTTACAAAAAGAAAGTTCGTTTTCCTTCTTACATATGGTTTGTCTCTTCTGTATAATAAAGGGAGATAGATACCTAATGACCAAAAGAAAAATGTTATGTATATATGTTAGTTTATGCAGTGATTTTATAGTTTTCTTCATTTCTGAATAGTCATAAAGTAGGAAATTCTAATAGGAGGAAAATGAGACTGTTGTTTAAGATTAATTTCCTAAAATAATAGAAAGTGGGTTTTTAAAAATTATTATTTTAAAAGATTGTTAGCTAAAAACAGTACTTGAGCTTCATGTTTAGGAGTTTCCATACTTCTAACTGTGGACCTTAAATTTTAAATTTAATTTTGAACTGTTTGAGGTATTTTATTTTTAATGAAATGGACCATGTGCAGATATTTTAAAGTACAACTTGTTTTCTAAAAGTTTTCTGTTGGTTTTATAAGAATTACGTTTGAAAGAAAAACAAATTTATTATCACAGTAGCTATTGAAATGCTGTTATTAGAATTGGGTTCATTGTCCCCGTAGGAGAAACAAGTGAGCTGTGTACCCAGTCATAGGTATTAATTATGTCACATTTTGTGTATTTCTTTTTAATTAGCTTATTTGAAAATATAAATGTATTGTCCTAAAAGTTGCAGAAGTCCTTTAGTTATTTTCTTTATCTTTGGGGTATAGCCAAAATCTTATTATTTACTGACATTTTCATCTATGCTTTAAATTTTCACCTCCCCAGATAGATTGCTTAAACTTGGGAGAGTGCATGATTCTTCCTACAGACCTTTTTCTTGTACTGGAAATAAGACAATGCTAAACCTATCACTTTTACTTAGGTTTGCTTCCTTTATCTTTAACAAATCTAAATAAAACTGTCATCCTGATTTTCAAATCTCTTGAACTTTCTTTACCCAAACTGTTCACTTTCCAGTCTGCTCACTACCTTTCTTTCTTTCTTTCTTTCTTTTTTTTTTTATGGAGATTCTGCATCTGGTGTTTATTTTTTCCTTTGTTACTATCTTTTTCTTTTATATTTTTAATAACACTTTTACTTTATAACTTAATATTCCCTTTTTGTAACCACAAATTTAGATAAGTTGAGAATCTTACAGAAGGGGGAAAATTGTCAGTCTCTGAGAGTCTTTAGGTGTAATTAATTACTGATTTCAAAAAAAAATTTTTTAAAGATAGCCTGAATGTGTAACTTTGGAACTCATCAATAAGGATTTGAGGTATATTAGTGGTAAGGTTGTGGATACCTAGGAGGTATTTTTTCTTTCACATTTGAATGTATTTCTCTGTATTTTAAAAACTTTGACTAAAATACCTAGACACATTTCTTAGCCCAGAATTGTAAACAGAATTTTTTTTAATTGAAAAATAAAAACAGTTGAAATTTCTTGCACATTTCTTTAAGACACATAGAAAAATTATTGTAAAAAGTACCTGTTTGTTTACTTCATAAATATTTGGAATATGAATGAGAGCATTTTGAGATTATGGCATAATGTATTATTAGAATTTTCAAATGCCCTTTTAATAAAACAAAAAATAGAAATACTTTTCCTTTATCATTATCTTACATTAAGAGAATCTAAGAATTTTAGAGATTAGTGACTTCTGAGATCACAACCTTTCTATTTACAAAATAAAGCTACTCAGGCCCATAGTGATGAGGTGGCTTGATCAAGGTATTAAAATCTAGTTAGTGAAAGAGATAGATAAAGATTTCTTGGTTCTTTTTAAGGACCATATGATTAATTGGTTCCTATCTCCCCTTCAATGCATATTAAACACCATATATGTTGTTTTGAGGAGGGATTAACTAGAGAGGTAGTTCCTATAGCAGTGATGGCGAACCTATGACACGCGTGTCAGAGGTGACACACAAACTCATTTTTTTGGTTGATTTTTCTTTGTTAAATGGCATTTAAATATATAAAATAAATATCAAAAATATAAGTCTTTGTTTTACTATGGTTGCAAATATCAAAACATTTCAATATGTGACACGGCACCAGAGTTAAGTTAGGGTTTTTCAAAATGCTGACACGCCGAGCTCAAAAGGTTCGCCATCACTGTCCTATAGTGTAATAACAATTCTAATCTAAAATACATTTGAGCTAATGTTTCTGTTATCTTACCTGTCACAGTTTCCTTTGAATGCCTTTTATTGTACTTTTCAATTTGGCATTTATTCAATAGACATTAATGAGTACACTAGAGGCCCAGTGCACAAAATTCATGCACTGGGGGAAGGGGGGGGTATGTCCCTCAGCCCAGCCTGCACCCTCTCCAATCTGGGACCCCTTGGGGGATGTCTGACTGCCGGTGATCCCTGTGGGATTGGGCCTAAACCGGCAGTCGAACATCCCTCTCACAATCTGGGACTGCTGGCTCCCAACTACTCGCCTGCTGCCTGCCTGATTGCCCCTACCCGCTTCTGCCTGCCAGCCTGATCACCCCCTAACCACACCCCTTCCAGCCTGATCGACGCCTAACTGCTCCCCTGCTGGCCCGATCACCCCCAACTGCCCTCCCCTGCAGGCCTGGTCGCCTCCAATTGCCCGCCCCTGCTGGCCTGGTTGCCCCTAGCTGCCCTCCCCTGCTGGCCTGATCGCCCAAAACTGCCCTCCTCTGCCGGCCATCTTGTGGCTGTGGGCACTGCCATCTTTGAGGGTGGGCCAGCCGATTAGCATATTCCCTCCTTATTGGCTGTGGGCACCACCATATTTGAGGGCGGGGCAGTCAATTAGCATATTCCCTCCTTATTGGCTGTGGCGCCGCCATCTTTGCGACAGCATGAGGGTCAGTTAGCTGACCCTCTTTATTCCCTCTTTATTAGATAGGATACTATGTGCCACTGGCATGTAAAATGATATCACAGATAGTGCCTGACCTCTTGTGCTATTAATTATTCAAAAGCATGACTTTCAAAATACTGAAAGATGGCCCTACCTGGTTTGGCTCAGGGGATAGGGCTCTGGCCTTCGGACTGAAGGGTCCTAGGTATTAAAAGGTATTAAAAGGTATTCAATTCCAGTCAAGGGCACATGCCTGGGTTTCGGGCTCAATCCCCAGTAGGGGGCGTGCAGGAAGCAGCTAATCAGTAATTCTCTCTCATCATTGATGTTTCTTTCTCTCGCTCCCTCTCCCTTCCTCTCTGAAATTAAAAAAAAAAAAAAAAAAAAAGACTGCAAGATATTTCATTATGTGATGTCCCCAGGAACAGATCTAGGCCTAATGCTTATATAATTTTGGGAGTCATCTTTTAATAAGTAAGGTAAAATAACAAAGCAGAGTCAAAGTCCTGGCAACAACTGAATGGATAAATATAGTGTGGAACACTATATAGCACTGAAAAAAATATCCAACTACACACAATGTAGAAAATCTCCCAAACTATAAACTCGAGTAAAAGAAGCTGGACCCACACAGTACTGCTTATGCTCTTATAAGACTTCTCTGACCTTCGGAGGGTGGGAATGACTGGGACAGGCATGAAAGAATGGGCTGCTGGTAATGTTCTCTCTCTTTTTTTAAAAAAATGAATTATTTTTAATTCTTTATTGTTTAAAGTATTACATATGTCTCCTTTTTTCCCCATTGACCTCTCCCCAGCCACCACCACTCCCCCCCCAGCACATGCCCTCACCCCCCTAGTGTCTGTGTCCGTTGGTTATGCTTATATGCATGCATACAGGTCCTTCGGTTGATCTCTTATAC
>NW_005371693.1:1440145-1462588 GCF_000412655.1 Myotis brandtii
TTTGACAGTCGATTCGATGCTTCTCTGTCTCTGGATCTATTTTTGTTCATTAGTTTATGTTGTTCATTATATGCCACAAATGAGTAAAATCATGTGATATTTCTCTTTCTCCGACTGGCTTATTTCACTTAGCATAATGCTCTCCATGTCCATCCATGCTGTTGCGAATGGACAGAGTTCTTTCTTTTTTATAGCAGCGTAGTATTCCATGTGTAGATGTAGCACAATATTTTAATCAACTCTGCTGATGGGCACTTAGGTTGTTTCCACATCTTAGCTAGTGTAAATTGTGCTGCTATGAACATAGGGGTGCGTATGTCCTTTCTAATCGGTGTTTCTGATTTCTTGGGATATATTCCTAGATGTGGGATTACTGGGTCAAATGGGAGTTCCATTTTTAATTTTTTGAGGAAATGCCATACTATTCTCCACAGTGGCTGCACCAGTCTGCATTCCCACCAACAGTGCATGAGGGGTTACTTTTTCTCCACATCCTTGCCAGCTCTTGTCATTTGTCTATTTGTTGATGATAGCCATTCTGACAGGTGTGAGATGGTACCTCATTGTTGTTTTGATTTGCATCTTTTGGATGATTAGTGACTTTGAGCATGTTTTCGTATGTCCCTTGTCCTTCTGTATGTCCTCTTTCTAAAAGTGTCTATTTAGGTCTTTTGCCCATCTTTTGATTGGATTGTTTATCTTCCTTTTGTTAAGTTGTATGAGTTCCCTATAAATTTTGGAGACTAGTCCCTTATTAGATATAACTGGCAAATATGTTCTCCCATGCAGTGGGCTTTCTTGTTGTTTTGTTGATGGTTTCTTTTGCTGCAGAAGCTTTTTATTTTGATGTAGTCCCATTTGTTTATTTTCTTCTTAGTTTCCATTGTCCTAGGAGCTGTATCGGTAAAGATATTGCTATGACATATGTCTGATATTTTGCTGCCTATGGATTTCTTCTAAGATTTTTATGGTTTCCCATCTTATGTTTAAGTCCTTTATCCATTTTGAGTTCATTTTTGTGTATAGTGTAAGTTGGTTGTCTCGTTTCATTTTTTTGCATGTATCTGTCCAATTTTCCCAACACCATTTATTGTTCTCTTGATCTGAATGTTTGCTTGTGAAAAATTATCAAGTTGTACACCTATATGTAGTTTATATTTATTACATTTTCATTTTAAAAGTCTTCAAAAATCAGGTATACAGCCTTAAAAGGAGATTGTGTTGAAGAACCCATCTTCTAGATACACTATAATAAATTCAACCAATTTGCTGTTTTTAGATATTTAGGGCTGATTCCAATATAGATATCTTTGTGAAGCTAAAAATTAAAAAAATATAATTTTACAAAGTCCTTAATTTGTCCACATTTGGGTTTTTCTCTTAACTATTGCTTTCAAATAATAGAATAATAAGGAACCTTTATTTTCTATTTTTTTCTCATCCTTTTTATTTTAAGAAGTTATACTTCTGTATAAAATATCTTTACCAATTTTGAATATTAAATGATATGGAGATAACTGCATTGATTGCAAACTTATCCATGAATAATTTTTTTAAATTAAATCTTTATTGTTTAGATTGTTACAGTTGTTCCTCTTTTTTCCCCCCATAGCTCCCACCCCACCCTCTGCCCTTACCCCCACCACTGTCCTCATCCATAGATGTACGATTTTTGTCCAGTCTCTTTGTACGATTTTTGTCCATAATTACTTATTTTTCTGCTCTCATGTGTTGCTTTTAAAATATTGCTTTGGTTTTGTTTCTTAGTCTTATAAATCTATATTATTAATAATACATGTAATGAAAAATACATACTTGGATTTTTAAAATTTCATTCCTTACATTTTTGGGAAAATAAAATCTCGATTTATTAGAGTGCCTTCATTTGAAACATTTTTGCACATCCAAAAACAAAAAAAATATTTTCTAGTTAATGTGATCATCTGTCATGTAATTTAATATATTAGGTTAGGTGATGGTCTGGAGAGAATTAGTGGATGTGAGAAATAAAAAATATACAGTTATTGTGACCAGTACCCCATGCCCTATAAAACAATGGTTACGAATATTTAAGATAACAGAAGATGAGAGTAACAGAAGCTATATCCGAATTTTCTTGTATTGTCCCCACTGTCAGATTACATGATAGGTATCATCTTGCTACCATTGTTTCTTTTTAGGGCAATATCCTATAAATGCATTCATAGTCCTAGAATAATCTATTCGACATAGAATAAGTTGTTTCTTCTCGTGCTTTAAATCCCTCAGCCATATTCACTTTCTGAGTGGTTTCTATTCTGACCACCAAGTTTACCCGAATCAGCTCCTTACTACTCATCACTAGAATATTTACATTGTTATTTGGCAAACATTACTTTTGATGATGAATACTATAGAATGTTTAACATTTAAATGACATAACCTATTAATATTAACTTAACTAAATTTCTGCAAATCCAGCATATCAGTGATCAGAGGGACAAAGAGGTAAATTAAGGAGAAATTATTTGCCCTACCAAAGGATTCCCTTAAAAAGTTAGCTCATACGGTTTTCCTACCAGGTGTTGTAATACTCTGGTGTATCTTAAGAGTCATCAGTTATGTATTAATATCCTGGATCGCTAACCTTCAAAAGATGCCTTTAATTAATGCCTCCACATCAGCAGTAGCAAAATTCCAGAATTTCCTTTAAAAGAACCATCCTATATAATAAAAGAGAAACATGTAAATTGACCGTCCCTCCACTATGCTCACCAGCCAATCAGGGGTGACTATGCGAATGAACCCGATGAAGATGGCGGGTTAATTTGCATACACAGGCGCCAGGCGGAGAGCAGAGCAGCTTGGGGAAATTGGCTCCCCAAGCTGCCAGATGGAGAGCAGAGAGGAAGAGCTGGCGGATTGGAGGACTTGGCAGAGTGGGAGGCCATGGGATGGAGACAGAGCAGGAAGGGAAAACCAAGATTTCGGGGGCACCAGGAATTCTGGGAATAGTAGTTTTGGTGGCAGCCCCAAGCCCAGAGTGCGGGGAGCACCAGGAATGCTGGGAATCATAGTTCTGGTGGCAGACGGATCTCCTAGACCCGTGGTCGGCAAACCGCGGCTCGCGAGCCACCTGCGGCTCTTTGGCCCCTTCAGTGTGGCTCTTCCACAAAATACCATGTGCGGACGCACACGTACAGTGCGATTGAAACTTTGTGGCCCATGCGCAGAAGTCGGTATTTTGTGGAAGAGCTGGTATTTTGTGGAAGAGCCACACTGAAGGGGCCAAGAGCTGCATGTGGCTCGTGAGCCGTGGCTTGCCGAGCCGCAGTTTGCCGACCACTGTGCTAGACACTAGAGCAGTGATGGCGAACCTTTTGAGCTCGGCGTGTCAGCATTTTGAAAAACCCTAACTTAAACTCTGGTGCCGTGTCACATATAGAAATTTTTTGATATTTGCAACCATAGTAAAACAAAGACTTATATTTTTGATATATCCTAAAACTTCCAGGAAATCTCCACCAATGAAGCAAAGAAAAAAAAAATGTCACTATTGTTCTGTGAGCAACAAACCAAACTGAGTTGGGGTCTCAACCAATTCGCTCATATGATTGCAAAGACGGACAGAAACTCCAGGATTGGAGAGGGTGCAGGTCGGGCTGAGGGACCCCCCACACCCCCAGTGCATGAATGTCGTGCACTGGGCCTCTAGTATGTTATAAAATAGGGTGATCTAATTAAATTAGGGAGGAGATAAACAAAAGACTTTTTGTGTCTCAAACACAAAAAATGGACAGCAAGTTTAGTACAAAATTTAGCAACACAGCATGAACTTTATAGGTAATTTGTTTTCTTATATCAAATACGTTTATATGTTTGACAAATATAGCAAGACACCCTTAATTTCTAGAAAGCCCCTCAAAATGTGATCAAGTAATAATTGTGTGTTGACATATGACAAGATTATCCTAGAAGGAAGCATTTTAGTGTCAAAATGTCAATGATGCAATAGACAGAGCTCTTACAGGAGAGCCTTAAGGCTTGAGTTCTAGTTTCAACTGGAAATCTAATTTATTGTGTAACTTTGGATGTTACTTTTTCTGCCTAGTTGACTCATTTTTTTAAATTACGAAACTGCATTGTGTGATTCTTAAGTAGAGATATTACTAGAGACTGTTAATGTAAGATGTTGATCAGCTTACATTTGGGCTGTTTGTATAAATTCACAGGTGTGTCATGGGATGAATAATGTAAAGAAGTAGTAAGTTCAGTTGAACAGATATTGATTGGGATTCAACACTAAATTAAGCTGGTTGGATTTATCGACAAGTTTTCTCGAACACAGCTATATTATATTTTTTGCTGATCTCACCAAAATTCTATATAATAAAAAGCTAATATGCAAATTGTCCCTTCGGGAATTTGACCGCTCGCTATGACGTGCACTGACCACCAGGGGGTGGTGTGGAATGAAGAAAGGTCCCGATCAGCCCTGATTGCAGGCAAGGCCCAGGGACCCTACCCATGCATGAATTTCGTGCACCGCGCCTCTGGTAGAGGTATAATTTTGATTCATTCACACTGGACAGCTATTGTGTTGGCTTTTGTCGTGTGTGTGTGTGTGTGTGTGTGTGTGTGTGTGTTAGACAATCTAAGAGAAAAGAGGTCAGTGTTCCCAGCTCAGTAGTCAGGTACTTCATGTTTTAAAAATTCTTGCAGCACACTGATTGAAAATCATTGCTAAAGTTATGGCATTATATATTTTACTGGATTATAGGGAAACAATTAGAAAGGTAAAGGTTTTTTATTCTTATTCACATTTTGGAAAAGTTATATGTAATTTGTGACATTGTGCTTATTGGAGAATATCAAAGAAAGATTGATTTTAGTATGTTAATTTGGAAGTTTGGTCAATTCAACACATATATGGCTCATTTACGATATATCAGTTCTGGGCATACATATACTCCACAGTCCTTGCCTCTAAGAAACTCACAGTCTCAAGATAGGATCTTAGAGGCCATCTAGTCCATCAATTTCATTTTATTGTGGTGGAAATAATATTAAGAGTATGAGAAAAGGAATCTTCAGAAGCAAGCAATAAGAGCAAGAAGTTTGGTCTTTAGAAAAAGAACGTGTTACAATTATTTCTAAAGGATGGTGGAAGGCCTTGGAGAGGATTTAGGGAGATAACATTGTAACCACAGGAAAAGGCACATAGATTTGATGGATGAAAACATGCACAGGGATAGATTTTGACTCAATACAAGGAAGAATTCTCTGACTATCACAGATGTCGAAAGATGTGGTTGTTCATATCAGAAGGTGGTACAAGTGGTGAGATTCAAGCATTGCCAAAGTGATCACTTCATGAGGTTCTTAAAAAAAAATTAATAACTAGTTTAATACAATGAATGATTTTTGTATTACTTTTTACTTTGAAATAATTACAGACATAGAGAAAAGCTGCAGAATAGCATAGCCTTGGCCAGATGACTTGGTTAATTGGAATGTCATCCTATACACCAAAAGGTTGCAGGTTTGATTCCCTGTCAGCGCACATACCTTGGTTGCAGGTTCAATCCCTGGTTGGGGCGTGAACAGAAGGCAGCCATCGATGTTTCTCTCCCCCCTCCTTTCTCTCTCTTCCACTCTCTTTAAAAAATCAATAAAAACATATCCTCAGGTGAGGATTAAAAAAAAAATAGCACAAAGAATTCCCATATATTCTTCATCTAGATTCCTCAAACATTAACATCTTACCTAATTTGCTTATCCTTCTATTTCTGTATATATGCATGTTTTTTTGTTGTTGTTGTTTTTCTGAACTATTTGAAGGTAAATTGTGGACAAGATGCACCTTTCTCCTTGAATATTTGTGTTTATTTTCTATTATCAAGTTTCTCATACATAACCACAGTACTGTTATCAAAATCAGGAAATTAACATTGATATAATAATATGTAATCTGCATCCCATATTCAAATTATATTAGTTGTCACAATAATACCCTCTGTAGCAAAAGGAAACTTAAAATGTGGCTTGTCCAGTATTCAATGAGGAATCACTTGTGGCATGTAGTTGTCAGTTTTCTTTAGTTTTTAAATTTAGAACTGTTCTTCAGTCTGTTTGCCTGCCATGGTCTTATCATTTTATTGAAAAGAACAAGCTAGCTATTTTGTAATGCCCCTTGACTTGGGTTTGTCTTGATATTTCCTCATGAGATGCAGGTTATGTATTTTGGTCCAGAATCCCATAAAAGAGGGGTCATGTGCTTCTAGTGCATCATGTGAAGAGTCCCATGATGTTGAGGTCATTAATTTTACTTGGTCAAGGAGGTGTCTGCCAGGTTTCTCCACTGTAAGTTACTATTTTCTTCTTTGTCATTAATACCTATCATATGGGGAGATGCTTTAAGATTATGTAAATATTCTGTTACTTATCCAGTTTTACCCACCAGTGTTAAGCATCCATTGATGATCTTTACTTGGATGAGTTAATATTATCATAGTTGCTGGATGGTAAAACTCTGTCCTTCTACATTTATTAGTTGGCATTTCACTTTAAGGGAGAGTTTTCTTTCATTCCCACTTACTTATTCATGTATTTATAGCAGTTTACACTTGCGGATTTTAATTTTGGTCAGTGTATTATACTCCATTACTTGTCGTTATTTATTTTGTTACTTAAATTGTCCCTGATTTGAACTATGGGAGCCCCTCAAGCTGCCTCTAGCGTTCTTTGACATGTTTGAATCCTTCTTGGATCAATCACTTCCTTATTTTATGGCTCAGCAAGGTGATCCAATCTATTCTTCTACTTCCCAGCTCCAGTTCTGGAAGCATCCATTTCTCCAAAGAGCCTTGGCTCCTTTTGTTAAAGAATGGAATTTAGAATATAGGATCTGGGCACTAGAATTGATCATTGTCCTTGATTTTAGGTGCTCTTAGCAGATGGCTAAGAAATGCGTTATAGCCCTAGCTGGTTTGGCTCAGTGGATAGAGCGTCGGCCTGCAGACTGAAGGGTCCCAGGTTCTATTCTGGTCAAGGACACATGCCTGGGTTGTAGGCTCGAACCCCAGTGGGGGGCGTGCAGGAGGCAGCCGGTCAATGATTCTCTCTCATCATTGTTTCTATCTCTCTCTCCCTCCCTCCTTCTTCCTGTGTGAAATCAATAAAAATATATTTTTTAAAAGTGCATTATGTATGCACATACTTATGTTACTTTTTCCACAAGTATCTCTTAATATGAAATGAAAGCATGGGTTTATATAGATAATTCCAAATCTAATCCAAAGCACAAAGTGTATTCTCTTATTTGTTTAATTCTAGAATATACGGAAAGCAGCTTTAGAATTGCTAACTCGTAGCAATGTGAAAAACAAACCTACTATCTAGATTTCGATTTTGTTCAGTTATTTTTTTAGTCTTTAGTTTGAAGATACACGTGTAGTCAAAATTTTGTATTCAGAAGTTACTTTGGATAGGCTCGAGGAATGGGGAATCCTATATAATAAAACCCTAATAGGAAAATCGACCCAATGGTGGAATGACCGGTCACTATGATGTGCACTGAGCACCAGGGGGCAGACGCTCAATGCAGGAGCTGTTCTCTGGTGGTCAGTGAGCTCCTCCGCTCAGCCATAAGCTGGGCTCACGGCTGGCGAATGCAGCAGCAGTGGCGGGAGCCTCTTGCACCTCCGCGGCAGCACTAAGGAGCAGCAAGCTGAGCGGTAAGGAGCAGCAAGCAGGCGGCGGGAAGGAGCGAGGGGTCGTGGACTGCGAGAGGGACACCCCCCCCCAAGTGCACAAATTTTGTGCATTGAGCCTCTAGTTATTACTTAATGGCTACAGAGTTTCTGTTTAAGGTGATGGAAAAATTTTGGAAATAGTTAGTAGTGGTGGTTGCACAATACCATGAATATAATTTTTAATGTCACTGAAATGTACACTTAAAAATGGTTTAGCCCTGCCCTGTTGGTTTGGCTCAGTGGTTGAGCATTGACTTATGAACCAGGAGGGCACAGTTGGATTCCCAGTCAGGACACATGCACGTGTTGCAGGCTCGATCCCCAGTATGGGGCATGCAGGAGGCAGCCGATCAATGATTCTCATCATTGATATTTCTCTTTCTCTCTCTCCCTCCCTTCCTCTCTGAAATCAATAAAATATATTTCTATATATATAAAAACCTAAGCGACCGTTACTGCCAAACAACCGGTTGACCAGTCACTATGACGTGCATTGACCACCAGGGGTCAGATGCTCAATGCAGGAGCTGCCCCCTGCTGGTCAGTGCACTCCCACAGCCAACTTCCTGCAGCTGGCCACCCTCCTGTGGTCCTGGCCAGCCAACCTCCTGCGGTCCCTCCCCCTGGCTGGCCTGCCCCAGTCGGGCCTGCGGCCAACCTCCTGCAGTCCCTCTCCCCAGCCAGCAACCTCCCGCGACCCCTCTCCCGGCCGGCCCTGATCGCCGGCCAGGCCTAGGGACCCCACCCATGCGTGAATTCGTGCACCAGGCCTCTAGTTTTAAAATAAATGGGTTAGCCCTGGCCAGTATGGCTCAGTTGGTTGGGCGATATCCAATGCACCTGGGGGTTGCCGGTTTGATTCCTGGTCAGGGCACGTGCTCAGATTTTGGCTAGATCCCTGGTAGGGGACTTGCAGGAGGCAAATGATCAAAGTTGCACTCTCACATAGATGTTTCTTTCTCTTTCTGAAAATAAATAAAGGAACAATAATAATTTTTTTTTAAAAAATGGTTTAAATGGTAAATTTTATGTAAACTTTATCACATGCAAAAAAGTTACTTGGGTTAGTTTACTTTCCCCTGACGCCGGTATAGTTATGTTATTCTTTTTAAGTATAGTTAGATTCATTTGTTTTTTATTTGTATTCCTTTTAGGCACCTCCCCACCATTATTGAGGGTTTTTTCTTATGTAAAGTATTAACATGGTTTCAAAAAAATTACAAGTATACTCAGAGAAGTGTTTATCCCTCATTTTACTTATCCCATTGCCACACCCCTCATTCTTTCCATTTGTTTCCACTCCTGTAGATAACCAGCCTCATTAGGTTCTGCTTTATCCTTCATGTCTCTTTTATAGTGTCTATTAGAGGCCCGGTGCATGAAATTCGTGCATGGGGGAAGGGGGTCCCCTCAGCCCAGCCTGAACCCTCTGCAATCCGGGACCCCTTGGGGGATGTCCGACTGCTGGCCTGGTCGCCCCATGCAGCCTGCTTGTTCAGTCATTTGGTCATCCCTCACCCCCCTGCCGGCCTGGTCGCCCCACGCAGCCTGCCTGTTCAGTCATTTGGTTGTCCCTCACTAAACCCCCTGCCGGCCTGGTCGCCCCATGCAGCCTGCTGTTCAGTCGTTTGGTCGTCTCTCACTAACCGCCCTGTCAGCCTGGTCGCCCCACGCAGCCTGTTCAGTTGTCTGTTCGGTTGTTTCGGTTGTGACAGCCCCTGGCTCTTTATATATATGGATGCCTGATTATAAGAATTTCTAATACTTTTTTTTGGTGCCTTTAATCTTGTTATTTCCCACATGGTACCCACTCCCTTACAAATAATCAGCCTTTCTTCCTCATAGGACAAACATGCATATGTTCTCTCCTTTTTAGCAAGTGCTCTACCTTTATTACTACCCTTTTGGTATATGGAGGCTCTTTATGCTGAGCACTCTTATGGATGCTTGCCTCTGGATTATAATTTTTGATCAGGGTTTTAAGTTTGAAGAACTCTGTTTAGACCACATCTTCCTTGTGTTGATACTTTTAGATAAATCAGCCACATTGGACATAACCAGCTGCCCCTCACCTTGTACCAGCTGTTTCATTTCCTTCTGAAGTGCTGGCATCACCGGGTCCCCTCCTGCCCACTTTGTTTCTCAGATATGTTCCTTGCTTTCTTTATCTTACCTCTTTTCTTTTTATTGCCATCTTTCCATATTCCCCCTTCATTTTTTTTATATGCATTTCAGTTTTATTTTGTATTGGTTTCACATGTACAGCTTAGTGGTTAGACAATCATATACTTTCCCTTCATTTTTAAAACCCTGAGTATGTAACTATTACTGTTTCTTTCTTTACTCACAATATATATAGTAACCAAAGACAAATTTGGGCTTTGCATTCATAGACCTGGCTTAAAATTCTAGCTTTGCCTCTTTATAGCTGTATGAATCTCATAAGCCCTGTGAACTGAAGTTTTATCAACAAAATGTGGGTAATAATACCTATAGGGTTGTTGTAAAAGTTAAATGAGATAAAATATATATATCAGAGTACATAGCAAATATCCAGTAAATTTTAATCCTCTTTCCATTTCCCCATCTTAATACTAATACTCATTTTATTTTCAACACTTATAACCCGATCTCTGCTTTCAAGTAACTTGTGTCAGTCTTATTTAGGAAGCAAACTTACGCATGTGACATTAATATAAAAATAATATAGATTTGAATAATCCTATATTGAAACTATTTTTTTAAATATATTTTTATTGATTTCAGAGAGGAAAGGAGAGGAAGAGATAGAAACATCAATGATAAGAGAGAATCATTGATCTGCATGCCCTACTGGGGATTGAGCCCACAATCTGGACATGTGCCTTTGACTGGAATCAAAGCTGGGACCTTTCAGTCTGCAGGCTGACACTCTATTCACTGAGCCAAACCAGCTAGGGCTGAAATTATTTTAAATATATTCTTTAAGAGTATATTTAAATTTTATTTAAAATGTTCTCTTTTATATAAGGGATACAAGCTAGTTTAGGAAACGATTAGGGAAACTGAATCTAAAGTAGCTTATAAACTGATTACCATTGTTAAAGGGGTTGCTGGGCAAAATTAAATTACAGAGACTTGCCATCTCATGTAAAACAGGATAGCCATGAACTGGCTTGAAATTTTGCTTACAAAATTGTTGCACATGTGGAGAGAACTGTCTGTGATCCCAAAGAATCAAGAAAGGTTTTATCCTCACGATGAAGAGACTTTATATGTAGCTCTTCTCTCTTTCTCTTTCTCTCTCTCTCTCTCTTTTTTTCTTTCCCCACTTCTGCTGCTTATAGGGAAAGGAAGTAGGAGATCAGAAAGCAGAGTAGATGAAAATGCAACCTAAGTCTTTCCTGGTGATAAGTGTGGACTGTTTAGGAAAGATGAATTGACTGCCTGTGACTGAAACAGATAAGCGCCCCAGGAGTGTTTTAGTGCTGAATCATCTGAAGACTGAGAATAAACCTTAAGGAAGGTTTTTCAATCCAAGTTAAAATTGGGGTGATAAAGGAAAAGTTAAGGAGTAGAGAGGAAGATACTTGATTGTACCTGTAGGATATTAAAATTCTTTATAATTTTAATTGACTATTAAAACAGAACCCCAAAGTATATTATTGAGTTGAAAAATGAAAGCATTTTAAATCTGTTAAATACAAAACCCTTTCTCAGAGCTCTGGATCAGTGGTTCCAACTCCATTCCATGGAGCAGCAGTATCAGAATAACTTGGGAGCCTTTTAAAAAATGGAGATTTCTGGGCTTATGAATTCATATTTTAAAATAGCCCTGCCATCATGGTGGTCTGACCCACCTGTCCGATTAGGGCCCATTATTCTGCATCCCATCACCTCTCATTTCCAACTCTTTCAGTTTCTTCTCATAGCCTATAGACATGCTCAGATCTCTTCCATCTTAAGAAAACATTTAAAGCCCTTCTTTAATTCTATCTTCCTCTAGGCCAGTGATGGCGAACCTATGACACGCATGTCAGAGGTGACACGCGAACTCATTTTTTTGGTTGATTTTTCTTTGTTAAATGGCATTTAAATATATAAAATAAATATCAAAAATATAAGTCTTTGTTTTACTATGGTTGCAAATATCAAAAAGTTTCTATATGTGACATGGCACCAGAGTTAAGTTAGGGTTTTTCAAAATGCTGACACGCCGAGCTCAAAAAGTTCGCCATCACTGCTCTAGGCTAAGATCAACACCCCATCTTTCTTGTACAAGGAAGTTTTCCAAAACTGTTCGTACGTGTTTTTCTGAATCTACTCTTTAATGAACCTTTTCAACAGTGGTTTCCAAAGATTCATTGGGATACAAGGAGATCATGTTTAACTTCTGTTAATTTTTATCTAGATTTATTTAAAATTAAACTTTATTAACATTTGGTACGTTTTACTATGTTTAATTTATTTACATGTCATACATTTAAACATTGGTCAGTACCCCTTATTCAGTGCTGAGGGATTGACTGCAGTTATTCACTTGTTTGTTTGCTTTCAGTGTGTGAACAATTTATATGGGCCCAGCTAAGTGTACTTATGGATTATGTAGGTTTGCCCAGATGAAATTGCCAATATTTGGTTATTTTTCACCTAATATGAAAAAGACACTAGCCTCAAAACCTTTTCTCTCATTACTGTTCAGCACAAGCACAATGGAGCAACAAGAAAGTGGCCATACTTGCATGTCCTGGTGCATGCTGCTTGTTAGCCACATTGTGCTTTTAAAGTGACCAAATATTCTGATTTAGCAAGAAATTATCCCTCCAAATTGGAAGTCCTCAATAACACTACTTTTAGTGGGGTTTTATGTCTTTTGTTGTTGATGTAAAAAAAATTCCACCAAGTTTATACTGTCCCTTGAGAGACTAGACAATGAAAGTAGTATAATATCTATATATATATCCTATATAATAAAAGCCTAAAATGTAAGTGTCCGACGGTTCATTCGACAGTTCGACCAGTTGCTATGATGCACACTGACCACCAGGGGGCAGACACTGCAACCAGTAGGTTAGCTTGCTGCTGGGGTCCAGCTGATTGGGACTGGGCAAGATGGCCGGACACACCCTGGAGCCCCCTCCCGTGGTCCCTCCCCAGCCGGCCGGCCTGATCAGCTCCGATAGGGACTGGGCAAAATGGGCTGGACATGCCCTGGACGAATCCGTGCACTGGGCCTGTAGTGTGTGTGTGTGTGTGTGTGTGTGTGTAAGCCTAAGCAACCGTTTGGCCGGTTGGTATGACACACACTGACCACCAGGGGACAGATGCTCAATGCAGTGCGCTCCCACAGCAGGAGCGCCGCTCAGCTGACCAACGGGCTCCAGACACCGGGCTCATGGCTGGTGAGCACCGCTGCGGCAACACAAGCCTCTCCTGTGGGCACTCCCCCTGCTCACCCCTCCCCCATCCGGACAGGGACCGGAATTGGGACCAGCATTGGGACTGACTGGGCATGAGCCCATGGCTGCTTCTTGGTCATGGGCACGCCAGTATCGCTGTAGGATGGGCGCGTGGAGACCGCAGCAGAGCAGCAGTGAGCCGACTGAGCGGCGGTGGTGGCAGGCGCAGTGGGGCCAGGATGAACAGGAGTGGTATGGCAGGCTCAGGCTCCTCCCCAGCCACCTGCTACTTCTCACACTGCTGCCTCCCGCAGGGAATGTTGGACTACCGGTTTTGGCCCCATCCGCACAGGCCACTCCGAGGGACCCCACTGGTGCACGAATCTGTGCATCACGCCTCTAGTGTAATTTATAAAGATACATAGCTAGAATGATTTGAGATACAAATCTACTTTTTTATATATGGGGGATATAGTCATAAAAAGTTTTGGGACCATCCTCTTGGAACTGCTTTTAGTAAAATCTCTAGTGACTTCTTGATTCCTGAATTCAGTAAACATTTAAGAACTTTATTTACTTCATATGGCTGTGGCCTCAACATTACTGACTTTTTCCTTTTCTCTGAGCATACTCTTCCCCCTTCTACCTGCTCTCCCCCATTATCTCCTCTGCTTTTTCTGCCTCTTAAACCTTAGTGTTTCTGGGATTTCCTCTTTGGTCTCTTCACTCTTCACATTTGCGGGGGGAGGGGGTGGGGTGCTCTCAGCCATACAAAAAGCTTTGGTTACAGTATCAACAGCAGGAACAACTAATACACAGCAGCACCTAACTACATGCCTGTCGTGTCACTCTTATAAGCACTTCATATATACTCATTCAGCCTTCACAACAACCCTGTTAAGTAAGTACTATTCCTAACCCTTTTTTTACAGTTAAGGAAGCAGAGGCACAGGAAGGTTAAGTAATTTGCCCGCAGTCACAGGGCTAGTTAGTGGCAGTGCCCAGATCCACTCACTGGCTCCCAGGACCATGCTTTCCTCATTTTTGACCCCTTTTTCAAGCCTTGACCTCTTTTGTGAGGTCCAGACCCATATTGTCAATGGCTTACTGGGCAAGCTCCATTTTATATTCATGATTCTAAAACGGGATGATTGTTTCCACTAGAGGCCCTATGCATGAAGTTTGTGCAAGGGCCTTGGCCCCGGCCCCCGCCCACTGTGGCTTTGTCCAGAAGGAAGGACGTCAGGAAGGACGTCAGGAAGGACATCCAGTCTAATTAACATATTAGCATATTACGCTTTTGTTATTATAGATTGCTCTGGTCTCCACCATATCTAAGTCTTATTGAATGAACTCTAACATCTGTCTGGTTTTCTCTAGTAAAAGCCTATGCACTTTTCTTAAAATGCTTCTCTTATGCACTTTTCTAATCAAATATGTAATTTTTATCAGTTCTACCTCCTACATAGTAAGTCCACATTCTTTTCTAATCATACAGGCCCCATTCTGATTTGAATTTCCAGTTTTACATTTATTCTTCCAGGCTAGTCTCCTCCCTCTTCCAGCCTCCATACTGCTCCAGAACTGTAGTTTTGAAATAGAAATCTTATTACTGCTGTACTTAAAATTTTTCCAATTATTTTGCCTTCCCAATAAAAGTCACACGCTTGGCCATGATAGATAAGACTTTTCATGTCAGGTAAGACTAGCCTCACTTTCTGTCATTTCCCCTTTGCCCTTTACTCATAAATGTAAACTGTAACCATCAGAAATGCACATGCTCTCTACCTGTCTCCTTTGTTTTCTCTGCCTCTTGTTTTCTCTTTGCTGAATTTCATTTCCCTTTTAAGATTTAACTTATTTCAACTTCTCTTTAATCATGCCTTGCTGTCCAGGCCTCGCGGGATGCTCTTAGCATCTTGTTCCTATTTCTGTTGTGGCATTTTATCTTACTAAATTGTCTCTCACTCTAGTTGCTGGGCTCCTATGTTTGTGTTCTAGGTTCCAACAGAGAGTAGAAGCCTTTTATCCTGACACAGTTGGTCAGGAAATCACAGAAGAGAAGTTAAAGCAGGGAACACTTTAAAAGAAAATAAAAGAGATTCACCTATGAAATTCTTAACATTCTATTTTCAGTTTAAAAATATAAATGCACATTAACCTGTCTCTTTATGTGGGGTCAAGGCTCTTTGAGTGTTGGTTCTTTAGAATTTAACATTGGTTTTCATGCAGAGAACACCCTCTAGTATGCTCTCCACTTTCAGTTCCTTTAAATTAAAGTTAGAACTTTAAAAGCTTACAAAATAATCATTGCAGAATCTTTCTAGTATTTAACTTTTTTTTTACAGTTCATGTTTGTTTATCGTTGTAACATTTTGTTTTGAACAGCAAATACTGCACAAAAATATGAGTCATTTATCTTAAGATAATGGTCTTTGTCATAACTAAGAGTACTGGACTGATGTTTACAATTAATTTCTGACAACTTAAAACGTATTAGTGGCACTGCTGTCTAATAATCAAATACTTCATCATAGACTGTAATTATTAAATTAAAAGACCAAAGTTTCCTCCTTCCTTTCTTAACTACAAAATAAACCAAAAACATATTTTCATCTGGAAAGAGCACTTACTTAAAACAAAAACTCACTTTTAACTAGTCTCATTAAACCTAGTATGCTCTAAAACAGTGGAAAATAAGGCTTCCCAGATAGAGTAAACATGTTAAAACTCCCTGGAAAAGTCTGTTTTCATCAACTTGCAAAAAGAAGAAGAATTGACTTCTTAACTATCTTTAAAGGTCTTGCCTGCACCTTCAAGAACACACGATGGAAGGGCTTTGTTTGGTCTTATGGGGCACAAGTACTTAGTCATTTACTAGCTGTTGTTCCTCAGCTATTCTCCCTGTGACTGTTGAAAGCTTTTATTTTAGGACATCACAGTAGTAAGTTTTTTCTTTTTCCAGTTGAAAACTATACAGATGTGTTTAAGCATAGCAAACAAAGGACTTTTAATCCTTCTAGTTTTTAAAATACTTGCCCCCACGTATATCAACAGACACCCCCCCCCTCAATAATTAGTCTATATTGAGTCTTTCTGAAGCATTCGATTTATTTTTCATTAGAAACAAGTCTCTTTTTGCACTCATATTTCCTTGGTTAATATTTAATTAAGTAGCTACAGTAACAAGTACAACTGACAAAAAGCTAGTTTGAGAACAGTGCAACTGATTTTTGGTGAGCATTTTTGGATGGTGATATTTATGGAACTATTGCAGAGAGCTCCAGTCTGAACTGGCTGCATGAATTCTGTAGACTGGAAGTGCCAGTGCATATGTTTTAAAGCAAAAATGGAAAGCATTAATTAATCTAGTGAGTCAATTAAATAGAGGTTGCAAGTTTTTTATACAGATTAAGTTATCTCCCCTTAGTTGCTAATATTAAATTGTTTTAGCTGCTTTTATAATTTTACCTATTTTGATATGAGGGAGTAATTTTGTGATTTGTTATTTCTGTTACTAGTTACTTTCAGAAAAGAGTTAAAGATGCTTATAGAAAAAGCCACAGCCCTAGCCAGTTTGGCTCAGTGGATAGAGCATTGGCCTGTGGACTGAAGGGTCCCAGGTTCAATTCTGACTAAGGGCACATGCCCAGGTTTCAGACTCTATCCCCAGTAGGGGGCATGCAGGAGGCAGCCGATCAATGATTCTCTCTCATAGATTTTTCTATCTCTCTCCCTCTCTGAAATCAATAAAGAAATTTTTTTTTTAAAAAAAAGAAAAAGCCACAGAGCCCTAGCTGGTTTGGCTCAGTGGATAGAGCTTCAGCCTGCAGACTGAAGGGTCCCGGGTTTGATTCTGGTCAAGGGCACATGCCTGGGTGTGGGCTCGATCCCCAATGTGGGGAGGGGGGGCATGTAGGAGGCCACTGATCAATGATTCTCTCTCATCACTAATGTTTCTATCTCTTCCTCTCCCTTCCTCTCTGAAATCAATAAAAAATATATTTAAAAACAAAACAAGTATTTGGAATTTTAAAAAAAAGAAAAAGCCATGGATACAAGTTAAATGTTGTACCTACAACCATTTTTAAAATCCTGAAAATTATATCAATTTCCAAAAACTCAATAAAAATTAAATTTTTTTTTAGTGGTTTATTTGTGTGCTAACTGTCCACAGTGGTACAAACTCACCAATAAATGTGTTGAAAAGAATGGTTGATGCCTGGGGTATACTACTTAAAGAAAAAGTTATAAAAATATTTTTTCTAAAAATATCATTAAGCTCTTTAAAAATGTTTTATTTCCCCTCTTTTTTCTCTTTACTCTCTTCTCATTATTTCTACTAGAAACTTTTTTCTTAAGATATTTGATTATGGTGTAAGGCAGCTAATTTAAGCATCTGTTTATCACTGCCTGGCTAGACTGAATGTAAAATTTCAATTGAATTACCTCCCTAGAGAGCTTTGAGCTCTTAGGGTAAAACACATCATTTTCTCTTTTCTCCCCTGAGACTGTCAGCAGAAAGAATTCATCTAAATAGTTTACATGCATTTTGAAAATGTTGTATCTACTGGACTTAGCTTTGTTGTTTGTGGAACATTGCCAATATAAATGGAATATCTACTTTGCTTGTTAACTCAAACACAATAGTGTTATGTAGTATTACAATATGTCTATAAATTGTAACAGTGAATGACTTTTGCTGATAGTTAACTTATAACCAATTTTCATACTAGCAAACAAGAGATTTCTTCTTTTAAAAATTTAATTTCAAACCCAGATGTTTAATTATTCATTCAGTCATTAAAAATTTTTGAACAATGACCATGTGTATAACTAACTATATAACAATATATTACAAAATTCAGATATATATTTATAGTAAATGCTTGTTTTGCCCCCTTTTTTCTGGAAGACTTTGGGTTTTCTGTGTACTTTTACCAGTTTTGTAAGGGCTCAGTTAAAAATTAATTAATTGAACTAAACTGAAAATATCAGTAAACAAATTCAGTGGAGACTGTCTTGTCAGGGATTGGGGCACAGATTTAGTGTGTGTGAGCTCCTGTGCTTTCAACATGGGGACTCTTCATTCCTGTTTTTAAATACAACTTCATGAGAAAGCACCATAATTTTCTTTTCCTTATTCTACTTGGTTAAAAAAAATTTGCAAATATTAAAAAAAAATAAGAAACCAAATGAAAATTCAATTGGTCTAGTTTTTCTTCTGTTACAATAAAAAAATGATGATTTAAGATGTAGCGTATAGTATTTCATAACTTCTTTTAGTATAGTAAAATATCAAATCTTAACCTGGTAAAGAGTGTCAAATTATTAAAATGAAAATATTTATTACATCAGATTATCAGTTCTGCTGTGAAATTTAGATTGGTTTTTGAAACACATTGTTTCTTACAAAGTCCCAGCAATTGGTTGGTCAGTTAGTCAGTTGTCTGTTTTTACTTTGAAATCTCAATCTGAAATGGAAATAATTCCTCATTATTTCTATAACATTTATTTTTTAAATAGGCTTTAAAAATACAACCTAAGTATTTGAGATGTGTATTGAACTGAGTATCTTTTAAGAGAATAATATAAAGAAAGGCCTACATTACTGAAAGAAAGCTTTGTTATTTAATGGAGGCCTAACAGGGAGAAATGTTTTATCTGTCATTTTTTTTTTTTTAATTTGGTAAGTTCATCACTTGAAAAACATGGTGCTTGCTAAGAGGAGATAAACATGTAAGAAGTAAGGAGGAGCTATGAGTATGTAATTTGCTGCAAGTCTGTCCTATGTGTTGATACTTTATCAAACTTTCATCTTCTCAGATCTTTTCCTCTGTCCTTATATATCTCATCTGGCTTCTGTGACTTAGCTACTTGCTTTCCTTCATATCATTGAGTGTATTGTCACTTCTTTTTCACTCCCAAAGCCAAATGTCTCCTGGTAATCTGCTTTGACTGTTGCCACTTCCTTCTCATTGATCCCCTTGCTTCCAGCACTGTCCAGGCCTATCTGATGTGTGTTTACCAAGGTTATCTTTCTTCTGCTCTTCCAGCTTCAGTTTCTTACCTCTGTTTGGCCCATATCAACTTTTTATCAGCTATTCTCAATCCTTATTAGGAGCTTTCTTATATAAATTTATCCTCATAATTAAAGTATCACTTCTTTTTATATTTCTATATAGCCCCTGTCTATTTAATCATCCTTCTCAAAGGAACTCTTTAAGAAAAACAGAAACATATAGGGTTTGTCTCTATTTCCCTAGCTTTAACCGAATGCTTTCACCAGCAGAGTAGGTACAAACTCAAAATATATGTCTTCTCTCCAGCTGTAATCTGCCCTTCTGTAATGTGCCCACCAAAGAAATTGCACATTGTATTTTATTAGGACTAAAAGTATCCTTTTTCCTTTTTGTTTTTATGTTATTTTAGAGCAAACTCTCAATTGACAATTAGCTATTCTGAGGGAAGCAATGGAATGTAATACAAAGTTATAGTTCTCTATATTTGATTTTGGAATGTTGCATATTTATAATCTTTCCCTTCCCAACACACACATTAAGCATATACTAACTGAAATAAAGAGCACACATCTTTTCCTTTCCCAACACACACATTCTTCAATGACATGATTACTGTCTCTACTGTCTGTCAGCAGGGAGGATCAGCCCTTAAGAACATATTTGGTCATAAGAGCAAATAAGAAGAAATGACCACATAAGGTTGAAAATGATAATAAAGAAAAACAGAAACAACCGATAACTGTTGCCTGTATTATGCCTCAGTGCTATCTAGTTTTGAATGTAGGTCTCTGTGTGGAGAGGAGTTATCTATTCATCCTAGCAAGTGTGGCATGGAATGTAAGTGAGCTCATTGATTTCCAGAATGACTTGCTATTGATCAGTTTTTATTTTATTATTATTATGTCTAATTCTCACCCAAGGATATTTTTTCTATTGATTTTTTTTTTTAGAGAGAGTAGAAGGGAGGGAGGGGGGTAAAGAGAGAGAGATAGAAACATTGAGGTGAGAAAGACACATCTATTGGTTGCCTCCCGCCCGCACCTGCCACCAAGGTACTACCTGACCTAGAATCGAACCCACCACCCTTCGGTCCACTGGCCAGTGCTCTAATCACTGAGCAAATGGCCAGGGCTACTGGTCAGTGCTTTAAATTGGAGTTTGTTTGCTGGAAATTATTTTCTATTCATTTATTCAGTCAGTTGATATTTATTGAGCATCTACTATAAAAATGTCCAAATTATCTATAAAAATTTTATATACACTTGTTGAATATATAAAATATGGAACTATTTTAGTATATATTTTCCTTAGAAGATTTTTCTTGATGGGCTAGCTGTGTAGGCCAAGACTTTATTTAAATACAAGTCTGATGATGTTTTGAACAAAGATGCCTTCTTTTGCTTTGTAGGAAGTATTCATTACTGCAGTAACCTTCAAACTATTCAAATTAGGGTCTTTTTCTTTTGGAACATTTAATTTTTCTTTACTGTGCTTTCAAGCCTCTACCTTCTTTCAAATAGAAAATCCTAAATGAGGGGTAGTTACCTTGGTGAGTGAGACTTTTCTTGCATATAGTAAAACTCATTTCTAAAATCTCATTTTTGGACAGAGTTAGCTAACTTTCAGTTAAGTGAGGGATCTTTCATAAGGTAAATATTCTTTTTTCCTTTCGGTATTGAGCTTTTAGGAAAAGAGCAATATATACAGAGGTGGGCAAAAGTAGGTTTACAGTTGTGAGTGCATGAAACAGTTTATTTTTTGATTTATGAATTAATTATTTTATTTATTTATTTATTTATTTATTTTTAAATTTATTTATTTATTTATTTATTTATTTATTTATTTATTTATTTATTTATTTATTTATTTATTTATTTATTTATTTATTTATTTATTTATTTATTTATTTATTTATTTATTTATTTATTTATTTATTTATTTATTTATTTATTTATTTATTTATTTATTTATTTATTTATTTATTTATTTATTTATTTATTTATTTATTTATTTATTTATTTATTTATTTATTTATTTATTTATTTATTTATTTATTTATTTATTTATTTATTTATTTATTTATTTATTTATTTATTTATTTATTTATTTATTTATTTATTTATTTATTTATTTATTTATTTATTTATTTATTTATTTATTTATTTATTTATTTATTTATTTATTTATTTATTTATTTATTTATTTATTTATTTATTTATTTATTTATTTATTTATTTATTTATTTATTTATTTATTTATTTATTTATTTATTTATTTATTTATTTATTTATTTATTTATTTATTTATTTATTTATTTATTTATTTTTAAATTTTTTATTTGTTTTTTTTGCTAAAAGTATTACAAAGGGTATTACATATGTGTCCTTTTTTTCCCCCCGCCCTTAACAATCCCCTGCCCTCCCTTACCCTCCAGTGTCTTATGTCCATTAGTTATGCTTATATGCATGCATACAAGTCCTTCGGTTGATCTCTTACTCCCCTCCCTTCTGCCCCCCAACCCTCTCTGGCCTTCCCACTGCAGTTTGACAATCAGTTTGAGGCAGCTCTGCCTCTGTATCTATTATTGTTCAAAAGTTTGTAATGGTCTTTATTATCCATGAATGAGTGAGATCATGTGGTATTTTTCCTTCATTGACTGGCTTATTTCACTTAGCATAATGCTCTCCAGTTCCATCCATGCCGTTGCAAATGGTAAGAGTTCCTTCTTTTTTACAGCAGCATAGTATTCCATCGTGTAGATGTACCACAGTTTTCTAATCCATTCATCTACTGATGGGCACTTAGGCTGTTTCCAAATCTTAGCTATGGTGAATTGTGCTGCTATGAACATAGGGGTGCATAGATCCTTTCTGATTGGTGTTTCTGGTTTCTTGGGATATATTCCTAGAAGTGGGATCACAGGGTCAAATGGGAGTTCCATTTCCAGCTTTTTGAGGAAACTCCATACTGTCTTCCATAGTGGCTGCACCAGTCTGCATTCCCACCAGCAGTGCACAAGTGTTCTTAATTGAGCATATTGGTTCGGGTTGATTTCTGGGCTCTCTATTCTATTCCATTATTTGGCTTATTACTATCTGTGTCCATAGGTAAGATCTTTGGTTAATCTCTTCCTACCCCCACTTCCCCTTCCCTCTGATATTCTTCAGTCTGTTCCATGCCTCTGATTCTGTTTTATTCACCAGTTTATTTGTTCATTAGATTTCTTGTTTATTTTGATTTTTAGATTCAATTATTGATAGATATGTATTTCTTGTCATTTTATTGTTCATATATTTTTTTTTATCTCTT
>NW_005371693.1:1462669-1465980 GCF_000412655.1 Myotis brandtii
TCTGTGAAGCTCTTTATCTGACCTTCAATTCTAAATGATAGCTTTGCTGGGTAGAGTAATCTTGGTTGTAGGTTCTTGCTATTCATCACTTTGAATATTTCTTGCCACTGCCTTCTGGCCTGCAAAGCTTCTGTTGAAAAGTCAGCTGACAGTCATATCGGTGCTCCCTTGCAGGTAACTAACTGCTCTTTTCTTGCTGCTTTTAAGATTTTCTGTCTTTAGTCTTTGGCATTTTAATTATGATGTGTCTTGGTATGGGCCTCTTTGGGTTCCTCTTGTTTGGGACTTTTTGCACTTCCTGGACTATTTCTTTCACCAGGTAGCAAAGTTTTCTGTCATTATTTCTTCTAATAGGTTTTCAATATCTTGCTCTCTCTGTCCGCTCCTTCTGGCACCCCCCATAATGTGAATGTTGGTATGCTTGAAGTTTTCCCAAAAGCTCCTTACACTTTCTTCATATTTCTGGATTCTGTTTTCTTTTTGCTCTTCTAATTGGGTGTTTTTTGTTTCCTCATATTCCACATCGTTGATTTGATTCTCAGATTCCTCTACTCTACTGTTGAATCCCTGTAAATTATTCTTTATTTCAGTTACTATATGCTTAATTTCTGACTGGTCCTTTTTCATGTCTTTGACTTTCTCACTAAGAACCTTGAAAGTCTCATGAAGTTCCTTAAGTAGCCTTATAACCATGGCCTTGAACTCTGTATCCAAGTTTGCTTTCTTCCATTTCTTTCATTTGTGACATGTTTCTTTGTTTCCCCATTTTGGCTGCTTCCTTGTGTTCATTTCTATGTATTAGGTAGAGCTGCCATGTCTCCTGGAATTGATAGAGTGGCCTTGTGTAGTAGGTGTCCTGTAGGCTTCAGTGGCTCAGCCTCTTCAGTCACCTGAGCTGCGCACTCAAGGTGCGTCCCTATGTGGGCTGTGTGCACAATCTTGTAGTTCAGCCTTAATTGCTGTTGGCATCACTGGGAGGAATTGACCTCCAGGCCAATTGGCAGTGAGGACCAGCTGCAGCTACCGTGGGAGAGCTGCTGTGCAGGAAACACCCCTATGAAGCAGGACTTGCTTCAGTGGGGCTTTGGTGCTCACTGAGCCTGCCCCTTGAGTGTGTCGCTTATGGATGTGAAGAGTTGTAATGTGCTATGGTCTAAAGCTGTCCACCAGGTGCACTGGGGCTTCCAGGGAGGTGCAAAATCAGCCACTACTTGGGGCCACCATGCAGGAGCTATTTGTATTGGGCTTGGAGGTGCCCTGGCAAGGCCCAGCTGTGAAGCAAGGCAGGCTTCTGCTAGTGCAGGGTCTTGGGCCTTTTATTGATATGTTTGGGGCACGCTGACCCAGCTGCAGCTTGTTTGAGAGATTTTAACAAAGTCTGAAGCATGAGCAAGGACAGGCCATTCATATGCAAAAGCCACTGCAAATAGTTTGGGTGTGGCTGCAAATTAGATGGGGTGGGGTCTCAGGGAATCACCTGGATGGACCAAACTGTGTGAGCCAGGCTGATGGAGACTCAGATATGGCTGCCAGTCAGCCCTGCAACCCCGGAGGTCCTAGCGCAGGAACAATGACCCCTGCAGGCACCTCTGACTGGGAGAAAGCCACCCCCAAGTTCCTGTCCTGATGCCAGACAATCCAGTTCTTCCTCATATGTGTCTGGGTCCCCCAGAGCCTTGCCCTGGCACTGAAGCTCAGAGGAAGTGGGGACCTTGTAAGTTCAGTTTGTGTGCTGACCCTTTAAAAGGAACACCTGGATCTCCAGCAGCCTCCATGTCACTCAACCCCAATTCCCGCTGGTTTTTACAGCCTATAGGACTTCTCTTCCCAGCCCTGGAACCCTGAGTTCGGGCGTTGGTGTGGGGCTGGGACCCCTTACTCCTCATAGGCAGCCTCAGTAGAGATGATCTCCCTCCCAATTAAAAAAATGGCACACATGGGTGCCTGTCCGGCCCCTTCAGTGCCTCCGCCCCTCCTATCAGTCTCAGTGTGCTTTCTTCTTCTCTAGTTGTAGGACTTCCATTCAGCCAGCTTTCAGGTGCTTCTGAATGATGGTTGGTCTGTATTTTAGTTGTAATTTTGATGTAGGTATGTACAGGTGTCTACCTATGCTGCCAATTTGGTTTCATCTCAGCTGGGTTCTTTTCTTAAAGTCTGAGGAGGCCAAAGTCAGCCAGGTTGAGCTTGGAGCCCCTTTCCAAGCTTATTCTTTATCAGCAGATATAAGTTCCTTGCAGCTGTAGGACTGTTGCCTAGCTGGCTTTCACAGAGGCTGCCTACATTCCTTACCACATGTTTCTCCTCATCCTAAAGCCAATAAGGGCCCATCAGATCCTTTTCATGCTCTGAATCCTCAACTTTCTTTTTTGCTACCAGCCAGAAAAACTCTTTTTAAAAGGATTGTGTGATCTGATTAGGTCTACTTGGTTAATCTCGTGTTTTTCCTAATCATGGGAGTGATATCATAGTAACAGGTTTTACTGGAGTAAGAGGAGTCACTTTTAAAATTTTGCCTGCCACAGATTATTTGACTGAATAAAAGATCATAGGTTGATATTTATTTCCCTACAGAATTTTGAACAAATTATTCCATTATATTAGCATTTAATAATATAGTTGAGAGATCCTGTTCCATTTTAAATCCCAACCATTAATATGCTATCAGTATTTTTTCTCTAGCAAATTTAGATTCTTCTCTTTATGGCCTGGTTTTAAAATTTCATTGTGATTTGCCTTTCTGTGGGTCTCTTTGCTTTTATACCACTGGCACTTGGTGGATTCTGTTCATTCCCTTCTCTGGTGAAAAACCTCATGTCTTCTGCCAGAGTGAAAAAGGAATAATTGCCTGGCTGTTTAGGATTGGGAAGGTCATCTGGGTGGCTGACTTCTCATGCATACAACCAGTCCACCATTTGTTAGCCCCAAGCTCCACTTTCTAAGGACCCCGATGCCTCTAATTCCTGAAATCCTGGGAAGCAGGGTGCTTTAAATATCAATTTACCCTTTCCTTTCAAAGTTAGATACATTCACTCATTCAGCCCTTTTTCCTCTTCTAAAAATATTGACATATCTATCCATTATTTTCCCCTCTCCTATTCCTTTATCATTGTGGATTTAACACAATTTTCAATTCCTTTAATAACTTTTTTTTTGGGGGGGGGGGCAGGAAGATTAGATAAGAGCAGAGATGTATTCCTCTTTTATTCTACCATGTTGATCCAGAAATTTTTCCTTTTTTGATTGTTTAATCATAATTATTTAATCATAGTTTCACTATAAAATGCGGTTTTGCAACAGAGGACCAGATTACA
>NW_005371693.1:1466003-1485577 GCF_000412655.1 Myotis brandtii
GAGAGGGAGAGAGAGACAGAAACATCAATGATGAGAGAGAATCATTGATCAGCTGCTTCCTGCATGCTCCACACTGGGGACCAAGCCCACAACCCAGTCATGTACCCTGACCAGAAATCGAACCCTGACCCCCTGATTCATAGGTTGACACTCAACCACTAAGCCACGCCGGCAAGGCTGCATAGTTCCTTAAGTTACGAAACTTTAAATGTATATTCCATGAACAGCATTGTGCTAAATATTGTGGAACCAAAGAAACAAGACATAGCCTTCCTGTCCTGTTGATGATTAAGAACACAATGGGAAAAATCAGAAGAAAAAACTGAAATGTTCAACACTGAAATATTGCTAAGTTATGTATTTACATGATAACTATTGAGTGCTCATTAAATAAATCATGTTTTTGAAGATGAATTACTTCAGCATATACTTAAGGATATGCTGTATGTAATGTTAAGTGAAAATAGGACAATTTCAGTTATATAGGGAAAAATAGAAATATGTTTAGAAAAATAATAAGAGAAAATGTAAGCCCAAATATTAAGAGTAATTTTTAAATCTAGTTTGTGGGATTATGGTGATTTTTAAAGAAAAATATCTTTTGGACTATAATTAGTATTGCCTTTCCCCTTCTTTCTTCAATTGCCATATTAGCTAACATCTACTTATATACAAGGATATCAGTGGGTTGTTTTTTTATTTGTCTCCCTATTACTATATATTAGAATATATGCAATGGAAAGGAGTAGATATATGTACCATGGTGTAAAGCTTACCCCAAATCTACTGACTGGTATAACTCAGTATGGCTAGTTATAATAGCATTTTGCCTTTACCTAAGGTTCCTCTTAATACCATAAATCTACCCCCTACTCACCACATTATTTACTGTGTTATTTCTTATTGCCAAAATAAGTCTACTGTTCTTTTAAAAGGTGAAGACATGATCAAAAGTACAAATAATGTTTTAAAGCAATTATTGATAAATCATACTTTTAATAGAAGCATTTGTCTCAAAATCATGTTAATGAAGAAATAAATAGAAAACCGTATCATTTCGTGTGAAGATGATCGATTTTGTAGCTAGAATGTTGCAGGTAAATAGGTGCCTGTTGTATATGTAACTGCTATTGCCAGGTAGATGACTAACCAGATGAACAGAGAGCTAGCCATCCAGTCACTATCTGGTGACTGAAAAGAACCAAGAAAACAAGCACAAACATAGTAATGCTGGCATCACTGTAAACTCTGTGCCCCTATCACATGCACTGTGAAATCCAGTCTCAGAAGTAGGAAGTTATAAAATGATTCAGATTCTTTTAATTACTACAACAGGACAACTATTTTATAAAAATTATCACTCATAAAATACATGTAAGTAGCAGTTTTTCCCAATTTACAGGGAGATTACATAAGGAAGGTATACCAACATATCATAGGGTATTATTTATTTTTAATGTACTCTGTTTTACAGAACTTTTTTCTCTTTAGGATTCATACTAAGAAAATAAAGATTTTGTTTGGAAGCATGTGAGTTTTATCCTAAGTTACAAGATCATATTTTTTTTTCATAGTAAAGTCATCATAATAATTTACAATTAGGATGTCATATTAATCCTTTAAATTATTTTTAAAGTCCTGCTTCATGAAGTAGTATTGATTATAATGTAATTTCTTTCAGCATGCTTATGGAAACTTTCCCAATGTTCATTTTTAAAAAAAAAACATAAACCAATAATCTAAAAACTAATTTTTAGGGGTTATATATTTAAAGTTACTAAAATGCATTGCATTTGATTATAATTTACTTAAGAATGCCTTATATTATAAACCTGCTTTCTTTATTGGGGATTTATCTAGGCATGTAGTGTCAATGATATTAAAGCTATTTGTAATGGAGCTTAATAAGTTTACTGTAACACCATAATGTATATCTTTAAGATGAAGGAAAAAATACTAGAAGTAAAATTTTAAAATGAGTAAAAACATTCTTGGAGTGTTTCCACACCTAAGCATAGTCCATGTCACAAAAGTAAGAGGTCTTTTTTGAATGAAGTTAATTACCCACGGGGTGCATGTTGGTCACTCTTTAAAATTCTTATGAAAACAAAGAAATTAATTATCCCATATAAAAACGAGTCATACTCTTTCTGGCAAACATTCAATTAACTTTTTAGTGCTTGCTATTTAATGTTGTTTTTGACCAACCAACCATTGAAAACTACTTTCCTTTGAAATTGGGCTTGAGTGGAAAACAATGTTGTGTGTAGCTGTTTAGATGGCCAGTTACATTTGATCATCAACTTTTTTCCCATGATCTTTGAAATCAATGGCTCGTTTTATTTTAGACTCACAGTGAGGTGTGCATTAAGCACAGTTATTTTGTGTGTTTAGTATTTTAACAGAGATAACCTCTAACATCTATGGGGGATAATCAGAAAAAGTCTTAAATTAGTATTATTTTATATTAAAAATTTTCTATCCGATTCACTAAGTCATGTGACAGTTACATTTAATTACCTTTTTTTTTAGAAAATAAGTGCTTGACTTACTCTTTTTTTTTTTTTTTTTTTTTTTTTTTTTGCTACTTTGGCTGATAAACACCTTTTGTATTTTGGAAGGTATATAATAAATTTGATAATTTTAACATTATTGCCACATTGGCTTTTTTTCTCTTTGAACACACAGACATGTGCACACACATATACGCACATCCCAAGCTTTGTTTTCTGAATCATTTGATTGCAGATATTGTTCAACCCTGTAAGTTCAGCATGTATTTACTAAGAGCAAGGACATTTCTCCTACATAACCACAAAGCAACCCAGTAAAGAAATTTAACATTGATGTAATGTTATCTAATATTTCATTTTTTCCAGTTTTCTCAATTTTATTTGTAGCCATCTTTTTTACCCCTCAATTTAGGATCCAAAGATCATACAGTGTATTTAAGTTAGGTCTTTTTAGTCTAACAATCTGTTAGCTTTTTCCTCTAAATCGTTTATTACAGTGATATTGTTGAAGATTCCAGGCCAGTATGGAGGCATCTGGTTGTTTCCTCATGATTAAATTCAGGTGCAAAAAATTTGGCAGGGATACTTCATAGGTAATACTGTTTCCTTTTTAGTGCATTACATTAGGAGGCATGTAATATCGGTTTATTCAGTTTTTTTGTGGGGGGGGGGTAGTTATTAAATTAATACAGTCTGCCAGATTTTTTTCATATAGAGGTAACTTGTCCCCTTGTAATTAATGACTAATAGTGGGATATTTTGAGACTGAATATTCTGTTCTTCAGCATTTATTGATTACTCTTGCTTAAACCAGTTATTACAATGGTGGTTATAAAATGTTGATTTTCCGTTGATTTTATTTCTTCTACATGAAAATTTTCTGTTTAAGAAATAAAAATGGTTGTCCCTCTCCCATTCCTATCTCCTTTTTAAGTTATTAGACAGGACTCTGGATTATTTTTTTTTTATTCAACTAGTAATACTCTATTTCTTTCATTATGTCATTTTATATCTTGCTGCTAAATTGTCACAAATTTGTCCATTGAACATTTTCTTACTTTCTGTCTTAGGCTCACTGTACTTCTCTTTCCTTGTTTCAGCCTTGAAAGCAGCCATTTCTCCATGAAATCTTGTTCCTCTTAGTGGGAAATGTTAGCCAAATTTATGATTTTTACTAAGGTCAGAAGTGTTCAACTATATTATAAATATGTGGTTTAATATGCTTTTATCTTAGGAAATTCTTATCTATAAGGCAGGGAGGTGTTATGGTTAGTTAATCTTTGAAATTGCTTAATGTTGCAGAGTTTAGCATTGTATTACACATGATATTAGACTTAATTGTAGAAGTATACTTTTAGGAGGAAAATTAATATAGTCAATGGGAATATTAATCTTCTCTTGACTTTAATAATCTTTTTTCATGCAGACAAAATTATTTTTTTATTTAGCATGTGTTTATTTAAAAAATATTTATTATCATACTAGGTAAGTCTGTGAGTATTGAGGTAAGTAGGACACAGATTTTACCCTTGAGGAAATTGCAATCTATTAGAGAACATAAGACAAGTGTTCAGATACCCAGAATGTGAGATAACTACAAGTGTCACAAAATATGTTAAGGTGTCGTAGGGATTCAGAAAATAGAGATCAGTTCTGATTTAGGGTATACGGGAGGTTTCATGGTGTGTTTGAGTTAGAGCAGAGTCCTGTTTACCTGGAAACAACGGCCACAAGGAGGGAAGTAGTAGAAATGGCTAGAAATGAGATTGAAATCCGTTTGGGGGAGACCTTAAATTTTAAGGCTAAGCTTGTTCTGAATCCAGCAGGCAGTGAGGGACTGTTTATTTTTGAGTAGTGCTGTTTGGACATGTTTTTCAGAGCTAGTGGATAGATGTTAATGGAAACTAGTTTGAGCAAAATTATAGGGGTACACGCTGTAAAGTTGTGTCTTCCTTAACCCGGGAAGATGGGCTATGTTTTACTTATGCATTTTAGCCCTAATACAAATGAAATTAAATCATCTTGGATATATTTAATGCCTGTCTCCCCATCATTTTATATGTAAATGCCATGAGGAATGACCTTGTCTGTCTTATTCATGATTGAATATTTTCTCCCTGGCATAGTTCCTGGCACCGTAAGTATGTATCTTATATTTGAATACTCAAATGAATAAGAAAGTGAGTAAAAGAACAAATAAAAACTTAGATGGATGAACTCATTGTGCAGATAGTAGTAATAGGAAAAGTTGGAATAAACTTTTATTTTGAATAGAAATATTAAAGATAAGAGGCCCAAGCAGAGGTTGCACCTGGCAGATGGGAGGCTGAATCTGTTTCGTTTGCACAAAATGTTGGCGTTTGTGGGGTTTTTTTTGTTTTTAAGAAATTTGAAATAGTGGCCTGCATTTGAAATTTGGGATTTTTTTCTGGTTCCTCTTGAATAACTGGAAGCTCTGGCAATACTGGGCATGAACTAAGTAGCACCTGGCTTTCCTCACTTTGGGTTGGACATGTAAGCTCCAGTCCACCCAGTTTCCTCCCCTTCCCACTACTCCTCTATGAGGCTATCAGTTGCTATTTATCGTCTTGTTCACACTGTCCTTTTCCTGTGCTTTCCATTTCTTTTGGTAGAGGTAAGAGAGAAAATGAAATGTTTCTTATATCCATGTCTCTTTTAAAAGTAGAAAAAACTTATTTTTTAGAAAATAAGTGTGGAAAGTATTCTTAGTCTTTAATATGCAATAATATTGAAAGAATACACACCAGGGGGCTGTTTCCAAAACAAACCCTGTCTTCTGCTTGAAAGCATTAGTTTGAGATCCTAAGGTAGACTGTAGGGAAGCTGACAAGTGTTAGTTGAAGTAGTAGACAGGAAGAGAAAACATGAGTCTTAGTGTTCGAGTACGCATAACAAGTGTTGCATCTAAGAGAAATTGGAGAGTCAAGAGAGAGGCATGTGGTTTGGAAATGAGCCAATAATTTTGACAGTTTTTTCTAATTTTAATTCAAATAAATTGTTGATTACTTTCTCTTTTTTTAAGACAGAATCTCTTTTATTTTCATATATGTATGAAAATGTAAGTATTCTTTGTGATCCAAATTCATTTGCATTTTGAGTCCAGTTAGAAAGAGTTCAGATAGTTATACCTGTCTCTATTTTTTGAGTATTTTTATGAAGTTTACAACTCAAAGGGTGAAGATAGTGCAAGGCAATACATTCCTTTAAAAGCTTAAAATTGGTCAAAGATTCTGCCTTATATAGTTTTTGCTTTTAAAAATATGTGGTAAATTCACAATTTTAAGAAAAAGGTTGTGTTCCAAAAGTTTTTTGGCAGTTGCCAATCAGGCAAATGGAAATTTAGTAGAATGTGATTTAATGAATTGCATGGGGGTAATTAAAGATGCTCCCAGACTAGGAGTTAATCCTATGGAAAAGACTCTGTTTTTGCTACTTGAGTACTTTAGAATACATGTGTGATGTTTTCTCCTCTTGTCTAATTCCTCTTTACTCTTAGCTTTCCTTTAATTTTTCCTACTGAAGTCATTGTTTTATAATGTCTTATCTTTTCATTTGAATATTGGGTGGTTACATTCCTCTCAATTATTGGCACATCATCCTAGCCAAGAAGTAAAACAAATAAGATATCTGATAATGCCTACATTTAAAGAGAGCCGGATTAGATTGTTCAGTACCCGTTCTGACAAAGCTATCAGAAACAGGTGGTAACTACAACTACATGGTTCTTATTCAAAGGAAAAACCTGATGTCTGATGGAAGAAGGGGTCAATTTGCTGATTAAGATTATTACTCTGAAGCTCTCTTTTCCTTTCAGAGGTAAACTTTGGAAAAAAAAAAACACAGCAAACAGTAAATCTAGATTGATTTCAAAAGGTGACTGTTTAGGAACAAATTACAGATTCCTGCTAAGTTGCTGTTAACCTGCTTGTGGAACCAATGTGGTTATCGACAAAGACACCTTATTCTTTTGTGATCTCTTGTAGCTCTTGACATCCCTAACCTAATAAGATGTTACTTATTCAGCACTGGGCATGTGAAGTCTAGCCTTTCCATGATTTACATTTTTGCATTTTGGCCTGAAATTTAGGTGACTGTCATTGGGTGAACAGTGTTAATTGGGTCAACTGGCTTAGCTTCCTGTAGACTTGAATAGCTTGAATAAGTTTTAGCAATTTTTATAGAATCAAACCCAGGTTATGACACATATGGAGGACCACCACTGCACACAGAATCTCTAGAGCAGCGGTTCTCAACCTGTGGGTCGCGACCCCTTTGGCGGTCGAACGACCCTTTCACAGGGGTCGCCTAAGACCATCCTGCATATCAGATATTTACATTACGATTCATAACAGTAGCAACATTACAGTTATGAAGTAGCAACAAAAATAATTTTATGGTTGGGTCACAACATGAGGAACTGTATTTAAAGGGCCAGAAGGTTGAGAACCACTGCTCTAGAGTTAAAAGCCTAGGCGTATTTATGTTTCCATTTGTTGTGTTGTCACCTTAGAGTTTTGGAGCACCACAGAACCAGCAGACCTTTAGGAGCTTTCTCATTGAGACTAGACTCAAAGCATAGAATTGTAATGCTAGTGAGATTGTTTACAGTGTATTCCAGAGTGTGAGGTACACGTCCCTGCTGGCAAGTTGAGGTGATATTAGGTGACAAACAGACCAGTATTTAGGTTTATTCTTTTGTATTTCACAGTTTATTAGAAAAATATAAATAACAGAAGGATCTAGTGATTTCACAGGTATAATTGCTTAGAACAAGGATAAAGTGGACATGTAAATTAGAAATTAAATTTTAAGAGAAATAAAGGGAATAATAATAAAGGTGCTGTTCCAGTAGTGCAAAAAATTTTAAAGGCCAAACGTTTAGGAAATACTAACTTAGTTGAACCACAGGAAGAAAAAGGAAAAGTAAATGGCTTTCCCAAAGTTAAGTAGGTGGTTTGTAGTAGAGCCTTATTGTGCCATATTCATTGTGTCCTATCCCTTCTATCACATTGCCTTTTATTCACTGTTTATACCTCAGGAAAAAAAAAATACAGTAAGTTACTTAGTACTGCCTGTCGTTTTCAGGATGCTGCTCTTTTAGGCAGGCTATCAGATTTTCCTTCTGTTTCTGTTCATAAAAGGAATACTAGTTTTCTGTTCCCATACTTTCTACATGTTGTTGTAATCTGCTTTGCTCTACTTTTTAAAATTAGAAAATAGATTGCTAGCAGTCTTATCCCTAGCATTTGGGAAGGAGAGTTCTTACAAACATCTTCTTTCTACCAACTTTTTCCCCCCCTATACTCAATATGTTCATTATTTTGTTAGTTTGGGTATATGGGTGGTTATTTTAGTTT
This sequence comes from Myotis brandtii, assembly GCF_000412655.1. Taxonomy (NCBI): domain Eukaryota; kingdom Metazoa; phylum Chordata; class Mammalia; order Chiroptera; family Vespertilionidae; genus Myotis; species Myotis brandtii. The sequence goes on from NW_005371693.1 coordinate 1,473,895, forward strand.
TTGTTATTTTGGGAAGCATAGAATTTTCCTAGAATTTAAGACCTTTAGTTTATTACTACATTGCTTTCTAAAACGGTGGCATAAATAAAACAAAAGTTTAATTCCCTGATTAACAATGTGGCTGGTGTAGGCTTGCAGGACAGCTCTCTTCCACAAAGTCCTTCAGGGACTCAGGTCTTCGCATCATCTTGCTTAGCAGTCTCCTAGGAGAGTTGTCATAGTCTACATGGTGGAAGCTGAGTTACTTCCAGCTGTGTGTCCCCAAATCCAAAGAGGCTATTTTAACATGGAGATGATTCACAAGTAACATACTGCCTTTCATACCCACAGGCGCCCTACTTATTTACATGGCCATACCTAGCATCAAGGAAAGCCACAAGTGAAATCTCTAGCTGGACAACCACAGGTGCCCAGGAAGAAGATGAGAACTAAATTCTAAGGGACAACCAAAGCAGTTCCATGTTCATCTTTTTAATATATTTATCTCCTAGGTTTTGCGTTTTTATTAAAGAGAAGGTTCTTTGTCTTAGTTTGAAAACTGCTACTATGATAATATGGAACCATGAAAGATTTTTGGCAGGAGAGCTTAAGTGATTAGATTAGTGTTTTAGAAAGAGCAGTTTTAAGGCAGTGTAGAAGTTGGATTGAAGCTAGAAAAGACTAGCAAAGGAACAGGTAAAGTGAATTCTGTAATAATTAGCAAAGGTTGATGAAGACTTAAACTAAGTTAGTAGCAGCAAGAAAATAGAGAAGGTGATCAGTTCTAGAGATATGTAGAAGTTAGAAATACTAGTAATTTACAAAATAATCTATAGAGTTTGCCCTGTGCCCATCAAAGCATTTACTCTGCATTTTCAACCTGCTTAAATCCACTGTTCCCTTTCTTCCCTGTCCCCATTCCCTCTGTATTTTAAAAAAATAAAGCAGGGACTACAAACTCAAATGCCTTCCAGAACCAGGAATGAAAATGTTTAAGGGGTCAGGGGTGGATCTAGATCTTTGAACTAGAAAGTGCATTTCCTGTCTAAAGTGGGTGGCTACTGCTTAGCTCAACTGATTATGCCCAGACAGGAATGCAAGCCCTCTGTTGCTAGGTTTTTCACTTTTAAAAATAGAAATCAAAAATTCAAATTATTACTTGAAACTCCTGATTTTGAAATGTTGGTAATTTAGAAAGTGTTAAATTTTAACAACAGCTATTTCATAGGGTGGCTATGAAGATTAATTAAATGGTTTAATAAATAAATAAAAAGTTCTTAGAATAGTACTTAACACCTTATGAATGTCATCTGTCATTATCCAATATTATCATTGTCTTCATCCACACTCTTATATCCTTCTCTCTTCCTCTAAATTTGAGTCAGTGGCCCTGGCTGGGTAGCTTAGTTGGTTAGAATATTGCCCTGATAAGCCAAAGTTGTAGGTTCGATTCCCAGTCAGGGCATGTACAAGAATCAACCAATGAGCCCTAGTCAGTTTGGCTCAGTGGTTGGAATGTCGGCCCTCAGACTGAAGGGCCTCGGATTCGATTCTGGTCAAGTGCATGCACCTTGGTTGCAGGCTCCATCCCTGGCCCTGGGTAGGGAGCATACAGCAGGCAACCAATGGATGCATCTTTCTCATGTCAATGCTTCTCTCTGTCTCTCCCTCTCCCTTCCACTCTCTAAAAATCAGTGGAAAAATATCTTTGGGTGAGGATTAACACAAATGAATGAATGAATGAGTGAAATAAATCTGAGTTACTGGCAGCTGCTGAAGAAAAAAACCCATACAAAGCTTTTTCTTTATAAAGCATCCAGGTTACTCCATGCTTCCAGAGTCACAAAGCACATAATGAGACAGAAGCTAATATCAAACATTATTCAAGCCACAGAACTCTTTCTTTAACAAATGCTTACATGAGAACCTGATATGTAGGAAAGGTTAATTTGGATCTGCTCTATTTGAAGTGGTTATGAGTGCACTGAATAGAGCAGTAGTTCTCCAACTTTAGCTTGCATCAGAATCACTGAGATGGTTTATTATAGCATAAATTTCTGGTCCCTAACCCCATGGTTTCTGATCAGTGGGTCTGGGAAGGGCCCAAGAATTTTCATTTCTAATAAGTTCCCATATGCTGCTGCTGCTCCTGCTGCTGCTGCTCCTGAGGCACCACAACTGAGAACAACGATGCTTAGAGGTTACATTTACATCAAGAGACTTGCTTTGAAAGGAAAAGAACCCAAGGAGGCGTATTCTCAGCTAGTGCATGGCCAGTCCTTCTTCCTTGGAGGCCTGTTGTCTGGAATGTGTTTGGCAGTCTAGACAAAGTAAGATCACTGACCAGCAGCATCAGCGTCACCTGGGGCTTTTGTAAATTCAAGTTCATGGGTCCCAATTCAGACCTAGTGAACCAGAATCTCCTGGGCACCCAGGATCTGTGTTTTCAGAAGGTTGCTGGTTGAATGTTTTACATGTTAAAGTTTGTTTTGAGAACTGCTGACCCTACTCAGAAGTTGGGGATATCTTAAAAAACACACCGTGGATAGAACTATATTTATTACCATCAGGATTTGACCTCCACCACTTTCTACACCTCAGAACAGCATTCTTGCTAAATGAAAGGTCCTGATTCTACCAGAAGCTTCTCTGGCCTTCACTGTACTGGTATCATTGGGTAAACTGCTGGATCAGCTAGCAACTTTAATTTCAAAGTGATTCAAGTTATAGAAAATAAGAAGTTGGGAGGACAAACCAATTATGTAGACAGGATGCTGAATTAAGTTTTAAAAATATTATTTGTGATTAATAGCCACAAATCTAGGCCAAACGGAAACTAACATTTAAAAAAAAAAATTATTTCTATTGATTTCAGAAAAGAAGGGAGAAGGAGAGAGAGATAGAAACATCAATGATGAGTGAGAATCATTGATCAGCTGCCTCCTGCATGCCCCCTGCTGGAGATTGAGCCTGCAACCTGGGCATGTGCCCTGACCAGGAATCAAACTGGTTCATAGGTCTACGCTCAACCACTGAACCACACCAGCCAGGCCTAACATTGTTTAATAGTTTAACATATGCCAAGTACTTTACTAGGCCCCATTTAATTCTTGTAACAACAGAGAATTACCACTGCAAAGTATATAAACATATCTTCATCTGCAGAATAGCAATCCACTAGGAATTGGCAGAGCCAGGATTTGAACCTATGTCTGACACTGAAACCTATGTTTTTTTCACCTCTGTAGTAGTTATTGCCCAGAGCTCTCACAGTCCATCACTTTCCTCCTTATGTTGCACACTTAAAATTTGTAAACACTGGGTTTTTCCTACTTTATGGTGTGTGATGTGTGTTGTACATAGGCAACATTAACTACTGCAGCCTAAAAATTCCTAAATATATTGGGACTTTTGAAATGAATTCAATACCTTATAAATTTTAAACATGTTTAATTCTGAGTATTAAGCTAAAGTTATTTTTTCAGGGACATTAACCTAACTGCTAACCAAAAGCTAGAAATAACTTGATGAATTTTGAACTGAATTTAAATATTTATTTGCATGTGTAATCATGAACCAGGGCAAAAATTTAAAAATATATCAGTAAGTTGAAACCAGAAATAATGCATATTTTCTTAAGTTGTTAAATAAAAACCAAATTGGAACAAATACTATCTGACCCAAAATTATATTTCACTTATGATGTAGAGCTCCTAATATTAAGAAAAGAACTGTTTAACTTTAGCTTTAAGTATTTTTAATTTTTTATTATTTTACATATACTTATTGATAAATGATACATGCTTTGGAGTACTTCATATGGTGTTTTTACCTTGATTCTGTAAATATGTATAAAAATACTCAAATTGGAAAGCTTAGTCTTACTATGTAGATCTAAAAAGGTGCTTTGAGATGAAAAATACGTGTTAATTGTTGATATGATCAAAACACATTTCTTTAGAAAATAGAAATGGTAAACGAGCAAATATGGGGGAAGGCTGGAATATTTAGGCAATGAGTTATTTTGATTATATTAAGTTGGTAAATGAAATCTGCCTAATATGGAATGGTACTTACTGTCAGAAAATTATTTTAGATTCTTAAGATAAAATACTTAAGTTACTGAAATTATTTGTGCACAAAAATGAGCATTTATTTGCTCATGAGTTTCACAGAAAACACTGATTACAAGTAGTCTGTCACCTGCAGAGAAATTGATGCAAACTACACAAAATAATGCATTTTAGCAAATGATTTTGAGATACTTAGTTTGGTAGTACAGAGTTAGTTCAGTATGACTCTATACAGTTATTTAGAGCATATGGTTTAGTTTTATTTTGTAGATTTCAGAAGCTGGCAACAGCAGGGCATTTGCCAGCATTTGCATGTGAGATTCAGTGTGGGGCATAATTTTTAGTCATCCTGCAGATATGTTTAGTTTGAGTCCTACAGTGTGGTTTAACATTTTTCTTTCATTGCCAACATTTTTAAATGATAAATTTTACACACCAAATACCTGGTTTTTAGATTTTTTTCTTAAAAATTGGAAGATTGGGAATAGTGTGCTTCCATTCTAGTAATGACCACAATTACCTGGAGCTGAAACTTGCTGCCCTCTCTAGTTTGCACTGGGCCCAGGACTCCTTCTGTAATAGACCCAGCTTGCTTTATTCTTGACTACATTTTTCTGGTCCCTAAAGGCATTTAGATTGAGACCCCTACTTTAAACAATGCCTAGGCTATCGCCAGGAGTCACATGTACTTTAATAATTTTGTCATCTAGAATTCTGATGTCATTATTATTAATGATTTATTATTTTTATATACTTTCGTTTTAGGAGAGGTTTTTTTTAAAAATATGTAATAGAAACAATATTATGGTCATTATCTAATCATTCAGGAAACATGCGTCTTTGAGGAATTGAAATGTTAAAATAAAGAGCCAGTAGATGCAATAAAATTTGAATTTGATGTTAAATAAGCCAAGTACAATTAGGAGAAAAAATCTTAAGTGGCAGTTGTTATGAGTAAGAAACAAGATGGTGTAGTGGAAAAGACAATAATTTGGGGTCCTTTTGTTCTGGGACTAGCTATGCAACTAAATAGTTTTATAATTTCAGTAGATGGTTTCACCTAGAAAATTAAGACTGAATGGCCTAATCCTTACAGGTATGAAAATTACACTTTTATTAATTTCTGAAATATTTGGCAATTCTGAAGGTAGAAACCTTCAAAATCTTTGGGAATTTGCAGGTATACCAGAAGCTTTAGCAGACAGTAGTGCTAATATGAATAAATCAGTTAATATTTTCCCCATAGTCCAAATTCAGTCCAATAGTAATTTGCCAGTGGCTTCATCTGTCAGCTCAAGTCCTCTGTGGCTATAGAAATAAAATAGTCTTTGGAGAGTGACCTGTGTTTGTGGTGCCTTTTTTTTTTTTTTTTCCTGAAATTGGACCTCAGAATGCCCTCTGCCAGTCACGTTCACCTATTAGGTTTTTAAGTGTAAATGAAATAAGAATAAATAATGAGTTTCTTTTGAATGAAGAATAAACACAAGAATGTCACACAGCTGCTATTTTAACTATCTGTCCTTGTTTGCTCCAGGCAGATCCTAGTATCCATTTTTTACCTCTTTATCTCATAAATAATAGAAATAGAAAAATCAGAAGCATGGCACCCACTCCTAAAATGTTGCCAACCCAGTTATGCAATAATACTTTAAGATTAGTGTTTAAAGTCCTTTTTGATGAGGAACTCACCACTGGATTTCCAAACCTATCTGTATGAACTCATCTTTTCCAGCCTCACCGATGTCCTCCCAAATAGTCCTTGCCTCAGAACACACACTGTTGTCCCCTGTGCCAGGGACACTCTTCCTCCTTCTCTTCAACCCATTGACGAATAGTGACGATTCTAAAAGTGGGACAACCAAACATCTGTCCTTCTAGTGTGACACACAAAAAAGGACACTGCATCACCTGTGAAGTGTTCTTGCCAAATAAATTGAACTTGAAGGTAATCAGGACTTTAGATCCAGCTGTGTGCTTATAGGAAACTAGAGACCCGGCGCACGAAATCATGCTCGGGTATGGTTCCTAGGCCTAGCCTGTGATCAGGGCCATCTTCCACAGCTGCTGGCTGCGGGCAGCCAGCCCCGCCCCCCGCCGCCACCCACCCCGGTTCCCCGTTCCCCATCTGGCCATGAGAGCCTGTTCCCGCCTGCTCGCCAGCCCCACCCCCACCACCAGTCACCCTTTGGGTGACCAGCGGGGCAGGGGCCTTGGCCTGACACCACCCACATCCCCCTCCACCCACCCCAGTTCCCCATTCACCATCAGCGGTGATGGGAGCCTGCGGGCTGGGGCGAGGGACCAAAAGGTCGGCCCGTTTCACCCACTCACCAGTCCTGCCCCCAGCTGCCACCCACCCTGGTTCCCTGTTCCCCATACAGCGATGGGAGCCTGATGGCCAGGGGAGGGACCAAGAGGTCAGCTGTTCCTGCCCGGTTGTCAGTCCCATACCCACCACAGGTCACCCTCTGTGTGTGGGGAGTCCAGTAGGTCAGGGGACTTGGCCTGGTGCCACCCACATCCCCTGCCACCCACCCTGGTTCCCCTTTTGCCATCGGCATCGGAGCCTTCCGGCCAGGGAAAAAGACCAAGAGGTGGTCAGTGCACCTCAAAGTGACTGGTCAAGCAGTCATTCTGGTCGTTCTGCCGTTATGGTTGCTGGGCTTTTATTATATAGGATAGGGAGGATGGAGGAGCAAGTGAAACATTACCATGAGGAGGGAAGCAACCAAATCTAAAATGTGATATTCAGCACAACAAATGACCCAGCAAATAAATGGCATGAAAAAGGAGAGGAGGGGGAACTAATATCACTCAGGGACTTACGTGACATATCAACTCATTGCAGTGTGTGATCCTACTTTAGATACTGATTCAAAGAAACCAACTATAAAAAGACATTTTTGCAATTTTTGAGGGAATTTGCATTTGAACTGGGTATTAAAATTCTTACTAATTCTCTAAGTGTGATAATGGCAGAATAGTTATACATATTTTAAAAATGTATTTTCTATTAGAAATAAATACGGAAGTGTTTGCTGGTGAAAGAATATGTCTGAGATTTGTGTTAAAGTACACCAGGGGAAGATGGAGAAGTGGTTCATGTCTCAGCTTTTGTTACTTCCTTGGGATCCTTAACCATACCAGGTGTTTGCCCCTTTTCATTTATTTCTATCATAATGTTTATTTCACAGCATTTGTCATAAACAGTAATTAAGAGTTTATGTCTTTTTATTTATTTACTGTCTTTCTTACTCTGGACAATAAATTCCAGAAGAACAGGGATCATCTCTGGTTCACGTCTTTATTTCTAGTACACTCTATGTGGTAGGCTTTCAGTAAATGAATATCAAAAGAATAAATGAAAGAAAATCTGATTTCATATAATGTTTGCATTTTAGTGTTTCCAAATTTAGACTTGCACTGTAAATTGTTATAATCTATTGTATATTTCTAATGCCTCGTTGCTTACTTTTTTTGAAGGGGAGAGAGACAGGAAGAGCTGCCTATGCTTTTGAAGTTGAGAACTCAAATCTGAGATAATATGGACATTTTAAATAGTGGTTTCTTTAACAGCTGGTACTTTGTTGTTAGTATTGAAGGTAGAGTAAAACTTTATTGTTAAATCATTGATCCATCAGGCCTTTTCTTAAATAAACATATACTTACAACATGTACCTATAGTATCACACACATTCCCTGCTTCTCAATGCTTTCCTGAAAAACCTGCTACTTTTACCTTTGCTCTTACTTTCCTACAGGAGCATGAATTCTTGTTAGCAGTTAGGATGAGGACTTTTTAGGCTCCTAAAGAACTATGTCACCCTAAGCTTATTAATGCCATGTAGCTTTTAAAGCCCCGGCCTCCTTAAGAGTTTAAGCAGTTTATTGTATCTCTTGTGTCAAAATGAGTGAATGGTTTATAAATTGTTTCAGTGTAGTTCTTTCACTTAATCCAAAAGTGTTTAGTTTGGATGCTACCCATTATTTACCTGTTAAAGTACTATACAAAATGGAAACCTTGCTTTCAGTCAGCTACATAGCTTCTTTTGTTAATGGATTATGATATTGTGTCTTTGTCTTAATTTTCTTCAGGTAATTAATGTAGGTATTCTTATTTTGACCATGTTTTTAAGTTTCATACACACATAGAAACTAAAGTATGGAATATTCAAAATTTTTGAAAAAAGTTTTAGTTTTTTTTGTTATAGAACATTTCAATCATATACAAAAATAGAATAAATGTAATTAACTTCATGTAACCATTACTCACCTTTAACCAACTGGCTTCATATGTAGATCTTTAGCTGTAAAAAGTGATAAATATGAGAAGTCAATTAACTTTAAGAACTGGGGTGGGTGGGAAGAGATCAACCAAAGAACTTGTATGCATATATGCATAACCCATGGACACAGACAATAAGGAGGTGAAGGCCTAGGGTAGGAGGCTGGGGCAGGCTAGAAAGGATCAATGGGGGGAAAAAGGGAGCATATGTAATACTTTCAACAGTAAAAATTAAAATTAAATAAGAACTTGAATTAATTCTAAAAATGTGTCAGTGTATCTGTTGCTATATCCACATATATCTCAATTTTAGTAGTTTGTTTTAATAACTAACACCACATCTGTTACACAATTTTCTAGTTAACATAACTCAAGAGAGCTAAACTGGTAAAAGGCATGTTTTTTTATAGACTTTGAAAATTAAATATGGGGATTTAATTTGTAGATCAATTCACAGCTGCTCTAGTGTAACTTCTTATTTAAAGGAATCTTTTAGAAGTCAGTTTATGTATGTGTACTTATAAATTTGAGTTGTTATGTATCTTGTTGCCTTAAACAAACCCAGGCATGCAGATAGTTTTCTTCTTTCAACACTGGTGTTTTTCTGTTTTGTTAACTACTTGAGGTATATTCTTTATGTTAAAACATAATAAATAGTTTTGAAGCAAGTTAATTGACAAAAAGTAACTTAATTGGATTTATACTCATTAATGTAATTTTCTTGAGCAATGCAGGCAGTATGTTGATCCTAGAAAATAAGGGGAGAGGGGCTTTGGAATGATAGGGATCTCGATTTGAAGCCTTGAAGCCTCTTCACTACTTACTAAAATTCATGCATTCAACCGATATTTATTGAGTACCTTCTATGTGCTCAACACATTTCAGCACTTTTTTTTATGTGGGAGATACATCATGAATAAAAAAAGTTTTTTCCCCCTTGTAGTGCTACATTTTAGTTGTGGAGACAGACAATATAATAACTAAGTAAACATTTGGTAAAATTTCAGGTAGTAATAAGTACTAGGAGAAAAATAAAGCAAGCAGGGAAAGAGAGTGAGGATGGGAGTTAGGAGAGGTGTTACTTTGATGAAGTGGTTGGGATGTCATCAGAGCAAACCTGATGAAGAAATCCTTGTGGATATCCCCCCCCCCCCCCAACCTTGTGGATATCTTAGGTAAAACTAGTTCAAGCAGAGAGTTCAGCAAATGCACATGCTTTCACACAGAAACAAGTTTTACATTTTCCAGAATAAGAGGATAGTCTGTGGCAGAATAGAACCCAGAGCAAATAGCGAATAAATGTGCAGAGGTAGATCAACTTGAGAGGCAGGCAGAGACCAGTTCATAGAAGGCCTTGTGGATCATTGTATGAGATATAGTTTGGATTTGTTCTAATCTAAAATTTTCAGCAAGGGAGTGCCATGATCTGATTTATGTTTTAACAAGATCATCCTGTCTGCTATTTGGAGACTAGAAAGTAGGAGTCAAGTGAGTGGGAATGTTGGTGTGTGCTACAGAGTGGACAAGTAGATTTGCTAGGTGTAAGGAAAAGAAAAGACTTGGAAGCCAATGAGGACAAAAGCAATTAAAAAGGAAATACTTTTGAAATGTTAGATAAGATGAAGACTGAAAATAGACCATTGGATTTAGCAAGATAGAGGCTATTGTTGACCTTGACAGGAGCAATTTTGGTGGAGTGTTGGAGATGAAAGTCTAATTGGCAGTGGTTGAAAAGAGAACAGGAGGTGAGGAAGTAGAGACTAGCAGAGGCAATTTTACACTTAACAGTAGACACATGAGAAAGTAGCCGGGTCAAAGAAGGTTTTTTTGTTTTGTTTGTTTTGTTTTGTATTTAGGATTGGAGGTATAGCATGCTTATATGCTAATGGAAAAGATCTGGTTGAGAGGAAGCTGCTAATGCTTAAGACAGGATAAGTGGAGAAGCAAGGTCCTTGAGTTAATTGGCAGATTTGGGAAGAAGTAATTTAGGTTGCATCTACTAGTGAAATGGGTGAAATAAGAGGAAGTTGAGCACTGAGAGTGAGGAAGGGAGAGGTGGGGTGTTGAAAGTTTGCATACAGAGGAGAAGGTCTGAAATAGTCTTCAGGATCAATAGGAGAGAAAGAGTTTGTTTCTGTGCTTAGGCTGGATAGAGGCCTAGAGCTAGTGAAAAGTTGGATTTAACCAGGATTAGTATTTGCCAGGTAGGTATGATGATGGGAAAGAGGAACAAGAGAGTTGAGAAACTGCAAGAGTGATTCGAGTTTGGTCATGGTGTCTAGCCTGGAAAAGAGGGAGCTAAGAACATGAGAGGGTACTGGGTACTGAATATGTAACTGAGTCTGATTATCCTCCTGTTACACATGAGGAACCAACAGCACAGGGAGATAAAGCCATATGCCACTACTAAACCAGGTACTAAAATCTTCCAAAACTGAAGAGCACTAGCCCCTGAGTCCAAAGTAAAAAGTAGCAGGTGTTGTTACCTAATGGCATGTGCTTCAGAGGAACTGGGGCAGGAGGGGCGGGGGATGATGGTCTAGAAGCAAAATGAGGAGCAAGGAGGGACTTACCTCACTATATAGCACATACAATTTGGTCTATGGTATATGGGGAGAAAAAATGCCACCAGTTGAGGAGGCTGGATAAACACATCCTCAGAGATTTAACAGAAAGGTGAAGGAAGTATAATAGAGAAGACCCTGGACACAAGAGATTCTGCTAATGGATAATCATGAGTTTTGGAGGGTGCCGAGTCCAGAAAAGATGGGAGATAGGTGCTGGAAAATCACCCAGGCATCAGAATCCAGGTGATAATGGATGGATAGATAGACTGAGAGATTTAGCTTCTGGGATGACAGGTGACTGAGTTAATAGGGGACGTCAAGTATGCTATTGGTCTTGATTTTCTCTTAGCGGGAGGTGATAACTGCTTTATGATAAGTCCCTTCTGGGGTTTGGTCTGTTTCACAGTTTGTGTCAGTGAGGTAGACAGTATTGAGTAAGGGAGGTATGGCCCTACCAAGAACTTAGCTTCCATCTTGCAGAGTGTGCTGTACTGGTGTTACTTAGATTAACTATACATTGAGCAAGTCGTATGGCCTTCTCAAGCCTCAGTGTTTTCACTTCTAAATGAAGATAAGTCCAGTATTGCAAGTATCTAAGATTTAGAGTTAATATGCATATAGAGCCCCAAGAGGGACTGGGGTTACAGTAGATGCTAACTGACGTTTTCCCCCTTGTATGTACGTAGAAAACTATATTATACATTCCTAGTCCTCATATTCTATAATGATTTGTTCATTTGTTGTTATCAAAATACACACACACACATATATATACATAT
>NW_005371693.1:1485614-1489980 GCF_000412655.1 Myotis brandtii
ATATATGGCTAAGTGACCGTACGCAGACTGGTAGGTATGACGCCCACGCCCACCAGCGGGCAGACGCTCAACGCAGGAGCTGCCAAGCTGCAGTGACTTGGCAGTGGCAATTCTTGGGTGACGCACCCCGGAACCAGAGAGAAGGGAGCCTGATTCCAGGGTGTGTCACCTGAGAACTGCCCTCTTGCAATCCAAGACCCCTCAGGGAATGTCAGAGAGCCAGTTTCAGCCTGATCCCCGCAGGCCAGGCCAAGGGACCCTACCTGCCAGAGGGACCCCGCTCACCAGAGCTGTGGCACTGCCTCAGGTGCGTCCGGCCAGCCTGGGGGGACTGCGGGAGGTTGGTTCCAGGGCGTGTCTGGCTAGTCTCACCCAGTCCCACCCCGCCGGCCACCTCTAATTAATTTCCTTTCAAAGTGCATGAATCTGTGCACCAGGGCACTAGTCCTATATAATAAAAGCGTAATATGCTACTAGTAAGTGTCTGACTGATCGACCATTTATTCAACCGCTCAACCAGTCTCTGACATGCACTGACCACCAGGGGGCAGATGCTTCGACTGGCAGGTTAGCTTGCTGCTGGGATCTGGTTGATTGGGACTGGGTGAGAGGGCCGGACACGCCCTGGAGCCCTCCCACGGTCCCTCTCCGGCTGGCTGGCCAACCTCCCGAGGTCCCTCCCTGGCTGGCCGGCCCTCATCGGCCCCGATTGGGACTGGGCGAGACGGCCCCAATCGACCCTGATCGCCGGCCAGGCTGAGGGACCCCACTGGTGCATGAATTCGTGCACTGGGCCTCTAGTCTATAATAATAAAAGTGTAATATTCTAACTAGACCGGACGTCCTTCTGGATGAAGCCAGGGCTACAATGGAAGTTCAGGTCCTGGGTGCCTGCCAGCAGCCGGAGGGAAGCTGGGTCCCGGGTGCCTGCTGGCAGCCAGAGGGAAGCCGGTGCCAGCACCCAAGGAAAGGAAGGCCTACTCTTGCACAAATTTCGTGCATTGGGCCTCTAGTCCATAATAATAAAAGTGTAATATACTAATTAGACCGGACGTCTCTGGACATCATTCCAGATGTCCTTCTTGACAAAGCCAAGGCCAGAGGGAAGCCGGCCTGGGTCCTGGGTGCCTGCGGGCACCCAGCCGGGGTCCCGGGTGACTGAGGGTGGCTGGAGGAGGGAAGCAGCCTGGGTCACTGGTGCCGGAGGGAAGCCAGTGCTGGCAGCTGGGGGAAGGAAGGCCTACTCTTGCATGAATTTTTGTGCATTGGGCCTCTAGTATATATACATAAAATGCTTGGTTCATTTGTTGGATTTTCCTCCCTAGATGAATGGTATGGGTTAATTATGAAGCAGCCTGGGCCCAGGGTGCCTGCGGGCGCCCAGCCGGGGTCCCGGGTGACTGAGGGTGGCTGGAGGAGGGAAGCAGCCTGGGTCCCGGGTGCCTGTGGGCGCCCAGCTGGGGTCCCGGGTGACTGAGGGTGGCTGGAGGAAGGAAGCAGCCTGGGTCACTGGTGCCGGAGGGAAGCCAGTGCTGGCAGCTGGGGGAAGGAAGGCCTACTCTTGCATGAATTTTTGTGCATTGGGCCTCTAGTATATATACATAAAATGCTTGGTTCATTTGTTGGATTTTCCTCCCTAGATGAATGGTATGGGTTAATTATGTGTTCCCAGTCTTTATTTATAATGTTGAGCTTTTCATGATGTCCATTTTGTTCTGAGAGATTAGTGATAAAATGTATTTCTAGCCATCTTATCCCAAATAAAGTCATATTGATTTTTGTGTAGCATAGAATGAAATAGAAAATAATCTCCTGATGTTCTATTCTGTATTATTCACAGAAACAATTTTGAAAGAACAAGTTTGTATTTGTACAATATAAATGCCTTATCTTGTATACTTGATATAAACTGGCATTTTTGAAGTCAGAACAGAGATAAAAATCACAGTTAATTGTTGTTCTTCTTTAACATAGTATGGCTAAACCTGAAAAGCTTTTTGATTTGCAGCTAAAACATTTTTGAAATAAAGCTTACCTCTTTGCCAAATATTTTAAGAAAATTTGGTAGCACTGAAATAGAGTGAAACTGTAATAGTTATTCAGATCATAGCTAAAAAGCTGTTACTGGCTTCCCAAATTTTAAAGCTAACTGACCTTGCATTTGAACCCAGCTGCAATGGAAACATTTTCTTGAAATGGCATGGGGTTGGGCCAGCCAATCTGGAGGATATTAGTGGTGTTCTGTTTGAGTGAAGTTTGAATCCCTAGGTAATTCGCAGGAGCTCTTTCTTAGGTCAGAAGCTGTCTTAGACATTATATATATTTCTTAATTCTGCCTTGGTCTTAATAGTGCATGTGGTTTCTCTTCGAAATCTAATTGGTAAAAGACATAATTACTTTGAAGTAGGAAGTAAGGATAGTTTTATTTGATAATTCTTCTATCCTTTTCACTTTATTTCATTGCTAAAAACTATATATAATATAGCATTCAGACCACTGGGCTTAAGTTATTTTAAAAATTCTTTGTATTCCATTACTTATTCACACTATTTAAATCAGAAGTAAACTAAAGACTATATTAACTCACTTTGACCCTCCTGCCCCCTTAAACATTTTTTTTTTTGCTGAGATGTTCTGAGCAGTGTTTTTCAAATTCAGATCATGACCCATTAATGGTTGTTAAATCAGTTTAGTGGGTTGAAATCAGCATTTCAAAATTTAAATAAAATGCATTGCTTATAGTAAGGGTAGGTACTATTTCATGTCACTTTTGTTGTACATATATGTGTGTGTGTGTGTCCATATGTAAGTGTGAAAAATGTAAAATATTTTTTACTGTGGGTCACCATCAAAGTTTGAAAACTGTTACTACAAAGAGTATTTAAGGTTAAGGTTTTATAGTCTTTTTTACAAGTTTACATTTTAAAATCTTGAGCTTTCAAGATTTTAATGTTTGAATGTTTTGAAGAAAGTTAAATGACTGATTTTTTAAACTATAATTTCAAAAGTAATTTCTGCTTTCTAAAATTGTTATATGATCAAAAGGTGAAATGCCAGAGCTAAGCAAAAATCATGCTTCTTTTCATTTTCTTTTATTGATTTCAGAGAGAGGAAAGGAGAGACAGAGAAAGAGAAACATCAGTTTGTTGTTCTACTTATTTATGCACTCATTGGTTGATTTTTGTGTGTGACCCTGACTGGGGATAGAACCCACAACCTTGGCATATCAGGACGACACTCTAATCAGCTGAGCTACCTGGCCAGGGCCAAAATTATGCTTCTTTTAATTAAAAAACAAAAAACAGATACATTTATTAAGGATCTCATGCTAATTAATTAATAGATATATTTAACTATATAAAGTACAATTTTCCATCTCCAAGAAGTCACAAATATTTGTCAGGCTTATGTAAATTTTTTTTCTTTTTAATAATTTTTTTTCTGTTTACTTAATAAATTCAACTCTTAGTATTCAAATTCAAAGGAATTTTTAGAAGTTTTTGCCTCTGTAATTGTCATATTTCTCAAAGCTATAATTAAGTACTTCTTACTTGAATTTTTTCTGCTCATTACATAAACTATCACTGAGCTAATGTTAATTTTTTTTAATATGTATAGTATATTGTTGATAGTATTACAGATGTCTCCCATTTCCCCCTTAATGTTAATTCTTAAAAAGTTTTACACTAAGTTTATATTTGGGTTCTAATATTGTGGATATCTTTATTGCTTTTTGTGAACTCAGGGGAGGACCAATATGTGAGTTTTAAACTTGAGGGATTTTCCCATTGTGATATTTGTAGAATCTTTTTAAAAATTTTCTTTGTTGTTGAGATTATTACAGATGGCTCTCTTCCCCCCTCCCCCCCAATAACTCTCTTCCACCCAGTTCCCACCCCACCCCAGGCCCTCGCCACCCTATTATTTTTGTCCGTAGCTAATGCATACATGCATGTAAGATCTTTGTCTAATCTCTACCCGCACCTCCCTACTCCCTCTTCTCTCTGAGAATCATCAGTCTGTTCCATTTCCATGCCCCTGATTCTATTTCATTCACCAGTTTGTTCTTTTCATCCGATTTTTTATTCATTTGATTTTTAGATTCAATTGTTGATAGATATGTATTTGTTGTCACTTTGTTGTTCATATTTTTTATCTTTACCTTTTTCTTCTTCCTCCTCTTCTTAGAGAATACCCTTCAGCATTTTATATACTACTGGTTTGGTGGTGATGAACTCCTTTAGCTTTTTCTTGTCTGTGAAGCTCTTTGTCTGACCTTCAATTCTAAATGATAGCTTTGCTGGGTAGACTAATCTTGGTTGTAGGTTCTTGCTGTTCATCACTTTGAATATTTCTTGCCACTCCC
>NW_005371693.1:1490574-1502122 GCF_000412655.1 Myotis brandtii
TTTTTTTTTTTTTTTTTTTTTTTTTTGGCATTCTCACTAAGATCCTTGAAAGTCTCACTAAGTTCCTCAGAGGTTTCTAGAAGTTTCTTGAATAACCTTATAACTTTGGTTTTGAACTCTATATCCAGTAGTTTTCTTTCTTCCATTTCTTTCATTTGTGACATGTTTGTCTCCGCATTTTGGCTGCTTCCCTGTGTTTGTTTTTATGTATTGGGTAGCTGCTAAATCTCCTTGAGTTGATGGAGTGGCCTTGTGTAGTAGGTGTCCTATAAGGCCCAGTGGCTCAGCCTCCCCAATCACCTGAGATGGACACTCTTGATGCACCCCTTTGTGCGTTGTGTGCACAGTTTTGTTGAAATTGAGCCTTAATTGCTGTTGGTGTCACTGGGAGGAATTGACTTCCAGGCCAATTGGCTATGGGGACCAGCTGCGACTACAATGGGAGAGCTGCTGTGCAGGAGACACCCTTATGGAGCAGGACTTGGCTTCAGTGGGACTTTGGTGCTCAGTGAGTCTGCCCCTTGAGTGTGTCACTTTTGGATATGAAGAGTTGTAATCTGGTATGGTCTCACACTGACCACTGGGTACACTGGCTCTTGGGTCTCCAGGGAGATGCAAAGTCATCCGCTGCCTGGGGCCATCCAGCAGGGGCTACAGCGAGATCTGCAGATTCCTCCTCTTTGTATGAGGTTTGGAAGTACCCAGACAAAGCCCAGCTGTGAAGCAAGGCAGGCTGGTGCTGGTGCCAGGTCTTGGGTCTTTTATTGATAGGTTTGGGGCTCCCTAACCCAGCTGCAGCTTGTTTGACAGATTTTTAGCCTGAGAAAGGACAGACCATTCATATGCAAAAGGCACTGCACACAGCTTGTGAGGGGTTGTAAATTGGGTGGGGTGGGGTCTCAGGGAATCACCAGAGAGGAGCAAACAGAAATGGCTGCCAGTCAGCCCTGCACCGGGGAGGTCCCAGCATGGGAACAATGACCACGGTGAGCACCTCCATCTGAAAGAAAGCCTCCCCTGAGTTCCTTCCCTGATGCCAGACAGTCCAATTTCTCCCCATATGTGTCCCCCAGAGTCTAAACAGGCACTGGAGCTCAGAGGAAGTGGGAACTTGTAAATTCAGTTTGTGGTGCCAGCCTGTTAAGAGGAGCAGCTGGGTTTCCAGCAGCCTGCAAGTCACTCAGCCTCAGTCCACGCTGGATTTTACAGTCCGTAGTTCTTACTGCCCGTTGGGACTTCTTTCCCCAGCTCTGGAACCCTGAGCTGGGGGGTCTTGTATGGGGCTTGGATCCCTTGCTCCTCTGGGTGGCCTCCAAAGAGGTGATCTCCCCCCCAATTAAAAAAGCAGCATACTTGGGTGCCGGACCAGCCTGTTCCGCACCTCCTACCAGTCTCAGTGTGCTTTCTTCTTTACTTCTCTAGTTGTAGTACTTCCATTCAGCCAGCTTTCCGGCATTTCTGGATGATAGTTTTTCTGTATTTTAGTTGTAATTTTTATGTGGTTGTGGGAGGCAGCAAATACAGGCGTTTTCTTATGTCGCCATCTTGGTTCTCCTCTATTTGTAGAATCTTAATCCCACCCCTTAATTTCTCCAAACCTTTCTTTCCTCTTCTGTAAATGTATATGATAATCTAGTCAGACTCCAAATATCAAACAGATGCCTCAATATCTAATTTAAAATAATCTAATACTCAAATCCCTAAGACATTACATAGCACAGTGTGAGAATTAATAATAAATATGATGGGGCATGGTGTTTGTTTTGTTTTTAAAGACTAGTTTATTTTTTTAGAGCGAGAGAAAGGGAGAAGAGAGCAACATCCATGTGGGAGTGGAACATCGATTGGCTATTTCCTGCACACCCGCTACTGGGGATCAAGCCCCCAACTGGGGCATGTGCCCTGATCTGAAATCCAACCAGCAACCTCTCAGTGCATGGGACCATGCTCAACCAACTGACCCACATAGGACAGAGCTAGAGCATAGTGTTTTTATATTCGGTACTATTTAGGTAAAAAGTATAACATAACTGCCCTGGCTGGTGGGGCTCAGTGGTTAGAGCTTTGGCCTGTGCACCAAAGGTTCAAGGATTTGATTCCTGGTGAAGGACACATACCTGGGTTACAAGCTTGATCCCTGGCTCTGGGGCATGTGTAGGATGCAGCCAATTAAGGTCTCACATACTAGTAGATGTTTCTCTCTCCCTCTCTCTGGTTCTCTCCCTTCCCCCTCCCTCTCCCTCCCTGCCATTTGTTCTAAAAGAATCAATGGAAAAAATATCCTCAAGTGAGGATTAACAACAACAAATAAAAGTACATTTACACGGGAGAGACCAAGATGGCGGCATAGGTAAACACCGCAGACTGCTGCCGCAAACAACCACTTCAAAAATACAACTAAAAGACGGAACGGACATCACCCAGAACCGCAGGAAGGCTGGCTGAGGAGAGACTCTTCAACTAGAAGGAAAAATAACAGCACACCGAGGCTCAGAGGAGGCGCAGTGTGGAAAAAACTCAGGTGCGGAGGTGCGCGCGCAAAGCGGGCTGGTGGCTGAGAGCGCGGTTGTCGTTTTCGGTCAGGGGGGAGTCTCAGACTCTGAGCTCCAGATACGGGCGAATCGCTGGGGACTCGGACCCAAACGGGAGAAGCGGGAGTGTCTGGCATCAGTTGGAAGGCAGCTTTCCCTCCGAGGTTTGCAGCGGTTCCGGGGGTTCTGAGAAGCAGAGCCTCTGGGAACAGGACTGAGGGCACCATAACGGCTCCCTCCGCCCGCCCTGTTGAGCCCGCCCCGCCCAAGCCCTGCGCAGAGCCATTTGCCGGATCGCCTCAGGCAAAGGCTAGATTAGCACCTCCCCAGAGGACAGAAGTTTTCCGCGGCAGACACAGCTGATTCACACAGCCAGTCGGCCTGGTGGTCAAATCCCTCTAGTATTAACTACAACAATCAAGGCTCAACTAGAACAAGACTGCGCACAAAGACCACTAGAGGGTGCACCAAGAAAGCATAAAAAATGCGGAGACAAAAAAACATGACAGAAATGGAGGATATAGAGCTAAAAAACGCAATTTTGAGGGCTTGCAATAAACTTCTGGAGAGCCTCACGAAAACTAATGAGACCCTCGATGCTATGATAAAGAAACAACTAGAAATTAAGCATACACGGTCTGAAATAAAGAATATTACACCCAATAGCAGACCAGAGGAGCGCAAGAATCAAGCCAAAGATTTGAAATGCGAAGAAGCAAAAAACACCCAACCGGAAAAGCAAAATGAAAAAAGAATCCGAAAATACGAAGATAGTGTAAGGAGCCTCTGGGACAGCTTCAAGCGTACCAACATCAGAATAATAGGGGTGCCAGAAGATGAGAGACAGCAAGATATTGAAAACCTATTTGAAGAAATAATGGCAGAAAACTTCCCCCACCTGGTGAAAGAAATGGACTTACAGGTCCAAGAAGCGCAGAGAACCCCAAACAAAAGGAATCCAAAGAGGACCACACCAAGACACATCATAATTAAAATGCCAAGAGCAAAAGACAAAGAGAGAATCTTAAAAGCAGCAAGAGAAAGAGACTCAATTACCTACAAGGGAATACCCATACGACTGTCAGCTGATTTCTCAACAGAAACTTGGCAGGCCAGAAGGGAATGGCAAGAAATATTCAAAGTGCTGAATACCAAGAACCTACAACCAAGAATACTTTATCCAGCAAAGCTATCATTCAGAATTGAAGGTCAGATAAAGAGCTTCACAGATAAGGAAAAGCTAAAGGAGTTCATCACCACTAAACCAGTATTATACGAAATGCTGAAAGGTATCCTTTAAGAGGAGGAAGAAGAAAAAGGTAAAGATACAAATTGTGAACAACAAACATGCATCTATCAACAAGTGAATCTAAGAACCAAGTGAATAAATAATCTGATGTACAGAATGAACTGGTGATTATAATGAATCAGGGACATAGAAAGGGAATGGACTGACTATTCTTGGGGGGGAAAGGGGAATGGGAGATGCGGGAAGAAACTGTAGTATGGAGTGACCTAGAGAGCATTATGCTAAGAGAAATAAGCCAGTCAGAGAAAGACATGTATCTCATGATCTCACTTAAATATGGAATCTAACAAGCAAAATTAAATGACGAACATAAAAGATCCAGAGACACTGAAGCATTCAACAGACTGGCGTATTTCAGAGGGAAGAGATTAGCCAATGAATTTATATCATATATGCATAGGCTATGGACAGACAGTAGTGCAGGGAAGACCTGGGGAGGGGGCAACAGCAGGGTGAAGGAGGTTAATGGGGGTGGGAGGAGACATATGTAGTACTTTCAACAATAAAGATAAATTTTTTAAAAAAAACTACAACATAACTGAGATTACTGCCTGGCAATTAAGGCTTGATTGTTGACTCAAAGCAATTATACTCTCTCCTCACTTAGATAATCAGTTTTTAAAGCAATTGGCTGGCTATCCTTAGTCATAGTTTATTACTTAGTTATTGGTGTTCCAATATATATTTTGACTACCTAATGCCAGTTTTACATACTGGAACATATAAAAGGTATTCTGTTTTTAAGCAGTATTGCAGAGTATTAATGCTACTTCTTAAAACATTTAGAAATTACTTGGAGTTCATTCTTTCTCAGCTATATATCACTTTAGAGAATCAAAAGAAGATTACAACGCATAATTGGTAGGGTATTGGTCTGTCATAATTGGTTTATTAGAAGAATTGTATCACCCAGCTTGTACATTTAAACCACTTAAAAACATTAGGTTCTCTTAATGTGTATAAATCTTCTACTATATAAGATTTCTGGTCTGCTTACTAAACAGTTCATGTCTTCATACTATCTTTATTAAAAGCTTTTTTCTTTTTCTTTTTAAAATATATTTTTATTGATTTCAGAGAGGAAGGGAGAGGGAGAGAGAGAGAAACATCAATGATGAGAGAGAATCATTGATCGGCTGCCTCCTGGACGCCCAGTACTGGGGATAGAGCCTGCAACCCAGGCATGTGCCCTTGACTGGAATCGAACCTGGGACCCTTCAGTCCACATGCCTACACTTTATCCACTGAGCCAAACCAGCTAGGGCACTTTTTTTTCTTTTTATATAAAGAAACAAAAGTCATTGAAATGGACGACTATGTTTAGATTCTATTGCGCTTATGACAGAAATCTCCCATTGCAAAACAGTTTAAGTTTAAGGCTGACATTCTATATCCTTGATTCATGGCATATGGACAGAAAAATAGAGTTGTAAGAGCAGGTTATCAGATGTAATTGAAAATTGCTTTTTGTCACATCTTAAATAATATATAATTGTGTATCTGTTTATAAACCTTTTTGTTATAGGTTTTGTGTATGTGTGTGTAACATTTGTGTAACTAAAATGGCCTGCTGTGCTCTTTGGAGGGGTCTTTGTTTATTATCTGTAATCTGTAACACTACTTGATGAAAACTGCTAATTTTTATTCTAGTATTTGCCACCTCATTATATTTAAAATGGTAAACACAGCTTAATTATTTTTTTCTGAATTTATCCTTGAAATTAGTATTACTGTGTTTGGTATGTAGCAAAATAGCCTTTTTCCCCCCAACTCTAGTTGTCACATTAGTTTCTAGTACTTTGATGCTCATCCTGAATTAAATACAGAAGTTGATGCATGATGATAATTTTTTTAAGGAGTACCTTCCTGATTGAAATACAAACAAAACATGGACTCCTGTCTCTAGTTTTTTTGATTCCCTGTATAAATACTACTGTAGTTAATAGTCCATCTTATTTGAATAAATGGGGAAAAAATTAAATTTTTGCACACATGATTCTTTATATAAAAACTAAGGTTAGATATCTCGAATAAGAAATTTGTATAGAACTAATATTTGATGTGAAGTTACAATGGAGGTATTTATTTTCATTTTGAAAATACAGGGACATTCTTGGAAATTATATTTCATACTTGAATTTTGTGAAATTTAATAGAAACATAAAAACTGGGACAATATTTAGGGTAAAATTGCATTAAAAATTTTTTTATGCAGTTGACAGTATTTAGGCTATAATTGCATTTAAAAGAAATTTTCGGTTACTCTCATGCCATTAAAAAGAAAGCATTCAACTTCTTTACTGTTAACATGGATAAGTTTGAATATATAATTCTTAGATGGTGTGTATTATTTACTGTTTTATACTTGGTGTTTTAGAGGTGAGGAAGAAACAGAAAGCCAAAGCTGATTTTTTTGGTAGACTATACCAAGTTTGTTTTATTTGTGCTAACCTGATGAGAAAATATATTGGTACAAAAACATTGAAGAAAGCAACATGTTTTGATTTTAAGTATATCTAAGTAGTCTGAGCTTTTTGTTCTTCAATGTAGCTGGGTTAGCTTAGTATCTGTGTTTCATTTATCATTTAGAAGTTTGAAATTTCCTGTGAGCCTCACTTGTTAAGTCCAATGGCCTGCCTATCAAACAATAACAAACATAGAAGTCAAGCATGTAGGTCATTTACACATCTTTATGTCTACCGTTTTCTCTTTAACCTTTTCCAACACTAAACTCATTCCTTTGATAGAAGTTAAGATTCATTATCTTGGTGGTTGACCCTGTAAGCAATCATGTATTCTTTAAAAACATATTCATAATTTTTTTCTTTTTAATTATGCACAACATTACAGAAAAATTTAGGAAGTAGAAAAAAAACACCCATAACCTCACTACCCCAATGCAGCAAACGCTATCTGTGGATTTTGTGTGTATGTGTATATTTTTTGTTGGGTTTTTCTTTTTCTTTCTTTTTTTTTTTTTTTTTTTTTTTTTTTGCAGAGGAGGGAGGTCAATTTTAAAACTTGGAGGAAAATCCTGACCTCTAGAGAAGTAGGCATATTATAAGATTGGCATATAGTTGAAGGCGTGCACTTATGATAAAACTTTTATTTACAAAGCAGAATGATTTTTGTATTGTTAGAAATGACCTATTGAAGATATTTACTGTTTAGTTGTTATAATCAACAAATTCTCATACATTTTTTAATAGAACTTATTGGGGTTACATTGGTTGATAAAATTATATAGGTTTACGGTGTACAATTCTATAATACATCATCTGTATTGTGTTCACCACCCAAATTCATGTCTCTTTCCATCACCATTTATTCCCCCCCCCCCGGCTTTAACTTCTTCTGCCTCCCCCACTCCCATTTCCTTCTCATAAACTTAAATTTAATGTGATAACTGTATTTGTTCTACAATGCATAGTTATGTTTTAAGGGAGGTTTTTTGCCTTCCAGGTTGTTCTCGTTCAGATTTTCATTTCACTCAAAAGCAAATGTTTTATAGAGGTCTTACTAGCTATAACTAGAATTACAAGAATGTCTTTATTTGTATTAATTGAGAGAAATAAATGTTTTCTCTATTTTTATAACAATCTTTCAAAATCTCTATTATTGTTATCAACTCGGTCCTTTTGAGTTAAGGATGATTGAGTGAATTAAGATTAATTAAAGTGGTTCTGAAGTAGTGAAATGCAAATATAATGTGCAGAGGTGACAAGAAAAGGGGAAAATAAGTCAGAGTGAATAAACTCAAGTAAAAAATTAAGTATCGGTGTAAATATAAAGTATACAACTTGAGAGAGATCCTAAAAGGCTAAACAGTTACATAGGGAAGATATATTTTGAGGTAAGAGGCAGATAAGTAGAAAAGGAGAAAGAGACGGACAAATATATACTCAGTTGAATTCTATATAACTGATTCTTGATCATGCATGAATAGGTTATTAAGGTCATGTAGTTCCTAAGAAATGGAGTCCATCTGATAAAGTAATTTTGAATAATTATTGTTTTAGTCAGCAATACTAAAGGTGTATTTAACACTGGTATTCATTTTTTATTCTTACTACTACAGAATTAGCATAGGAAAATATAGGGGTTGTATTTTTGTAGCACATATAATATGGTAATATCTCTCTGAGGGGAAAAGGATTTTTATCTTTAAAAATCTCACAGCTTGCCTAGCCGGCGTGGCTCAGTGGTTAAGTGTCAACCTATAAACTAGGAGGTCATGGTTCGATTACCGGTCAGGACACAGGGGTTGCCACAGGGGTTGCTGACTCGATCCCCAATGTGGGACGTGTTGGAGGCAGCCAATCAATGATTCTCTCTCATCATTGATGTGTCTATCTCTCCCTTTCCTTTCCTCTCAGAAATAAATAAAAAAATCTATACTAATAAAAGGGTAATATGCTAATTAGACCGGATCGACCAGCCATCTTCTGGACCTCCGACTTCCTTCCGGACAAAGCCATGGTGGTGGGGGCCAAGCCAGAGGCAGTTAGGGGCGATCAGGCCAGCAGGGGAGGGCAGTTGGAGGCGAGATCACGCCGGCAGAGGGTTAGGGGCGACCAGGCCATCAGGGGAGGAAAGTTGGGGGTGATCAGGCTGGCAGGGGAGGGACATTGAGGGCGACCAGGCCACAGGGGAGGGCAGTTGGGGCGACCAGGCCTGCAGGGGAGTGCAGTTGGGGGCTACCAGGCCTGTAGGGGAGGGCTGTTGGGGGCGAACTGACCAGCAAGGGAGGGCAGTTGGGGGCAAGATCAGGCCTGCAGGGGAGGGCAGTTGGGGGTGAGATCAGGCCTGCAGGGGAGGTCCATTGGGGGTGACCAGGTCAGCAGAGGAGGGCAGTTGGAGGCGAGATCAGGCCGGTAGAGGGTTAGGGGCGACCAGGCCGGCAGGGGAGGGCAGTTGGGGCAACCAGGCCGGGAGGGAAGGGCAGTTGGGGGAGACCAGGCCAGCAGGGGAGGGCAGTTAAGGGCGATCAGGCTGGCAGGGGAGAGCAGTTGGGAGCAATCGGGCCGGCAGGGGAGGAGTTAGGGGTGATCAGGCAAGCAGGCAGAGGTGGTTAGGGACAATCAGGCAGGCAGGCAGAAGCAGTTAGGGGCGATCAGGCAGGCAGGCAGAGGGATTAGGGGCAATCAGACAGGCAGGCAGGCAGGTGAGCAGTTAGGAGCCAGTGATCCCAGATTGCGAGGGATGTCCGACTGCCAATTTAGGCCGCAGGGATTGGGCCCAAACTGGCAGTCAGACATCCTCCAAGGGGTTCCCGATTAGAGAGGGTGCAGGCTGGGCTGAGGGAACCCCGTTGTGCACGAATTTCGTGCACCAGGCCTCTAGTATATTATAAAAGAAATCCCACAGCTCTCCCTTTCCAAAATTTTGTGTACCAAATCTGTGTCATATACTATATATTTAACAAGAATAACAATGTGAACGTACATTACCAACTAAGTCTGTTTATTGCCATCTGATGCCAATAAGAGCAGCTAATATTAGTAGTAGCATTGCCTAGTTTTTCTAATGATTTTTGGTTTTCATTTGTTTTTGCCTTATTTAGATAGTTATGCTAATTATTAAATACCCAATACATTTGAATAATAGTTCAAATGTATTGGGTATTTAATCTGTATCATATGTCTTATTTAATTCACTTCTCACAGTAACTAAGAACTGGTTTTATTATTATCCCTATTTTACTGATGATGAATGAGGGTGTGGTGAAGTCGAGTGGCAAACTTGGGTTAAGGATGAACTTAGAGATCCCCTACTTTTTCACCCTGGGATAGCTCTTTCATGGATACTAAGAGAACACAAATTTTCATGAAGGTTCTAAAATGCAAGAAGATGGTAATTATAACTTGAAGATTGCAAAATGGAAGTTAAAAAGCCCATAAAATCTTAAAATATGATACCATTGTATGTACTGCAGTTTAATTGTGTAAATTCATTCTACACAATGAGGCAACAAATACTGATATTGAGAGCTGATTTCCTTTGTTTTACAAACACTTATAGCCAGGTACTGGATACACAGAAATGATTATGATAGCTCCTACCCTCTCAAAGTATTATTGTATTGTCTTTGGCTTTATGAGTAAAACAAATATGTAAATTGATTGTTTATCATACAGTGTGGTAGGTGAAATAACAGAAATGCACTGGGTATTTGAGGAGTGCAAGGTGTACGAATATGGCATTCTGCCAGAATATATTTTTCATGTTATAATAGTTTTTCAAGAAAATTACTATATTATTCAGTGTGAGGGGGAAATGAGTCTTAGAAATTTAACTAGAGCCATATTCAATACTGGGAGTGTAGTCAATTTTGTAAAAAGTAAAACAAGATGAGCATGCAATTAACTGCAATGTTAACCCAAGTCTTACTTGTTTATGTTATTGATCTCATTTTCTCTTGACCGCACATTTCCTATCTTCCCCTTCCCACCATTTCCTTACATTCTTAGAAAGGAAAAGTCACCTATATCAGTCATTGTGTCACTTGGTCCTGTTTAAAATAGTAAGAGGGTTAGATCTGTGCACTACAGAGTGGTATCACTTTTCACCTGGGCTGATAATTCTCTTTCTCCCCTCTTAGAAAACACAAAAAAGCTCATTGAATGCAGGGTATGCCAGCCAAGTTTGCATTCAATCCAGAAGGGAGAATGGCATCTCAGTTAGTCAGTATTCCAGTGGATAATACAAACCCCAGAACTAATGGTGAAATGTTTCCTGCAGCAAATATCCAAAAGTTAAGACAGACAGACACTCATTGATAATGTATGGAACTAGAATATAAATGAGCAACTAGAATCACCAATAAAACTAAAACATCTCTATATTCTCTAACTTAAAGTAATCCCAAATGTAGAGACCAGTTGTGTTAACTTAATTCTTAGCCTAAAATACAAATGTTTAACCGGCATTGGTTTGTTAGACATAATACTAAGTGAACAAGACTAGAAAGAAACCTAATTCTGCTTAACTCTTTATAGTTTGACTTTGACAGCCTTTCTGCTAAAAGTATGGAGTGGGAGGTCTCAGAAAGTAAACCCAAAAATAGCTGGTTACTCTGAAATGAGTAGGTATATTCTCTTCAGTATTTCAGTCATCTGTTGTGTATTTCATGTTATTAAAATACTGTTACTTAAAACATACATTAACTCTAAGAACACAAACACTATGGCATTTTGCTTTTTAAAATGTCAGTTCACTGGAAAATACAAGAGGTTACGTGAAATAAATTCCAGATCAGGATACACAATAGAGTTTATCTCATCATTTATGCTCACATTATAAATTTTTTTCATGCCACGGCTTTATGGAACTCACCTAAGGTGTGGAAATACCCAGTGTAGAGCCAAGTGCTGCATTGTAAGCTCTGATGCAGCCTTTGATGAAACCTCACTTGTGCCGTTGGAGAGCAGATCTATTACTGAAAATAACTTTGCCAGTAGTGATAATATCTACAAGGGGAATTTCTGTGCTGGTTCCCTTGCTCTCCTTCTTTATCTTGTCCTCTTCCCTCCTCCCCTGCCTCCCTAAATCCAAATAGAAAGAAAAGTAGGACACTATTCACAGGGATAAAGTGCTAGTAAAAACTTCCTGGGTATTCTCACACAGATGTGAGCACATGCACGTGCACACACACATCAGTGATCTGTTATAAGTCTGTAGAGATGATCCTTTCTGCTTTAATCCTCAC
>NW_005371693.1:1502149-1510865 GCF_000412655.1 Myotis brandtii
ATTATACATATGAACATAAAATACAAACTACATATAAAATTATGGAAAACATCTTAAGCGTATTTCTTTGCGATTATATATTTTTAAAAAACATGTTTTCTAGATTTTAAGATGCTCATTTTTTCATAGTTAGCATTTCTGAAATCCAGATGCCTCTATGGTCACTGCCTGGCAGCTGTCCTGACATAGTTGTCACTGCCTGCACGTATGCACTAAACTTACAGAATAAGTGTCAGAGGTACTCACTGAACACAGATTGCTGTGTGTAACACTCTTAATGCATAAAGATTGATATTATGTATTAAAGCATGGATTTTTTACAACTCAGGGTTGAAAAATGATTCAGAAGAATTAGACACTGAAAGTAAAGTGTTTTAGGACTGCTTTAACAAATTTAACTTCTTTTTAATGTATGGGTGATATCTTAACATCTAAGATTAGAACAGCTTGTTCAGTAGTCAGAAATAAAATTTCTAAGTGATAAAAATGCCTTCTCATAATTTCATTGCCAGGTTTTTTTCCTTAATGGTACATTAAATAAGTGTGCTTTGTAATTATGGCATCTTACATTCAAAGAAATATAGTAGTTATTCTCTCCTTATATAAGTGTCTCCATCTCCTACTTTTTAATATTAAAAAGCACTGTGATATTTTTTTCAGAAGTAATAGTTGGTATTAAACATCAAATCTCAGTAGTCCATTCATTGTTTTCAAAATAGACATTGAGCCCCTACCCCGAGGCAGGCACTGTTCTTGGAGCTGGAAGTGCAGCAGTGAATAGAACTAAAGTCTGCTGTCATGAGGCATATGTTCTAGCGAGGGCAGTGTACATTAGACAGAGTATGCATTAATGTCAAGTGGTAAATACTAAGAAGAAAAAGTAAAGCTGGGTTGACAGAAGGTGGTGGGGTTTAGAACTTTAGATAGAGTACTAAGGGAGGGTCCCTCTGAGAAGTGATAATTAAATAGGACTGGAAAGAAATAAAGGAACAGGCAGTACAGTCACACTGAGGGGTGGAGGTGGAGGGTTCCAAACAGAAGAAACAGCAAAATCAAAGGCTTTGAGGCTGAAAAGCATTTAGTTTCTTCAAAGAACATCAGGGAGGGTACAAGTGTGACTAGAACTGAATAAGTGGGAGAAAGTAATAAAAGAGGTCTAGCAGGGAGGGTTTATAGAAGGTGGGAAGGTGGAAGCTTTGGACCAGAGGAGTAAAATGATCTTGACTCTCCTTCTTGCTGTCAACCATCAAGGACTCAAGGATGGAGGCAGCAAGACCTTTTCCAAGGTTGTGGAATCATCTAGGAGAGACAATGACATCTTGAACCAGTGAGGATGTTTTATATTACAATAGAGATGATGAGATTCTAACCATGGTATTGTGGTTATAAATCAAGCCAAACAATAGACAATGAAGTCCAATGGCTTATGTAAATGTAGTATTAGTTATATGCTCATTTCTTCAAACATATTGGAAGGGAAATGCTATAGTTCAGTGATTTTCAGCTGGGTCTGCCACAAGAATTTTTAAAACATGTAATACCTGATTATTTAGTCAGGGGCACTGACCTCTTTTCCCTTAGATTGTCAAATAAAAAAATCACAATAGTCAACACAAGAATATCCATCTGGTGTGAATGAATCAAAATTATACCTTTTTTTTTTTGTCAGATCGGCAAAAAATATAATACATTTTTTTGTTGTGCTGTAGAATTTTAGTAATTTGTTTTTATGTGCCATAAGATGAAAAAGGTTGAAAAATGCTGCTGTAGGTAACAATATTTTCTTGAAGTAAAACATCCTTGTTTAACTTTAAAAAATAATTTACTTGCTCGGCCAGTGTGGCTCAGTAGTTGAGCATCAGCCTATGAACCAGGAGGTCACAGTTCAATTCCGGGTAAGGGCACATGCTTGATCCCCAGTGTTGCGTGTGCTGGAGGTAGCCAATAGATGATTCTCTCTCATTGATGTTTCTATCTCTCCCTCTCCCTTCTCTGAAATCAATAAACATGTATATTTAAAAATAATAATTTACTAAGCATTGTGGGATCTATCAAAAGCTATAAAATGTCATTTCTGGGAATTTCTATTTGGGAGATAAGACATTGGAGAATTTCAGTAACATTTAAATATTTAAAAAAATTATTGATTGATTTCTTTTTACTTTTTACTAGAGGCCTGGTGCATGAAATTCATGCACTTGGCGGGGGGGGGGGGGGGGGGGAGTACCTCAGCCCAGCCTACGCCCGCTTGCAGTCAGGAGATCTCAGAGGATGTCCAACTGACGGCTTAGGCCCGCTCTCTGGGGAGTGGGCCTAAGCTGTCAGTCAGACATCTTTAGCGCTGCCGCGGAGGCGGGAGAGGCTCCTATCACCACCACTGCGCTCACCAGCCGTAAGCCCGGCTCAGGGCTTCTGGCTGAGTGGCGCTCCCCCTGTGGGAGTGCACTGACCACCAGGGGGCAGCTCCTGTGTTGAGCATCTGCCCCTGGTGGTCATTGTGCATCATAGCGACCGGTCATTCTGCCATTCGATCAATTTGCATATTACCTTTTTATTATATAGGATTTTTTAGAGAGAGAAAGAGAAACATCGATTTGTTCCACTTATTTATGCATTAATTTGTTGATTCTTGTATGTGCCTTGACCTGGGATCGAACCTGCAATTTGGCATATGGGGACAGTGCTATAACCAACTGAGCTACCCTGCCAGGACAACAGTGTAAAGGAGTCTGTGATTAAGGATCAAACATCAGCTAGTTCTTTTCGAGTTAAAGATAAGTAGAGAATTTGATGGCAAGCTTAACAGAAGTTGTAGGTCTTGAACTGCATTTTTTTCAATAGACTATTTTTTAGAGCAGTTTTAGATTCACAGCAAAATTGAGCAGAAAGTGCTAAGACTGCCATATGCACACATTCCGGATGCTCCAGCCTCCCCTATTATCAACATCCCCCACCAGAGTGATACATTTGTTACAGTTTTTGAACCTACACTGATGCATCATTATCACCTAAAGTCCATAGTTTACATTAGGGCTCACACTTGGTGGTGTACATTCTATAGGTTTTAACAAATGTGTAATGACATGTATCTACCCTTATAGTATCATACAGGGTAGCTCCACTGCCCTAAAAATTCTCTGTGTTCCACCTCTTCATCCTTCTCTCTTCACTAACCCCTGGCAACCACTTATCTACTTAGTTGTCTCCATAGCTTTGCCTTCTCCAAAATGTTGTATGTTTGGAATCATATAGTATGTAGCCTTTTCAGACTGACTTTTTTTACTTAGTAATACTATCCTATATAGTACAAGCATAGTAGGCAAATTGTCCCCTCGACCGGGAGTTGTCCCGGAGTTCGACCGGGGGTGGGACTGACCAGGGGAAGGGAGGGAGGCACGAGCTGGTGGCCGGCAGCTGCATTGGGCCTCTAGTGCATTTAATATTTTATTACCTGGATGTACTACAGTTTATTTACCTATTCACCACTAAAGGACATCTTGGTTGCCTCCAAATTTTGGCAATTAAGAATAAAACTGTTGCCCTAACCGGTTTGGCTCAGTGGATAGAGCATCGGCCTTCGGACTGAAGGGTCCCAGGTTTGATTCCGGTCAAGGGCATGTACCTTGGTTGTGGGCACATCCCCAGTAGGGGGTGTACAGGAGGCAGCTGATCGATGTTTCTCTCTCATCGATGTTTCTAACTCTCTATCCCTCTCCTTTCCTCTCTTTAAAAAATCAATAAAATATATATATATATTTAAAAACCTTAAAAAAAAAATAAAGCTGTTTATATGTTCAGGTTTTTGTGTAGATGTGAGTTTCCAACTCCTTTGGGTAAATGCCAAGGAGTATGAATGATAGATCGTATGGACAGAGTATGTTTTGTTTTATAAGAAACCACCAAACTGTGTTCCAAACTGACTGTACCCACCACTGATTTTGCATTCCCACCAACAATGAATGAGAGTTCCTGTTGCTCCACATTTTTCATTGTTTTAGATTTTGGCCATTCTAATAGGTGTGTAGTTGTCTCACATTTTCAATTTTCCTAATTACATGTAATATTGAGCATCTTTTCATATGCTTATTTGTCATCTCTATATCCTCTTTGGTGAGGTTTGTTCAGGTCTTTGGCCCATTTTTTAATCAGGTTGTTTTCTTGTTGATTTTTTAAGAGTTCTCTGTATATTTTGGTTAACAGTCCTTTATTAGATATATCTTTTGCAAACATTTCCTCTCAGTCTGTGGCTTGTCTTCTCTTTATTAAGCTGCATCTCGAAGGATGATGAAATAGGCAAGAGAGGGAGGCCCTTGTACAGAATGGTAATAACAGCCTAAATTTATTGTTTCTCTTCAATGGAAGCCCCTCTTTTGCTGACCTTTTTCACATGGCTTCCAAACCCTATACCATTCTTCGCTGTTAATGCCATTTCCATTCTAGCTGCCAGGAGTGTCTGAGAGCCACCAAACTGGGACACTACCAGGCACAAAGTTAATATGACCTTGAAGAAGAACTACTTTTCAGTTTTCTCCAAGCTCAAGGCTTACAGATGTAGATGGTCAGTAAATATTAAATGCACAATTTGAGCCTCTTGGCTTTTTTCTTCTGTACCAGTGAGAGTTCTAGGGGGAACTAAGGTAAGCAAAAATTAGTTATGTGTGTTTTCAGCTTTCTGCTAGGATGCATTTCAAAGCAATTACTAATGAATTTGGAATAATTGTCTCTATCATTTCCACCTATTAACAGAGATAGTCAAGAATTGGTGTACCAGCCTGGCCGGTGTGGCTCAGTAGTTGAGCATTGACCCATTAACAAAGAGGTCACTAGTCTGATTCCCAGTCAGGGCACATGCCTGGTTTGCAGGCTCAATCCCCATTAGGGGATGTGCTGGAGGCAGCCTATTGATGATGTTTCTCTCTCATCAATATTTCTATATTTCTATCCTTCTCCCTTTAAAAAAAAATCAATAAAAACATAAAAAAAAAGAATTGGTGTAACGGATTTGCTTTATTTGGAGAATAAGTAATGAAAAATAAAAACTACTCCTTTGTAAACCATTTTTAAGTCACCTTAATATTATAAGGTTCTTGGTACTTTGAAAATGGGGTGAGTTTTCTGTTCTATCTGCAATTCATATTAAGAGGAGAATATAAACCATGATTTCATTCATGAAATATACTTTAAAAATTATTCACTCATTTTTTAAGTGTGTGTGTGTGTGTGTGTGTGTGTGTGTGTGTGTGAGTGAGAAAGAGAGTGAGAGAGAATCTACCTTATTTAGGAATGATTATCAATTTTCTTTTATTTTCTGTCTACTTATTGCTTTGGATAAACATACGGGAATACTGCCAAAAATTTAGGTGGCTGAATACTAATTTTGCTGAAATTAGATGGAACAGCCATCTCCTGCCAATTTTCTTTCTAAATTATGCAGAAATTTGACTCTTGTAAGACATAAATCTGGTAAAAAATAGAGTCCTAATTTTCTAGTCAGTCAATAAGACCTTCAACAGACTATTCATGTTTCAGCTTTAATTTTTATGTAGAAAAAGAAATCAAAGGAAAATGCAATTAGTAAAAATTACTAGTCATATTTCTCATGTGGCCCAAATATTGATTTGCAGTGTTAAGTAACTAACATTCATAACTTGTCTGACACAAAGAAGGAGTGATACACCGAAAACAATTAGTGCATCTTTCAAATGTAAGATAGTTATTGAATAATTACTCAAATAATGGTCAGTAATGGAATACAAAGGGTTATCTTTTAGCTAATCCTCAAGTAATAGAATTGGTGTATCTCTGATTTTTTTTCTTAGCCTTCCAGGGTTTAGAAGAATGAGACAAAAGTGATTATGGGAACTAGAGGGAGCCACTGGAGGCCAGCAAGGCAAAGGAGACCTTATCTTAAGCAATTAATCAAGAAACTCATATTGTAGGACAATTATTCAGAGCTAATTCTAAAATAGCTTTAGAGCCCCAGGTCTTGAGATATTTTTTTCCAGAATTTTGTCAAGGTCATTTAGAGCACTGGGACAGTCTTGCATTAGAATAAAGGTTTGGTTAAAAGTACATATTACTCTGTATCTAGGAGTATGTGCAATATGAAAATATAGCATCAAACAACCTAACTGTACTTGTAATTATTTTAGTTTATTTTTATGGTAGTGACAGTGCAAAATAGAATATATTATCCCAACAATTAACAGCCTTGCGCAATCCACTTTCCTAAGTACAGTGGCCTTTGTCTGGCTTGTTTGCATCAATGTGTAGAAGTTGGATAATAATGCTGATCATGTATGCGTAGTGATTTTTTAATTTTTATTTATAATTTAAAAATTTATATCATATTTATAATCATTGATTTTCTATCAGGTATGACTGTCTTAAAATCTGGACAGTCATTTTAAGCTTCATATTATTTAAAAAAATCTTTTAATTGATTTCAGAGAGAGGAAGGGAGAGAAAAAGAGAGAGAGAGAGAGAGAGAGAGAGAGAGAGAAACATCAACGATGAGAGATTCATCCATTGGCTGCTTCCTACACTCCCCCTACTGGGGATCGAGCCCATAACCTGGGCATGTGCTCTGACTGGGAATGGAACCAGAACCTCCTGGATTTATGGGTCGACGCTCAACCACTGAGCCACGCCAACTGAGCTACTGTTATTTTTTTGTTCTCATTAGTGGAATAAGCAACTTCTTTTATCTAATAGTTTATCTTCTTTATGTGCACAGTGAGCATTTTGAGACCTTTCCTTAGCTTTCTTACCTACCTTCCTCAATCTTTCCCTTTCTTCTAACAAGCTTCCCTGCTTAAAACTCACTAGTGGTTTCCCATTGTGCTCAGACACACTCTAGAATCTTTGGGCACAGCATTGAAGATAAGGCCAGCTCCCACACATGCATGCCTCTCACCACCTTCTCTATACCGCTTTTCCTCCATTCACCAACTGTACAAGGCTGTTCCCACAGCAGGATCTTGGTCTTGCTCTCTTTTCCCTGAAATGCTTATTCAAAAGATTGTCCTCTGGCTATAGTTTTTTCATGAATCTGTTCTCAGCTGAAACATCACTTCCTCAGTGACTGTTCTATCTAAAGTAGCCCTTTCCCTTCCCAAATGCGTCATCCTGTTTTATGATCTTCCTAGCACTTCATCACTATGAATTATCTTTTGTATTATTTGTTGCCTATGTGCCCTCTCAGCATTTAAAGTCCATGAGAAAAAAAAAACAACCTTATCTTTTGTTTACTTACATCTGTGTTGCCTGTTGTACATAGATGGTAATAAATATTTGTTGGGTGAGTGTGTGTGTGTGTGTGTGTGTGTGAGAGAGAGAGAGAGAGAGAGACTGTCTTTATTTTGTGTACATTTTTTATCCTTATTCTCCTCCAGCTTTTGTCTCCACCACTAGACAAGCTGTCTATTCAGATCACCACTTTACTCAGCTGCTGGGGTAATCTTTTTTAAAAGCATATCAAACTCTTTAAAACATTCAGACTTCCCATTAACCTTTAAATAATATCTTAACTCCTGACCATGACCCATAAAGCCCTATCTACCTATCCAGTTTATCTTGTTTTATCTTCCCCTCACTTACTCTGCTCTTGCCACACTGGAATTCTTTCAGTGCCCTAAACATGCAGACTCATTATATTATGTGGCTGTTTCACATGATGCTCCATGAACGGAGAATACTGTTCTCCTAGTTTGTCTCTGACCAGCTATCCTAATTATTCAGATCTCTGCATAATTAATCAGTGTTCAGATAGTTTCTTCACTCTAAGAAGGTGTCACTTTACCTTCCTACTTCTTTTCTTTTAATTGATTTTTTATTTTTTAATTACAGTTGACATACAATATTATATGTTTCAGGTGTACTACCCAGTGATTGGACATTATATAACTTACTAAATGATCATCCCCATAAATTTAGTACCCATCTTACACCATACATAGTTATTATATTAATGACTATATTTCCTATGTTATACTTTGCATCCCTGTGACTATTCTGTAAGTATAATTTGTACTTCTTAATCCATTCACCTTTTTCACCCATCCCCCACCCAACCTGCCTCCCATCCAGCTACTGTCAAAATGTTCTCTGCATCTATGAGTCTGTTTCAGTTCTGCTTGTTTGTTTATTTTGGTTTTTAGGTTCAGTTGTTTATAGATATGTATTTATTATCCTTTTATTATTCATATTTTTATCTTTTTCTTCTTAAAGAAGACCCTTTAACATTTCATGTAATACTGATTTGGTGGTGATGAACTCCTTTAGCTTTTTCTTGTCTAAGAAGCTCTTTATATGTCCTTCAATTCTAAATGATAGATTTGTTGGGTAGAGTAATCTCAGTTTTAGGTCTTTGCTTTTCATCACTTTGAATATTTTGTGCCAATTTCTTCTGGCTTGCAAAGTTTCTGTTGAGAAATCAGGTAACAGTCTTATGGGGACTCCCTTGTAGGTAACTAACTGCTTTTCTCTTGCTGCTCTTAAGTTTTTCACTTTGTCTTTAATCTTTGGCATTTTAATGATGATGTGTTTTGGTGTGAACTTCTTTGGGTTAATCTTATTTGGGACTTTCTGCACTGCTTGTATGTCTAATTCCTTCACCAGGTTAGGGAAGTTTTCTGTCATTATTTTTTTCAAATGGGTGTTCTATTCCTTGCGCGCATGCGCGTTCTCTCTCTCTCTCTCTCTCTCTCTCTCTCTC
>NW_005371693.1:1510926-1520161 GCF_000412655.1 Myotis brandtii
TATATTCCCTTCTCTATCCATCTATCTATCTGTCTCTCTCTCTTTCTCTCCCTCTCTTCTGGCACTCCCATGATGTGAAAGTTAATATGCTTGAAGTTTTCCCAGAAGCTCCTCATACTATTATATTTTTTGGATTCTTTTTTCTTTTTGCTGTTCTAATTGGGGTTTTTTGCTTCTACTTCCTTATCTTCCAAATATCTGATTTGATCCTCTTCTTTACTCCATTATTGATTCCCTATAATGTGTTCATTTTACTTAATGTATTCTTAATTTCTGACTGTTGGGTTTTTTTTTTAAATGTTTTCTAGTTCCATTTTTATGTTTCCTATCTCTCTGTTGAAGTTCTCACTAAATTCATCTATTCTTCCCCTATGTTAATTGGGCATACTTATAACCAGTGTTTTGAACTCTGCATCTAGTAGATTACTTATCTCCTTTTTTTTTTTTTTAAGTTCTTTTTCTGGAGTTTTACTCTGTTCTTTTGAGACATGTTTCTTTGTCTCCTCATTTTGGCAGCTTCCCTGTGCTTGTTTTTATGTGTTAGGAAGAGCTGCTACATCTCCCATGTTTGGTAGAGTGGCCTTAATAGTAGGTGTTCTGTAGGGTCCACTGGCACAGACTCCCCAATCATCCAAGCTGGGCACTTCAGGTGTACCCCCCTGTGTGGACTATGCATACCTTCCTCTTGTAATTGAGCCTTGATTGCTATTGGCACATCAATGGGAAGGATTTACTCCCAGGGCAAATAGTTGTAAGGGCTGGCCTTGACCACAGAGGAGGATCTGCTGTGCAGGAGCTCACCCTATGAAACAGGACTTATTTCAGCAGGGCTCTGGTACCCTCTGAATCTGCCCCTTGATTGTGTCACTTGTGGATGTGATTGGGTTGTGCTCTGACTTGATCTGAAGCTGTCCACTGGGTAAGCTGGCTCTGGGACTTCCTGAGAGGTGCAAGCCAAGGTCAACCACCACCTGTGTTCTACAAGGGCCATCTGGCATGAGCTACAGACTAATCTGCAGATGGCTGCTACTTGTGCTGGGCTTAGAGATGCCCAGAAGAGGCCAAGCTGTGAACCATGGCTAGTTGCCACTAGTTCCACTCCTGGGGTCACTTGGTGAGAGATATGGGACACACCAAGGCCAGATGCTACTTGTTTGAGAGATTTTAGGGAAGTTTGAAGCATGAGCCAAGACAGGCCATTCGTATGGAAAAGTCACTGGAAACAGCTGGGATAGGCCCACAGGTTGGGTGGGGCAGCATTTCAGGGAATTACCAGGGCTGGTCAAAAAGTGTAGCCAGGTTGATGGAGACTCACATATGGCACCCGCCTATCAGTTCTATGGAGGCAGAGCTCAGAAAAGGAACCATGACCTCTGTCAGCACTTCTGTCTGGGAAAAAGCTGCCCCTCCAGCTCTTGCCCTGATGCCAGATAATTCCATTCCTCTCCATATGTCCCTGGTGCCTTTCAAGCTGCTGCCCCAGTGCTAGAACTCAGAGGGAGCAAGTCAATGTGCAAGCCCTTTGAGACAAACTGCCTGGGACAGCACTCTATCTCACTCAGCTACAATATCTGCTGGTTTTCACAGCCAGAAATTATGGGGACTTCTCTTCCTGGCACTGGAAGCTCGGTGTGGGGGGCCTTAGTGTGGGGCTGGGACCCTTCCCTCATCAGCGGGGATTTCTGAAACTGAGACATCCCTCCTGATTTTTATCCACCACATGTGGGTATGGGACCATCCCAGTCAATGTGTCCCCTCCTACCAGTCTCAATGTGGTTTCTTCTTTATATCCCTAGTTATGGTTCAGCTAGTTTTCAGGTGGTTCTGAATAATGGTTGCTCTTTAGTTTAGTTATGATTTTGATGTGGTTGTCCCTGTTGTTATTTTCTATTTTTCCTATTTATTTCATAGCACTTATCATGGATCCTAACACTTCGTTGGTATATGTGATGTTTTCTAATCATTGACATCATTGAATACTCCCCACTTGTTGAAACTCTATTTCTTATACTTTCTCTTCTGGTTTTCTTTCAACTTACTGGCTATTCTGTCTCATTCTCTCTCTCAGCCTCCTCTTCTGCCACTACTTTAAACTTTGGTGTGTCCCAAAATGTCTGCCCTTGGTTCTCTGCTCTTTTCACTTTGTAATTTCCTCAATGGCATTTCTTGCATCCATGGCTTTAGCCACGACAGTGGGCAGTATAGCATGGTAATTAAGAGCTTTTGCTCAACAAGTAGTAAGGGTCTCCTCTAGGTTAGCTACTATTTTAGATACTGGAAATACAGTCTAGATGATATAGTCCTGGACCTCAGAAAGCTTACATTTTAGTAGATGAGGCAAAAAAAAAAAAAAGCTAATCAAATCTATAATAATCTATACTAATAAAAGCCTAGGTGGCCCTTGTGCCCGCATGTCATCACAAGATGGCTGCCACAAGATGGCCGGCAGGGGAGGGTAGTTGGGGGCAACCAGGCTGGAAGGGGAGGGCAGGTAGGGGCGAGATCAGGACAGCAAGGGAGGGCAGTTAAGGGTGATCAGGCAGGCAGAGGCAGTTAGGGGCAATCAGGCAGGCAGAGGCAGTTAGGGGTGACCAGGAAGGCAGAGAGGTTAAGGAGGCAGACAGGCAAGTGATTAGGAGCCAGCAGTCCCAAATTGTGAGAGGGATGTCCCAGATTGGAGAGGGTGCAGGCTGGGCTGAGGGACACCCCCCTCCAGTGCGCGAATTTTGTGCACTGGGTCTCTAGTAAAAGCATAATATGCTAACTAGACCGGACGTCCTTCCGGATGAAGCCGGGACTGTGAGGGAAGCCCGGGTCCCAGATGCCTGCCGGCGGCTGGAGGGAAGGAAGCCTGGGTCCCAGGTGCCAGAGGGATGCTGGTGCTGGTAGCCGGGGGGAAGGAAGGCCTACTCTTGCACGAATTTCGAGCATCGGGCCTCTAGTAAATAATATAATGATAGGTAGGAATGGGTGCAATGTAGATAAAACAGGGCATGAAAGTGATAGGGAGGCAAGTAGATAGCATGTTGTTGATCACAGAGGACCTCTCTGAGGAAGTGGCATGGAAGATCTGAGGAAAATTAGAGAATAAGCCATGAGAAGAGGTGGAGGGAGGGAGAGTATTTCAGGTCATTGAAGAGTACTGGGAATCAGCTTGGCAAGTTTGCGGAAAATTAAAACGTCCAGTGTGGTGTGAGAAGAGGAGCAGTGCAGGGTTGGAGCAGGGTGATACAGGACTTCATAGGTTATAGTAAGAAGTTGGATTTTTATTTTTTTTTATTTTTTTAGGGTCTTCGGTAAAGGGCCTTCCGGTAAAAGCCAGAAGACCTGCTGGACAAATTCAAAAAGAGCTATAAGCAAGAAGTTGGGATTTTATTCTAATTGTGACAGGGAGCCTTTGAGCAGGGAAATTATCTGATTTAGCATTTGGAATTGGAGAGAGTCCATTCCAGTCTTATTTATCATGTGGCTTTAATAGAAGCAGTCACATTTAGCCTTTTCTTTGTCAAAACTATTTATTTGCCAAGTCATACAAATGGAATACAAGTGGCATTCATCCCTGAGACATTGTGACTTCGTGACATACCTTTCCTGAAAATTTAAATGAAGTTCAATTAATTTTAGAGTTAAAAACAGTACTTTAAAAAAAAAATTTGCCCGGCAGGCATTGCTCAGTGGTTGAGCATCAACCTATGAAACAGGAAGTCATAGTTTGATTCCCAGTCGAGGCACATGCCCAGGTTGTGGGCTCGATCACCGGAGTGGTTGTACAAGAGGCAGTGAGTCAGTGATTCTCATCACTGATGTTTCTCATATATTTTTATTGATTTCAGAGAGGAAGGGAGAGAGAGAGAAACAGCAGTGATGAGAGAGAATCATTGACCTGCTGTCTCCTGCATGCCCCACACTGGGGATCGAGCCCACAACCCGGCATGTGCCCTTACTGGGAATAGTTCATGGGTTGATGCTCAACCACTGAGCCATACCCAACCGGGCTAAACAGCACTTTTTAAAAAAAAATATTTTTATCTGTATTTGATGTATGTAGTAACTACTTTCTATTGCATAGATGATCACCCTCTGTGCCCCCCCCACTACCACCCCCACTTCTCTTCCATGCCAGGAAAGAGTTGATTGTAGTTTCATAGCATTTTTCTAGTAATTTTTATACCATTGTGAATTTCTTGTTTTGTGGCTTGTATATGGATGGTTTCTTAGGGGTTTTTGTTTGTGTTTTGACTCATCAAATTTTAAGAGACCAGCAGCAGATTTTATCTGCTACTAGTAAATATGAAGATGTTTGGAATTGATAACATGAGACAAGGATAGATACATAAAAATCAAAAAATTTACCGATTTTTCTTTTTTTCTATCAAATTTATAATTTGGCACTGAACTAATGTTTCTCTTACCATCTCAAACTAGAGTCATACCAAATTTGGTCTTCTTTCTAATCTTGCTTTTTAACAGCCATTGTATAAATATACTGAACTTTTATTTTTTTAATTGTTTTTGCTAAAACCTCTGGGACTATACATGCATAGTTGGGAGAAAGAGAAAATAGAGAATGTGTGGGAACAACTCCTACATGGGCTGGCTCTTGATAGGTGCTAGGAGAATGATGGCAATAAAAGGCATGTGCTGCTGTCACCATTACCAACATTGACTTATATTATTTGAACAATTTTCAAAATGATTTCACATTGTGTGTTCACTTACTTCACCTGATAGTCCTATGAAGTAAGTAGGGTCAACATTATTTTGTGTGTGTACAGATAAAGAATCTTGTGCTCATCAATACAAATAAATGGTAAAGGGCTGGTTCTATAAACCAGGGTCATCTTCTAGTCCATCACTGTTTCCATTGTAAAGAAATGCTACCTTAATAATAAAGTATGGTTTGGGATAAAGACTGTGCTTCTAAACACGAATCCAAAACCCTGAGGTCATGTGGCAAGTTAGTGTAGTAGAAAGGATTGTGTACAAGAGCTAATTGGTGAATGGGATGTCTTATATAAGTGAGCACAAGAAGGGAAAGGAAATGGACAACATGGGGCAACAACAAAGTTGTCCCCTTCTGGACCCTTGATTTTAGGGATGTCCAATGTAATATTATTTTAATAACTAAAACATTTTCTCAGTATTAGATAAAAGGATCATAGTAAGCATTTAATAATAATTTAGACAGCTGTCATATTTCATCGATCCTGACGCGTTATCAATCATAAGAAGCACCATTCTTTTATGTACCACTAAGAAAAAAACAAAACCACACAATGTCAAATAGACTGTGAATCAATTCTTTCTTATTAGACAAAATGTTTCTTTGTAACTGCATAGAACAAATACTTCTTCTACAAATTTTTTGAATGGTTTGTTGATTGAAACATTGAGGAGTTGCAATGTCCAGTCATTCTACCAAGAATAACAAGTTCACCCATGCGCAGGCCATAACTGCTATATCACTGTCACTTATTCAAGTAATAGAGACAAGAAGATGCCTTTGATTATAAAACACATCAGTTTCAGAGTTGCACATTTTAACACCATTAGAATCAATGAAATATAAAATAATTTTTATTATCAGCCTGTTGATTGCTTAGCAGCTAAAGGCAAAAGTGGTTCCTGTCTTAGTGAAGCTTAGTTGGGGACACAGATAAGAAATGCATTAACAATCAAACCTACTTATTTTTGGAGGTAAGGAATGACGAGAGAATACTTCTTTGAGAAGACAATAATTAAGTTTAAGACTTACAGGTTGAGAGAGAGGCAAGCATGGAAATCGTGAAGAGCGTTCCCAGCAGAGAGGAGCAGAATCTGTGTATAAATACCCTGAGGAAGGAAGAACTTGATGTATTCCAGAAATTCAAAGAATGATCATGTGGCTTGACCAGAGTGTTCTGCACATAGCTAGTTCTTTGAATTTAAACTAAAATATCTCCCAGTTTGGGTTTAGAAGAATATCTTGCCAAATATGGATGGTCACAGTGTTAAAGTTCATAAGGCACATTTAATCTTTTCATTAAATGCCTTCTGAGGACTAGAATTACTTTCAAGCAAAATCTTTTATTTTAAATCAGTACTCCATAAAAGTATTTGATGTTGATGAAGTTATAGCCATATAATTATATACAGTTGTTCCTCATTATGCATGGATTCCATGTTTACAATTTTGCCTACTTGCTAAAATATATGTGTAACTTCAAAATCACTTTCACGATCATTCAGAGTGGCAAAAAATTAGAGGTACACCCAACATACATGTTTGCTCTGAGTTCGAATAAGGTGGCCCTCTGCCTTGTTATTTCAACTCTCATATTGTAAACAAGTGTCATTTTCAAGGTCTATTTAATGCCACATTTTTCATATTTTTTGCTTTTTGTTGGTGATTGTGCTGTTTAAAATGACCCCCAAGCACAATGCTTAAGTGCTGACTAATGTTCCTAAGTGTAGGAAGGTTGAGAAGTGCCTTACAGAGAAAATACGTGTTAGATAAGCTTCATTCTGACATGATATAGTGCTGTTGGGCATGAGTTCTATGCTAATTAATCAACAATATATATTAAATGAGGTGTCTTTAAACAGAAACACACATAAAATGTTATGTATTGATCTGTTAACCAAAAATGTTTGATCAAAGCCTCATAAGAACCTTTCCCTTAGAAGCAGTGGTTCCATTTTCACTAGTTTTGTGGTAATTTTATAAGGACACAACCACCACAAATAACACGAATTCCACTGTACATGTATATGATGTGAATAGATTGTTAATATGTTGCTGTGTAGCAAGCCATCTAAACATTTAGTGGCTTAAAACAGCAACTATTAGCTCACAATTCTGTGAGTCGGCATTTTGGATTGGCTCAGCTGTGCGATTCTTCTGCTGGACATGGCTGGGCTTGGTTATACATTTGTGATCAGCTGCTGATCAGTGGCCTCATTCATATGTCTGATGATCCAGCAGGTTCACTTGGCTCACTCATGCGAGGGCAGTTGCAAGTTGCTCCAAAGCAGCAAGAGGGCAAGCCCCAGGATGCAAGTGGTTTTCAAGCCTCTGCTTATGTCACGTTCACCAACTCTGACCCATCAGGTACAGGGTCATCTAAGTGCAAGTAGGCTCACCTTTAAGAGCAGCCCACAGAAAGGGCGTAGGTGCAGGGAGGGGAAGAATTTTTATTCTTTTTGTACAGTCTAACTTATACATTAAGCACTTTGCTGAATTCTTTGCATCATTTGCCTTACTATTATTCAAAAACCAAAGAGGCAGTACTGTCTGTTAACCCAAATTGGCATAAAGGGAAATTGAAGTTCAGAAAGATTAAGCAACTGCATAGCCAGTAAAGGCAGGTCACACGTGTCTGTGTGATTACAAAGTTTTTATTTTTTCTGTATTATTTTGCCTTCTGATAGATTAATGGCTAATTTGCCAAATTTGTCTCATTCTGGGAACAAAACAAACAAACAAAAAAACAGCAATAAGATTAGTTTCACAAATTCCATTGTCTCTTAGAAAAGAAACCATGTCCTGTGCAAAGTCTTACTGTTGTAGTAAGTTTAAGAAAATCATGGTAATAGTGATTTGTGAGTGTGTGGTACTTGATTATGAATTTGGTTTTCACAAAGGGCTTACATCCTGGATGTGGAAT
This sequence comes from Myotis brandtii, assembly GCF_000412655.1. Taxonomy (NCBI): domain Eukaryota; kingdom Metazoa; phylum Chordata; class Mammalia; order Chiroptera; family Vespertilionidae; genus Myotis; species Myotis brandtii. The sequence continues at coordinate 1,518,573 of NW_005371693.1, forward strand.
CTTAGTTGTAATCGAATTTATCCTGAAAGACTTAAAGGAAGATGATTAAAATATTAGAGATATTGACATTGTCTGACGAGATCTCCTTGTATTTATTTCTTTTTTAAAAATCCACAGTATTACCATAGCCTGGCCCTATTATGCTATTGTAATCATAGTTGAACTGAGAAGGGTGATTAACGATAGCAATTTATTGTATCTGAGGAGGAGAGAAAATAGGAGATGTTGTCGTTATCATAAATCATATCATAAATAACCCAAAAGAAGCACTCAGAATGCTTGTGTGGTGTCAGCAGCCGGCCCTTTCAGGCACGTTAGCCCAGGATGTAGCCATAGAAACCCCAAAGTCATATTGTTATCTTACTCTTGCTGCAGTTATGTGATACAACAGTATTAACATATAGATTAGGCCATTTATAATACTAGGTGTCATTTCAGGTTGGCTTGCTTATATAGCATTTTAGTTTTTTATTGTGCAGAATGTTAGTGAAGTAGTGCTTTTTTACAGGTCAGTGTGTATATAAGTATTATAACACATCTTCATCCTGCTATTAATTTATTGTGTTATTCATTGCTTGTACTGTATGGATTGTCATTGCCTAATTGTCATGTCTTCGCTAGTAATTTCTTTTTTTTTAAGTAGTATTTTAAAAAATACTACTCACTTTTGCACATTGAATTGTGTTTTAAGGGTCTAATTACTGTTACATTATAGACAGGATGATTTAAAATATATTTTACGAGGGAACATAGATGGGATTTTTAAAAATTTAGCCTCATTTGGAACTCAAAGATTAAATGTTGAAATGGATTAAGATTGTTTTTATATTGTTCCCATTCCTGTCTTTTCCAGGCACCCAGTGTCTGCCCATCTTCCAACTGCCCTAGACCTTCCCTCCTCACAGCAGCTTTCCACCTGAGTATTACCCTCCTGGCAGTACCCTGTGTTCCAGACCCTTTTAATCCTTAGCATTCCTTCAAATTACAAATTATGTTTCATTTTCTTAGAGTTTCCTTTCTCAAAAAGTAAGAAAGTGTCATTCATTTTTTTAGCTTTATGGCCTTAAATATATTTTGGTGGCAGACTTTTAAAGATCTCTCTTTATCCAAGACATAAATCAAGTGGTCAGAATGCCAAGCGTTGTTGCATGTAGTCAGTGAGATATTTAGGAGCAGAAATAGCTCCATCATGCCCTTTGGGACATCCCACATGCATGGTCAACTGCATGTAGAGATGGCCCTAATAGTGAAGATCTTCAGCTCTTAGAAGTAGGAGATCAGATGTCAATACTTACAGTTATAGATGGAGAAAACTTAAGTCTGGAGGAGTAGTGTGCTGTGCTAGGTTGCATCATCGCACTGGTAGCAGAACTTAAATGTAGTTTCAGTCCAGCTCCCTTTCTAGCTGACATTGTGATTTCTGTCTTACATGTCCCTGGATATGGCCACATGTGTACCTTGTACCTATCCCTGCCACAGCACTTAAACTGATAGCCACAACATGTGGTAAATTCTTAAGGATAGTAAATCATGTCTCATTCGACTTTATTTTCCTAGGATCTAACATAGTGCTTGCCACAGTGGCATTT
>NW_005371693.1:1520264-1543232 GCF_000412655.1 Myotis brandtii
TGAATGAGTGAGGAGTGAATAAATGAGCATTAGTAGTATTGATTCACTTTAAAGAATTGGTTATAGTAACTATATCTAATAATCCAGACAAGTGGAGTGGTATTTTTGAACAAAATATATATTTTAATGTTTTTTAAATTGATTTTAGAGAGAGAGGAAGGGAGATAGAAACATCAATGAGAGACATCGGTTGGCTGCCTCCTGCACACACCCCACTGGGGATCGAGCCCACAACCCGGGCATGTGCCCTGAATTGAACTATGACCTCCTGAGCCACACCAGCTGGGCACAAAATATATATTTTAAATGAATCCTTTCATACTTGTTAATAAAAGAGGACTCTGTTATAAAAACAGTGGGATGCATAAACTAACAGGAAAATAGGAAAATTTGTCATCATTTGCTAGAAATTAATTTCTGCACATGTATTTCAAAAAAAAATCAGAAGAAACTTTATTTTAAATACACTTAATTTTGAATGAAATATATGCAGATAGCATTTTATTGTCCCAATATTTAAGGTTTAAAAACACAAGTATATTTGCTGCTTAATTTAAGATCATGCCACTGAATTTTAAAGTTGCACTCATCTGTGCAGTTAATGAGATAAAAAGCTTTCATGCCATATGCAAGCAATTTCTTTTTTTCCCCTAATGTCCATGAGCTTTTTAGATTATAGTGTTTCTTTAAAGGCACTTACTATTCTAGTTAAAAAGATATTTTGTTCTAAGTCAATATTTACAGTAGCTTAAAATGAACCCCTAAAACCTTTTGGTGTGTTCAGACCTTATTGCCTTGTTTTGTTTTTGTTCGGGAAGTTTGGCGAAGAAGCATGTTTTTCTCATTACTCCTTTGGGGATATAGCTGTGTGAATATTTATTTGTGTCATTAATGAAGGAAAATTAGAATGGGCTTTGTAGTGTCTCCCCCTCCCATCAACATCTATGAAGTTTTTAAAAGATGTACATTAATATGGATCCATTTTATTTCTTATATGTAATTTTAAAAGAATTGTTCTGCAGTCACACACTAAATGAAAATGTTAATTTGGTGAACCTGGGTGTAGGGTGTTTATGAGTTCTTGTAGTATTCTTTCTTACACCTTTTTCTATATGCTTGAAATTATGTGAAATTAAAAAGTTAACAAATAATTTTATGATCAAATATTGACTTGGAATCATGGATTGTTTACTTTAGAGATCATCTCTGTCTTCCCCCTCTTTCTTAAGTTATTCTACCTGTGATAAATTTGTGCTCAGTCATTTCTGTTATTGCACATATTTTCCCCTTTTTGACAATTGAGAAAACGTACTAGATATGCAAAACCATTTGGCAAAGTGAAGTTATTTATTTAAAAAAAAGAATGAAGTTACTTCTTAATGTAGCAGCATTTTTCTTTTATTGAATTATAACATTCATATTTTAGTTAATTTATATGACAAATAAATTTGTTGATGGTGGACATGAACCTCTACCAGGAAGCAGGAAGTTAACTTTTTTTTTTTTTACAGTAGGCATTCCTACACTGCTTTAAGGTTCTTGTTTTTGTTTGGTGGTGGAGTCTTCTTTTTCCTCCTATTTTACAGTAGGCGTTCCTACACTGCTTTAAGGTTCTTTGTATGTTTTTGTTTGGTGGTGGAGTCTTCTTTTTCCTCCTAGAAATAAAGAAGTTACATCATAATTTATGGTATTTTTTTATTTTTATTTTTTGGTGAATGACAGTGCTAATAATCACTTATAGCAAATAGAATGTCAAAAGTCTTATCATTGTTAACTTTGGCCAAATTTTAACACAAGCAGAAAAGGGAACACTTTTTGTAAATAATTTCTTACTATACCTTTAGCAGCATGAACATTAACCCTTATCCAGCTTTCCTTACTACAATGTCTGTTATCCTACAAAGTCTCCCAGCAGCTCCAGACTGTTCATCACAGGGAGAGTTATTAGGACAGATGGCTAAGGTGATAGCCTCTCCACCTGCAGATGCTAATTCTGGACTTGCGCTCTTTTATTCGGTTTGCAAGAGATTGGAGTTAGGAGAGGGTATTTTTGTTTGTTTTGTTTTTTAGTCTTCTCAAAAAAGGATTCCAAGGTTATGTTTATTTTACAATGTATATCTCTGTTATTGACCAGTATTATTTAATAGTTTGAATAGTTGTTGAACTCTACTAATCAATTTTCACTGTACTTTCAAGGTATATGATGCTAATGTGCTCATCTTCTAGATCAATGAAGTAAAGCACTAAGAAGTTGAGACACTTGTTTAAAATCTCACAACTAGTAGTTTTCCTTGAACTTATTTTCCCCCCAACATTTGTTTATGGCATAAATACAGAGGAGTATTTTCCTTCCAGTTTCCAAATATTGAAATAGTAGAAAAGGAGTTAGTTCTGTGGAAATAAACACCTTTAAAATACTCATATAAGAATGTCACATTTCTGACTTTGGAACACAGCTTTTATTCTAATATCTATATTTGTGTTAAATTAGAAAGAGCTTATGACCCATATTTTCTTTTTTTGGTAATTTTTAAAAATTGTCTTTATTATGAAAGTATTACAGATGTCCTCTCTGGGTTTTTGTTGTTGTTTTTCCCGTTGACTCCCAACTCATATTTTCCTTCTTTTTTTTTATTTTTTTATTTTTTTTTGCTGATTTGAGAGAAAGATATCAGTTTGTTGTTCCACTTATTTATGCATTCATTGGTTGATTCTTATATCTTCCCTGACTGGGGATTAAACTACAACCCTGGCACACCAACCAACCAAGCCACCTTTATCTAATAATGTATCAAGATCAAATATCTTGTAATATTAAACTTCTGTTAACCAAATTTTGTGCTATTTTATAGTAAAACTCTTTTGAGTATAGGAGAATGTTAAAACTTTTAGGCTATTTTACAGATTATTGGTAAATGGTGCTTATAATACACATTAACACAAAGAATGCTTTACTATCCTAGTTAAAAAGAATAGTAAACTGTTATCAAACTGAAACTAACCTTCAAGTTGGGGTTTGGGTGACCATAAAGGATAAATCATTCAATAGTCATCGTATGTTTATCTTATTCCAAACTTAGAACATAGAATTAAAATTATTCATGTAATGAAAAGCCATTTGTATAATCACCAATTAAGTCTGTTTTTGAGCAGAGTTGTATTCATTTGTTGAAATTTTGTGGTATTTTAAAAATTAAAATATATTCACTCGAATGGAAAACTTTCATACCAAGAGAATGAATTAGTAAGCATAGTATAATTTTACAACAGTGAAAATGAATAACTACAGCTACCTGCATCAACATGGGTGAATCTTAGAAACATATGTTGGGTGAAAAAAAGCTAAAGAACATTGTAGTATGATACCACTTATAAAGAGTTCAAAAAGAAGCAAACTAGATACAAATATGTAAAGGAACAAGGTAATGATGAATATAAAAATCACGTCAGTAGTTATTTGGGGGTGAGAGTGGAAAGAGCAAAGGATGAATCAGAAACCAAAAGAGTTCCAATGACATTGCTACTGTTCTGTTTACAAAGTTAGGTGGCAACGTCACAGGTATTCATTCATTATTATGCTGTATGCCTTCCATGTACATTGCTTCTACTGTCTGGTATGTATCAGATAATTTCTAATTCAGAAATTTGTTGTAAATATCTCCACACTTTTCCTGTTCTTATTAAAGTTTAAGGCTTTCTCTTCCAGCACAATTATTTTTTCATCCTGATGAATTTTGATGCTACAATTGAAGCTTTCTTATAAAATCTTTAAACATAAAAGTAATTGTAAATTAAACTAACCAAAATAAGAAACATTTGTATATTAAGAATTCCTAAAATCAGCACTGGTAGTAGTTTAGCTTTACAATTCATTTATATTCTTCTAACCATGTAAAGCTTATAGATGCATATAAGTTAGCAGCAGGGACTTGAAGTAAACAAAAAATGAAAATAAACAATAAAAATAATAGAAACAGACTAACCCCTCCTGGCTGGTAGAGACCCACTTTGAATCAAGCTTTATGTTTTTGTTTCAGCTTTCTTTTTTCATTTAAATGACAACCACCACCATTCTTTTTTCTGAGGTATATTAACTCCAAATTCCAAGTGAACCAATCTGTTTTCTGAAGTATTTGCAGGAAAGTGGTACAGTTTTTCCTAGCCCAGACTACATACCTCCTTCAGTTCTAATGCCCATCTGGTGGTCATCTTGCCAGTTTCAATTTGAAAGAATCTTACACTAGTAAAATAATACACTGTGTAGAAAACTCAGATTTTCAAGTTGTCCTACCTATAAAACAAACCTTCCATCTGGTAGACCTAGTACTGTCTTACTGGTAGTTCCAGGAGTTCCCTTTCAAGGGACTGATTCTATTAGAGCAGTTTCCTTTTGCTTTCCCAGGCATCCACCAAGAGATCTTTATCCAGATTAGCCTCCAGAGTGAGAAGAACAAGGTGCACTCTAACATATTCTGAAGGTCTGCTATGCTGCCTATTGAAACCTTCCTCCTTCTTCCTTCTCTGTTTATTTTCTGTTTCTGTTAAGGACTGCATTTCTCACTCAACAGGGCTCAAACCTTGAAATTGTGTTTGAATTCTTCCTACACTCTTACACCTAATCATTTATCAGATTCTATTCATTCCATATTCAAAATATCATCTGCTTCTACTGCTTCCTACTCACTACCACTATTTTATATCAGACCCTTATTGTCACTTACCTGCATCATTTCAGTAACCCCTAACTTATCACTTCTCCATTACTATCTGTTACTTCCCATCCATCATATATGTTCCTGCCAAAATAATTTTTGCGAACAGGTACCCTGGTTATTTTTCTTCCTTATCTAAAAATCTTCACTAAGTCCAAACTACCAGTAGAATAAAGATTATTTCGTTTTTCTGGAATTCAAAACTTCTGGGATCTAGATACAACCTTAGTAAACTTACTTTCTACTATTCATCTTGCACCCTTCTTTCCAGACAAATTATTCCCACACACTTCCTAGGTTCACTTCCATCTGTTTGTCATCTGTTCTGTACTTCATCATTCCCAATAGCCAGAAATCCGAAATGCTGCATAATTAATTAGTTGAGTCTTCCCCAGACCTTTGACATTTCTTCTTTGAACTACTGTAGCACTTCATTGTCTTATGGTACTACTCACTTCTATGTACTGTACACATACACTGTGTCCCCCTGCTAAACTACAAGTTCTCTTAGGTTATGATTTATTTTTTACTTATTCCAGTAGCTCTTTCAGACTTTATCATGTATTATGCGTGGTATATGCTTAGTTAATAGGTATAGAAAGAAATAATCCGATCTAACAGCAGCCCAGTCAAGTAGTCAGGGCAAGTAACATTAGCCCCTTTTGAAAGGTCAGGAAACAGGCTCAAAGAGGTTAAGAGATTGCCTAAGGCCTGTTGCTCTGTAGTGCCAGACCACCAGCTGATACACCATTTTTCTGATTTCACAGCCAATATGTATTTCACTGTACCACACTGCCTCTCAAGGTGGCTAGCATCAAGCAAGCAAAATAGAAGACATAAATAGTATATGAATTCTGTCCAAGTTGGAGGATTGCATTTTCAAAATCCAAGAATTAAACTTTGTTATAAAAGTCCTAAAAAATGTATGCATTTTTATCATTTATGAGGATAGTAGTCATATAATAACCACTATCTTGATTTTTAGAAGTGTTTATGTATGTTTGTTTTTGTGTGCATGTGTATGTATGTTTGTGTGTATGTGTACGTGTACATGTACACAAGAGGAAGAGGAAAAGAGAGAAACAGCATTTACTCAGGTTAGGAAAGAATTAATAAAAGGGAGCAGATGACAAACAGGAAATACTTAGCAAACACCAGAGTCCAAAAGTAGGGCCAAACGACTTGAAAAGAAAATAACTCTATCTGCTATCACTGATTTCCACTCTTCAAAGAATGACGGCATGCAAGTTTGGAAGATCCTTGAAAACGCAATCACTTTACTCTCTAAACAGTCAAAAATTTTTCTTCAAATCATGTTTATTTTTGCCTAGAAATCATTACTTTTATTTGTTACAGGTTTTTGGGGTTTTTTTAAATATTCCAATAACACTTTTTTTTTCTCTTCCTTTACCAGAAGAAGAAGAAGAGCAGGTGCCCACTGATGGGGGAACATCAGCAGAAGCCATGCAAGTTCCCTTGGAAGAAGACGATGAACTGGAGGAGGAGGAAATTATTAATGATGAGAATTTCTTGGGTAAGAGACCGTTAGATAGCCCTGAAGTTGAAGAACTGCCTGCCATGAAGCGACCACGACTAATAAGCGCTAAAGGAGACACCCTGGATGTAGTATTATTGGAAGCTCGAGAACCACTCAGCTCAATCAATACCCAAAAAATTCCACCGATGCTTTCTCCAGTCCATGTACAGGACAGTGCAGATCTCGCTCCTCCATCGCCAGAGCCACCAATGTTAGCTCCAGTTGCAAAATCACAAATGCCAACCACAAAACCCTTAGAAACAAAGTCATATATACCGAAAACAAAGACTAAAACTAGTTCTCCAGGACAGAAGACTAAATCACCTAAAATGACTCAGTCACCAGCAATGGTCGGAAGTCCTATTAGGTCACCAAAAACTGTACCCAAAGAAAAGAAATCTCCTGGACGTTCTAAGAGCCCCAAAAGCCCCAAGAGTCCCAAGGTTATAACCAATATTCCCCAAGCACCAGTCAGACCTGAAACACCAAATAGGACTCCTTCAGCTACAATATGTGAAAAAATTAGTAAAGAGACCCTTCAGGTAAAACAAATACAAACACCCCCTGAGGCTGGGAAGCTGAACAATGAGAATCTGCTAAGAAAAGCTGTTGTGATCGACAAAACGATTGATGACTCTATTGATGCTGTGATTGCACGAGCTTGTGCTGAACGAGAGCCAGATCCTTTTGAGTTTTCTTCTGGATCAGAATCAGAAGGAGACATTTTTACCAGCCCTAAGCGAATTTCAAGTTCAGAATGTACAACTCCAAAAGCTTCCACTTCCTTGAATAATTTCACTAAGTTAGGGTCCACTTCTCTGCCTCTTTCAGGTGGAACATCCAGTTCTGATAATTCCTGGACAATGGATGCCTCCATCGATGAGGTTGTACGGAAAGCAAAAATGGGAACAGCTTCCAATGTGCCCCCCAGCTTTCCTTACCTCTCCTCTCCCTCAGTCTCTCCTCCCACACCCGAACCTCTGCACAAGCTGTATGAGGAGAAAACCAAATTGCCTTCCTCAGTGGACATCAAAAAGAAGTTGAAAAAGGAACTGAGGACGAAAATGAAAAAGAAAGAGAAGCAGAGAGATAGGGAACGGGAAAGAGACAAAAGCAAGGACAAGAGTAAAGAGAAGGATAAAGTTAAAGACAAAGAGAAAGAAAAGGAGGCAAATAAGGAAGCCAAGTATCCATGGAAGGAATTCCTGAAAGATGAAGAGTCAGATCCCTATAAGTTTAAAATAAAAGAATTTGAAGAGGTTGATTCCAAAGTGAGATTGAAAGATGGACTTGTGAGAAAGGAGAAAGAAAAGCATAAAGATAAGAAGAAAGATAGAGAAAAGGGCAAAAAAGATAAAGATAAGCGAGACAAAGACAAAGTTAAAGATAAAGGTCGTGAAGAGAAAGTGAAAGTGGCACCAGCCCCCCTGGTACTGCCGCCCAAGGACATGGCTCTGCCCTTGTTCAGCCCCACAGGGGCCGTGAGGATCCCAGCCATGCTGCCCTCTTTGTCACCCATGCTTCCTGAAAAATTGTTTGAAGAAAAAGAGAAGCCTAAGGAGAAAGAAAGAAAAAGGGACAAAAAGGAGAAGAAGAAAAAGAAAGAGAAAGAGAAGGAAAAGGAGAAGAAAGAGAAGGAAAGGGAAAAAGAGAAGCGAGAGAGAGAGAAGAGAGAAAAAGAAAAGGAGAAACACAAGCATGAAAAAGTAAGCTGTTTCTCATTTTCAGCACTATCTGAACAAAGTCATATTGAAAAATACAGGTAAACAAAGCCAGCCATTTTATCTGTAATTTGGATGCAAATCACCCATAACTTAACTGGAAATATGTTTGTAATGGGGTTACAAAATTTATGTTTAATTTTAAAACCCATAAACTTGTAATCAAGCTCCCTGTGCACTGGAAAGTGTTAAAAATTCATAGCCTAAAAGGACTCTAATTACGGAGTATAAACTCTATTAACTGTACTATTCTCTGTCCGTTTTTTAAGAGAAATCTGTAATCTTAAACTGTGAATAATATTTTTGTAATTATCAAGGCTACTACATACTATTTTGTACCCAAATATTAGGTACCAGAAAAAACAACAACCCAGCATTCGTTTTTCTAAGAGCATGAGAAACTATGGCTCTATTTTAAGAGGATAGCAAGGCCCGAGGAGTCCTTTCTTACTAATTTTCTTTTTCGTGAGCCATTTTTGTAAGTATTTAAGGTTATGGCTGCCCACTACTTTCTGTAAAATCTATTATCCTTCTATTTTCTGCTTTAATAAGATTAGGGCATGTTTCTTAGTATCAAGGCTATCTAAGCAGCCTGGATGGTGGGCAGAAAATAATTCCAAATATTTTATGATGTAAGTAAAGCAGGCTTTCATAGAGTATAGCCAAAGAAACTGATATACAACCTGTAGTTTTGTAGAAACTAGGACCTCAATTCTTTGGGCTCAGAATATGACCTTTAATGGCTTTGATTTTCAGCCCATGGTTGTTTGGATTATAGTAGTTGGTTGATTTGAAAAAAATTTTTTTTAACTTTCTTAAAAAGTATTCAAGTATTCATGGTACCAGATCCTTGGAGATCTTTTCCCTGCCTTCTAGAAGCAATCCTTCTTGAGGTTGACTACAAAATAATACACAGTGGTTTTTTTCCACATAATAAAATATGATGTATTTGACCTACAGCGGATCTATTACTAACACTTTTGCAATATTTTAAATTTCAAACTTAACTAGGAAAATTAGTTTAGCTAACATGAAGTGGGAACTCTCACATTTTTCTGCCTAACTTTATTCTTTCTCTAATAAATAGCCCTTGGCTATTATCTATATATATATAAAAGGCTAAGTGACTGTCCGACCGGTAGCTATGATGCACAATGACCACCAGGGGGCAGACGCTCAACACAGGAGCTGCCGAGCTGCAGTGACTTGGCAGCGGTGGTTCTCGAGTGACACACCCTGGAACCAGTGAGGAGGGAGCCCGATTCCGAGGTGCATCACCATAGAACCGCCCTCTCACAATCCAGGACCCCTCAGGGGATGTCAGAGAGCCAGTTTCGGCCCGATCCCCACAAGCCAGACCAAGGGACCCCACCTCCCGGAGGGACCTCGAAGGGCATCACTCCACAGATGCCCTTCAAGCTACAGCACCACCCCAGGTGCGGCTGGCCGGCGGGGGGGAGGGGAGGTACCCTGGGAGGTTGACTCCAGGGCCCATCTTGCCCAGTCCCTCCCCGCCAGCCACTTTCTAATTAATTTTCTTTCAATGTGCACGAATCTGTGCACCAGGGCACTAGTAAAATATAAAGAAATAGAATGGACATTTTGATAATAATTGAACATTGCCAAATTAACAAAGCACAGAAATTCAACTTTAATTTCCATTTTAAAAATCATTTTATCATCATGTTATTTTATGTAGTACCTGGCACTTCCACATACCTCTTTTCTTCTAACACACCTCTGACATAGGTTCAGCAGGTATTGCTATCAAACATTTACCAATGAGAAGCTGAGAGAGTGACTTGCCCAAGTCACAGTCACACAACCATCAAGAGCCAGGTTATGTACCAGGTACATGCAGATATACCTTACCTTTCCGAATATTTACTAGTGGAGATCTTGCCTGGCAGCAATTAGTCACTTACCATCATATACCTAGTAACTTGGCACCTGAACCCCCAGCAAATCAAATAGGATACTGTTGCTTTCCTTGCCATCTTAACTGGAAAGTCAATGGAGTTGTTTCAATGGCCATCACCATCTTAACTTTGAAAAGTCAGTGGAGTTGTTTCAACACAATTTGAGTACAGCCCATCAGATTAGGTTTGTAGCAGTAGTCTGTGCCTTTCTTCAGCATCTGCCTGACTTTAGAAAGGGAAAGTCCCTCAGACAGCCTTGGTTGGAGGCAAAGGCTCAGTTACGAGTTGCACAGATTTCACCTAACAGAAGCCTACAAATCCTTTTGTCAGTTTTGATGGATATGGATCAGATAAGTGCCAAATATAAGAAATTATAAAGTCAGCTATCTTATGGTCTTTAAAAATAATAAACAGTATTGTCTCTAGAGTTAAACCTGAATTGAAATTCTGACTTTTTAGCTGTGTGAAATTAGGCAAGTTGCTTTTGTGAGGATTAAATGAAATAACATCTGAGATGTGCTTAGTGCTCTGTTTGGCACATAAGTGCTCAGTAAATGGGACATGAAAGTAATAGTGGTGGTGAGTGTTATTATTCCATTCTGAATCAATCACAGAAAGGTAGAAATATAGAGTTTGCCACTCATTGGACTGTATGAGCTAACTTAAGCATGATAGGGTGAATCAGCTATGGTTATAATATTTATTCTGCTTTCTAGGCATGTTTTTTTTTAATTTTAGCTCGTTATGCAGATAGTAAAGGATAAAAGCTATTATAGCCCACAGAAATGACATTGACAACGAGTAGAAATTGAGATATTAACTTAAACATTGACTTCTTTTTGAACTTCACTTAATTCCCCCACAAGTCATATGAGTTAATACAACTCAAGCCATATGACTTAATGAAAGTAGACCTGAAATTGGGTTACATATAGTCTAAGAAATCTCTTATATATCCATAAAAGAAAGACAACAAAGGTAAATAAAAATGAAGGATATCTAAGCTGCCCCAGGAAATGTCTTCTGTCAAAAGAATGAGGGACAATAATCTCATTTCTTCCTTCTCATCCCAACCAACTCACAGAAGCAACTCTCACATTGACCCAGAGCCGCAAGCAAGAGCATTGTTTTAATAAAGAAAATGATCTTTTATATAGTTATTTTACCTACCTGTAAAGTTTTTACCATCCATACCCATGTGGTTATCAATATAAGAGCAATAAAGATACCATTAATTAAATGGGGATCTGCATGGTAGGTAGAAGGAGCCATGGGCTTTGGAATCCAGCAGATCTGAGAGAAGAGCCAGTATAAGTTTTTTAGTTTCTTTAGTCCTTAGGTACTTCATCTTTAAAGTAGGGATATGATAATCACACTTTTTAAAAAACAGCAATAGTTATAATTTATGAGTAATTATATGCTAAATACTATGTATGTTTAATTCCTTAACACAACTCTGTAAGGTAGTTACTATAATTATCACTTTAAGATGAGAAACAGAGTCCTGGACAGGTAGCTCAGTTGGTTAGAACATCATCCCCATATGCCAAGGTTGCATTCCCATATGCCATCAGGGCACATACAAGAATCAACCAATGAATGCATAAATAAGTGGAACAACGGATCATTGGCTCTCTTCTCCCCCCCCCCTTTTCTTTTCTGTCTAAAATCAATCAATAAATAAAATAAATAAAAATTTTAAGATAAAAAATGGAGACTTAGAGAGATTAGTAAACCTGCCCGAGATCACACATATAGTAAGTGATTTAAGAAGAGCCACAACTTCAACCCAGGCCATCAGATGCTATAATTGATGTTCTTAACCACTGTACTCTAATTGAATTACAAATGGATTAAGTGAAATAATATATGCAAGGCACCTGGCTCAGTGACGCACTATCAGAAAAATAGTTTTTCTAGCAGTGGTAATAATACAAAGTATGGTGATTTATGTACAATCTTTCAGTTCCCCTTTATAGGCAGTAATATGCATTAGTCAAGGTTAGGAGTGCAGTCTTTCACCTTTTTACAATAGATTCAAACTGGCTTTTTATGGAAAATGTTTAAAGAGCAGTTATGTTGAGCAGTCACAAACATAGCCACAATGGCTTTAGCAGTGATAAACCTAACAGTACATTTCAGAGCAGTTTAAAAATCTTGTTTCAATTTGTGTCGGTGTATGTATTGCATAAGTATTTTTTTTAAGGGGGATCACTGTGAAAAAATAAAATGGCTTATTTTTTATATTAGTGGAATTAAATAGTTGTATATATCACCTTATAAGCCAAAATTTGTCAAGCTTGTAAATATGTTTTTATGCTCTTATTTGAATACTAGAGACCCGATGCACAAAATTTGTGCAAGGGGCTCAGCCCTCGCAGCCGTGTTGGCTTACTTCAGCCCTTGCAGCCCCAACTTCGTCCGGAAGGTCGTTCCGCTGTTCGGACTAATTAGCATATTACGCTTTTATTATTATAGATGATCTAAAAAGTCATCGTAGAGTTTCACCACCCCCCAAAATGATGTCATAGTCTGTAAGTAAATAGGCCCAGTGCTAGCCCACAAAGAGCATGGGCTTCAGAGCAGGCTGACTTGTGGATACCACTTATTAGTTATTCACCAATTTCTCCTAACCTCTCTGATTCTCTGCTTCCTTCTCTCCATCTCCTTCCTCCTGTTCAATACTGGGAAAAGACAGCAGCATCATAAAGTATGGTTTACCTCTGCTTAAAAACAATAGTTTCATACCTTCTCTAAGCATATTTTGGCTTGAAAGGCCTCTTCTCTGCCTTCTCATAGAAAACAAGACTAATTTGTGTCATTTAAGATGAGTAAGTAGATGACTATGACAATTCAGAATTTTCTTACAACTAACCAATAATGTTGATAATCAACCCACAGGTAATTGAATTTGCTTATAATGGAAAGCTCATCAGTTCTCCAAAAATTTTAAAGGATTCTCCAAAATTTTTATCCTATCAATTAATAAATTGTATGTTTTTTGGTTTGGGGGCTTTTTGTTTTTTTGAGCTAACATCAGCTATTGAATGAACTAACACAGTTAGTAAATGCCACTAGCAGGTGCTACTTTACTGAGTGCATGGACACTTGGTACTTGCCAGACCTGGCCAGATTTAATTAGTTAATTCTCCAAGAGCTCTGCGAGTTTGGTACTGTTGTTCTTGTTTTATAGTTGAGAAAAACAGAAAGGTTGAGTAACTTGATGAGTCTCATGAGTGGAAGAACTGTGACTTGGCTCAAGTATGTCCAAGCGAAGCCTGTGTTCTTTGTTACCCAAAATAGCTTTCTCAGGCCAGTCACCTATAGAAGCTGATGAGAGGGATGAGCATGGCTTCATACTCTAGAGCAGGGTAGGAAACCCTTTTTCTGCCAAGGGCCATTTGGATATTTATAACATCATTTGCTTCATATAATCCACTTAACATAAATTTATGTTGCTATGAAAAGAGCTCCTAGATTTATTGAAATTTGAGTCCCGCCTGTGGTTGCCTTGGCAGGGCCAGACCAAATTATTTCTCGAGCCTTATACAGCCCGTGGGCCAGATGTTCTCCACCCCTGCTCTAGAGTATGCAGACATTATGATTTTAGAAAATTTTAGTCCCTGAAGAGATCGTAGAGACCTCCTGTTCAACTGACTTATTTTATAAAGAACAGACAGTAGAAGCTTTAATAACTTCAGTAATCAAAGTTAAAATGTTGAATATTTCTTTATTCCCAAATCCCTTAGTATGTTTCCCCAAATAATCTTTTATTGAACTTAAACAGTTTCTTTTTCAGAGACTGATAATCTTACTGATTCGTGCCTTTAACCAACGATTGTCACCATTTTTTTTTCTACTTAAAGTAATACCCCATTTCTAGTCTTTTCTCATCAGCTCTTATAATTAACTAGTGAAATGAAGGGTTTTGGTAAATAAAATAACCCAGTAAAAAGGAGGAAACATTCCTTTCCTGTTTCTTAAAACAGTCTGTTCCAAGAGGAATCCAGTAACTGATGTTTAAATGAGTATGTCTGAATTTATAGAAATTTACCAAAGGCCATCTCCAAGTCTTCATATGAATGAACTCTGAGTGCTTAATGATGGTCTGAGTTCTGTTTCATTTGTCCTTGCTGTATTCCACTTGTTATACTTGACCACAATGGTAGATCTCCTTCTGACTGCCTTTTTAATATTTTAAACTGGTTATCAATGTTTAGTTAGACTATGTTTTCAAAGGAAATAATGTAAAGACCTTAATTGCTAAGGAAGACAAGAAGATGGTTACCAGTGTCATAGTTTAGCATCCAAAATGTTAGGTTATTAAATTTGGCTTTTATTACTACGATTTCTGGGTATTTTTCTGACATACTAGCATAGATGGGAATCTGAATTAGCATTGGCTGAACTTGTTGCCACCCTACCTAGTGCTCATATATGGGTTTTTTTAAATGAAAAAAGTTTAACATTAAAAAAAGTAGAAAATAAAAACTTGGCCAGATTATATTGACAAAGCTGCCCATTACCTTTGCAGAAAGTCCCTGTCAGAAGATAAACTTTAAAGCTGGAATGCATGAAAGAGTTCCAAGATAGAATTTAAATTTAAACTGATTCTTTATAGATAAGCTTTTTAAAAATCCACCTCTTTGCTTCAAGTCAGGATTTTAAAAATAAATTTCCCCTTTAAATCTCTTGAGCGATTTTCATTTTTTGCAAGGCCGCACTGCTGGTGTCCTGGAAAAATGGAGAGTTAGAGCTTTATCAGTTGGTGCCCTGAGGTATGTGGCAAAGAAGCTAAATCCTTGAAGATTAGCAAAAAAAAATGCAGCACATGGCAATAAGGGGCTTATATGACTACTAGTATTAGTTCAGGTGAAAGAAGTATTGCTTATACATAAAACTGGACAAATCCACTGACAATGTATTTTTAGTTAGCTACAAAGAAGTCTTATATTACTGGACTTTGCCTCTTTGGTGAATTGGGAAGCTTAGTAATCCACTGTAAATGCTCTTCTGCGTGCCCCAATTCTCAGCTACACTCTAAAGGGCTGTTCTTTTATTTTAACCCTTAGATGCTCATGTCTTCTCACATTTTTGGCTTCCAGCCATTACAAGATGGCATTAGTCATATTGTTTAAGTAACTGAAGTAGTTACCATTTAGTTTGTTGATTCCTGAGAAAGACACATGAGAAATTATTTTACTACTGTAGGAAACATCTCTTATTTTGGTAGGCATTTGGGTAAAGTTATTGTAAATAAAAGTCTGGTAAGAAGTTTTTATTTAGAAATTGTACTTTCTATATATTATTAGACTCCTTATTAATCTTTCTCAATACTTGCTTGAATTTTATATTTAGGTTAATCTGATTTAGCTTCTTTAAGAATGAAGTTTAGGTCTGTAAGTATTTTTAAGTAGGGTGACCAGATGTTCTGGTTTGCCTGGGACAGCCCAGTTTACACCTGTTATGTTATATAATGCCCACTTTCACCTCAAAGGGGTCTCTGTTTGGATGATGTCTTCATCCTCATTATAGCTAAAACTGAGCTAAGGTAGTAGGTTCTAAGTCATTCATCAACTCAACAGATTTACTAAATATCTGTTGTCTTCAGAGCACATTTTTACCATTTTTAATTTTACTTACAAAATTTATCTCCATTTTTGTTTGCTAATTTTTTTACACACAGTATCATTTTACTTTTTTTTTTTTATAGTAGATCATAAATAAACCATGTCTGGATTCTTTTGCCCTGTCACACCATTTAAGACAGCATCAAAAATCCATCCACTTTAGTTGAATGGAAGTAAAGCCAAAGTTAATCTCAATTTCATATAAACTAGTTAGCCTTCCATAGAGAAAAGAAGTATTTTACAACCAACCCTTGCCATCTCACAAGTACATTCATCAAAAAAGACATTGACAGAGAACGTGAACAGCTCTGTGCAAGACATCAGCATTACCAGAAAAAAAGGACTCAAAGTGTATGGCAAAGAGTCAAGGAGCTGTATGGTAGAGCAGGGGATGAATGTGGTGTCAGGAAACCTAGATTTAACTAGCTTTTTTAAAAATTAAAGCTTAAGAAGGTGTTATGTAACAATTGTATTGTGGGTTGAAGAAGTAAGGAATATTACTCCCAATACCTCATCACTTATGAGTTTGTGACCCTAAATTTTTTTAGAATTGAAGAAATCTAGGAATTTTATATAATTTTTTATTTTTTGAATCAAAATAACTATTCAGTCCTACTTTTGCTATTTGTGTGACTTAAAAATGGAAAAGGGAAAGGAAATGGAAAAGAAAGGAAAAAATGGTGACTTCATATATGATCCCTGTAAAATGAAAACCATAATATGTATCCCACTTGTTCATTTAAAAACCTAAAGGAGAACATCTGAAAAGTAACCAAGCGCAATGGCTGGCAAATAGTATGTGGTTTATAAATGTTTGGTTTTAATATATTTGCTTATTCTCCCACAGATCACACAGGAAGGTGAGAAAAATACAGAAGCCTTAATAGTTTACAGAGTATACTGGACCATTGGTGTTCTGATTGGTTAGATATGGAACATTTTTGCAGCGACGGGGAGGAAGAAAGTGAATGCCACCCTAGTTACTTGTACATGGATATTGCCCTGCCCTGCCCTGCCCCAGGGACCTTGATTCCTGAGGGCCTTTAGGAAAACCACTGGACTGGACTGTCCAAGAAACTGGGCAAATGAAGGAGCCATCTGTCCAAAATGGGACCATTAAGAGGAGCAGGGTTTTATGGGGATGTTGATAAGTTAAAGTTTAGATGTGATGAGATGAAATATTCATAGGTTATGTAGTTGAAAATGTTCAGTAGACAACATTATATTTTGGTCTTAGGTTCATCATTGCTAATCTAGAGGGGAAGAGTTTAAAGACATGGCATATTTAAAACTTAACATTAAAACCATGGACATGGATGAGATCACTGAACAAACTGTAGAATGACAAGAGGAAAGGACCAAGTAAAGTCAGGCACAAGTAGAGGGCTTTGTAAAGGAGAAGGGAGGAGATTGATGATATCTATAATAGAAAAACATACTAGGACATTAGGAAATAATTCATGTCTAGAAATAGTGGTTTCAGTAGTATTATTTCAGGGGCTGAAAGCAGATTGGAATGGCTGAGAAACCAATGAATTGGAAACTGAGAGATATGAGAGGTTGTTAGCCAGTGATTGAAGAGAAGGTAATAAAAAAAAAAGTCAAGCACATTTAAAAGCTAGATGAAAATAATGAATAGAACTGAGAAGTTGAAAATGCTATAAATAAGCTAATTGATGGAGGAGGTTTCTTTAGAAGACAAAAGGAGATGGGCTCTAGTGTATTTGTGGATATAGAGAAGTTTGTAGGGAGTTGAAGAAGTTCCCTAGCGGCCAAAGTCATAGATCTTGATGTAACAATGGATTAAAAATAAATTTTAGAAAGGGACAGTTAAAAACATGAAAAAATAGTAGATTTGGCCAATGTGCTACATATATATATATATATAATCAGTTATAGGATGATAGTATATTGATTATTGTGTTATACTAGAGGCCCGATGCATGAAATTCGTGCAAGAGTAGGCCTTCCTTCCCCTGGCTGCCAGCACCGGCTTCCCTCAGGCACCCAGGACCCAGGCTTCCCTCGCAGTCCCATCTTCATCCAGAAGATCGTCCGGAAGGACATCTGTACTGCTAGCATATTATGCTTTTTTATTATGGTCATTCTTTAGAACCACCAGACTGTTTCATCATTATTTAATTCTTGCGCTTAAAATATATAATCAGTGATTTGCAATTAGTTGTCACAGTGACTGGCAGTGTGTATAGTAGTACCCAAGATCAGGGGTATTAAACACCTGGCAGTGCCTAGGACAATTTTAGTCAAAGAACTATCCAACCAAAAATGGCAATAAAGCCTTATTGAAAGATTTTGATACAGATAATAATTTGGAACTGGCAGAGCTTTTGTTCAGTTTGTTCATTCAAAATATTTATTACATCATAGGACCTTCAAACCAAAAATTGTGAAGAACCCTTTTAACATATTTAATTTGTATACCTATTATCTTTCTATTAGTGAGAAAGAATAGTTTCAAAATTTGTGAGATCTTTCAACTTCTTCAGCAGTTGCCTTCACCAAAAATCTTTTGCAAAAATACGTTTTTTTTATATTACAGTATTTCAGGTCTTTGTACTGCTAGCCAAAAAATTGAATGGTTTAATGCTATAAATTACACTTGGTGTTTCAGATTTCCTATATGATAATGCAAACGTAAGATGAGTTTAATGTTTTTGAAGTCCCATAGACAAATGCCTTTTATAATGGCGAAATCATTGTTTGCTTTTTCTATTCTTGGTAGGTCTGGCAACTACTTAAATGCTCTACCAAATGGTTTGGATAACAAGTTTTGTTTAAATAATTCCAATAGTATAATCCAAGAAATGAACTATCACTAAGAAAATAGAGAGTTAACTGCCACATTTACCTAAAGCAATTAAAGTTTGTAGAATTTCTCATGATACCAGGTAGCCTTTAGTTGTTGAGAAACTTGAACATTGAATAGCCCAGATTATCTCTGTATCTGGTATGTTAGCCACATTTAAGGCTTACACCTGCTTGTCAAGTTTGTGGAGATGGGGAAGTAGGAGAAGAGGTAGGAGGTACTTTTGTTGGGGGGGTGGTGAAATATATACATATATATATGTATATAAACACACACACACACACACCACACATACACATACATACACATTAGAGGCCCGGTGCACGAAATTCATGCACTCGGGGTGGGGGGTCCCTCAGCCTGGCCTGCACCCTCTTGCAGTCCGGGAGCCTTCAGACATCCTTAGCACTGCCGTGGAGGCGGGAGAGGGTCCCAACATTGCCACTGTACTTGCCAGCCTGCGCTCGCCAGCCGTGAACCAGGCTCAGGGCTTCTGGCTGAGCAGCACTCCCCCTGTGGAAGCGCACTGACCACCAGGGGGCAGCTCCTGCATTGAGCGTCTTCCCCCTGGTGGTCAGTGCGCATCATAGTGACTGGACATTCAGTTGATTTGCATATTAGCCTTTTATTATATAGGATATATATATTAACACTTAATGTCCTAACTTCAACAGATAAAAGTGGAGCCAATTGTCCCAGCCCCAAGTCCAGTCATCCCCAGATTGACTCTCCGAGTTGGTGCAGGCCAAGACAAGATGTAAGTAAAAATGTTTTGAATTAGAGCGAAATAATTTCAGTTGAATCTTCTCTACTCTTTCCTAGTGGATTTAGAACGCTGCAAACCTTTTCCAAGTATGAACATGTGGGGTCAAGCTTTATTTTGAGATTCTTCATTTTCAAATTTTTATTGCTTTCTTCCTCAGAGTAAATGCATATTGTTTTATTTAACATATAGGATTCTTTTGTTTTTCTTGTTCTTTTTTTCTTTTTTAAAGACTAGCACATGACATTGATTCTACCTAGTTTTAAAGGTTCTGGTTATCTGAAAAGTAAGTAACTGTTAATTGAATAGACTAACCACTATGTTACACTAAGGAGGATGTAATGTTATACCTTCTCAGGTATATATTCTCTATCACTATAACAAAGAACGAGATTCCCTGCTTGCTCAGATGGCACATGGCTTTATTCTGTGCCTATAAAACAAAGATACTGCCAAAAGCCTGGTGAAACAGTATATAGTAGTAACAACTGTTGTTGTTTTTTTTAAGAGAACTGGAAATGTAAACCCATGTGTGCTGTTTATTTGTCTTAATTTTCACAGAATCATCATATCAGCCCACCCTTTTTAAAAGTAAATTAGCTGTCTATGTTTCTTTCATTCACTTTTGGTGTATGAATTAAGGCCTATATGATAATAAGGTAATAAAACATTGATTTTTATTTTTTGTAACTCATGTTGAAATCATTCGCTTTATTCTAAAATCATATTATATATCATTTAAATGAATTTCACAAGCTAAATGTACAAGTTTACAACCTTACTTTAAACCATTAAGCCTGAAAATGGATTCGTTTACATTGCAAACAATCAAATACTGTGTAGAAAATAGGCTTACAAGGCATTTCATTTTTACTCAGTATTAGCATAAAAATGAAAGTAGAACTTATGAGTTTATTAAGTGGGTAGAATAGACAACAGAAAATATGTTTTGTGCTCTCAGTGGTTCATTCCATCTTAAAGTTTGTGTTTAGTTTATGCTGTTGCTTTTGTTAATTCCATATGTAATGCATTAAAAAAAGTTCAATATCATGATGATGAATGGTAACATGGACTTCTAGGACCATGGTCTTCTTCTGAAGATTCAAGGAAGAAAATCCAGATAATTCATTCTTTTCTTTCCTAAATTATCTGCGTAATTTCTACGTTCCTTTTTATGGTTGTATCAGTAGAAATCTAGACAGTGGATGGTACTATTGCTGACAAGCTTATAGACAATGTAAGAAAAATACTATAGATTCAGTTCTTTTTAACCAGCCACTGGTATACCTGGTGCCCTCAATCTTACCTACAAAAATTTAAATAAACTTATTCCTATCCCTCAACCAGTAGAGGACAGAAGGCTGATTAGCAAGGAGACCCAATCAAAGTAACTTACTCATACTGTCTTCTTGAAATTCTGTATTTGGGCTCATTTCTTTTGGGAAAAGATCTTATTATTATTTCTCTCCTACCAGTTCATATTTATGCCTATTTTCTCAGTAACTCACCATTACTTAATCTTTACTTCCACACGAAAGTTTGGCTTGTGCATTCCCTTTAGAGAAAGAAGGTTTGTAAAAAAGCATTGATAATAATAATTGTCTCATCCATCCTTATTGACTACTTTTCTCTTCTCAGTAAATCACTCATAATGCCTAAGATATTGGAAAACATGAGAAATAAGATCCTGTTTCCAATGTTAGGGAAATTATAATTTCGCTAACATTCTAGACAAATGTCCATGAAAGTATAACATTATCTAACATGAACTTTCAGACATTTAGGTAAATAAAACCCCTATGTTATATGAATATAATCATTTAACCAAAGTCTGACTCAAGTACTTATAATGAATAAAAGAATATATTAAGTGAAATATATTATATTTTAAATTAAAATAAGACAGAGGAAAAAGAGGCACAAGTCACATAGTAATAGGATGTTATTACTTAATCAGCAGAGTTTTTTGTTTTTGTTTGTTTAATGTAAAGTATGGGTCAGCAAACTATGGCTCATGGGCCAAATTCATTTCACTGCCTGTTTTTGTATGGTTAACAAGCTAAGAATAGTTGAAAAAATTAAAAGAATAATATTTTATGACACATGAAAATTATATGAAGTTAAAAGTAATTTCTTATTGTAGCATAAGGATACATGGGTTATTCCATGGCAGTAATAATGGAAAATAGGTAGTAGATTCGTATAAATGTGCCTTTACTTACTCAGTTTGTATGCACTTGATAGACACTCTTTTGAAGTGAAATTAATGAGCAGACGGGGGTTCAAAAAGGGGGGTTTGAATAGCCAGGGGGGAGTTGTTTATTGCTGAAAAACAGGCAGGGATTTGAAATTATAGGAAAAAGAAAAAGCTTTACAGGGTTCAAATTATACCCTCTCATTGAAAGATCTTTAAGACAATATTTAGTTTCTAAATCTTCTTAAATAAAGAAGTTACATCTTCTGCCCTTGATCCAGGAAAGTACTTTGAGGTTAGATTATTTCCTGTATTCTCCATTATTATTCCTTGAAGCAAGATGGGTCCCTTATTTTTACCTTGAGCTAACGTGCGTGGAAACTGTATTCTAAAGGGTCTATGATAAGTCCAGTACCTCCTCCTGGTGGTGTTAAAATTCAAGATGACTTTCTAAGGACCTCAAATTCCTTTAACATGTCCCCCAGTAATGGGTATCCAGAGTTCCCCTTAATCTGGGTTGAAGATGAAACTAAAATACTAATCCTGAAATCACAATCTCAACACCTATAAAGTTTGTTAGAGTAGTATGAATGGGAAGGAACAACACATTCAAATTGCTAAAATATCTGAGTCTGGTCTCCAATCAAGTAGATTTCAGTTTGCTAAGGAAGCACTGCCTGGGATTATATTGGCCAGAATTCTAAAGTCCCAGTTGGACTCGGTGACAGAGTACAGTGAGTCTCCTGTCCACTGTTATGGTGGGGGAGAGTGGCAACACAGTTACCATGTTATTTGTTATCCCAATCTTCTCATTTTATTGATTTAGTAATTTTGAGCGAGTGTAGAAAAAGTGGGCTAGCTTACAGCATTCATTTATTCATTTCTGTGAAGAAAATAGAGCAAAGTAAGGTGATAGAGTATCTTAGGGGCAGGATCTATTTAGATAGGATTGTCAACACATGGCAGAACAGAACTCTTCTAAGTTGAATGTAGGGCTATATTATAAAAAATCAAAGTTCTGTTAAAGGAGCTTTTCATTTTAAAAACATAAATGTAAATATTGGTAAAGTATAAACATTTTGGGGTGAATAGTAGCAATTAGGGCATTAAGCATTCTTCCCCCCTCATGTTTCTCAAATGTCTCTTTAATCTGTCCTCTTGCTGGTGCTGGAGGAAGCATTTTTTGTCCATGTACTCCTTCCCTTTTATCCTTGGGCAGAGTGGCTTTTGCCAGGGGTGTTAGACTGATGAGCTGGTCCTTCTGCTCTCAGGACATCGCTGCTCTTGTTCCATGACCTCACCAGAGAAAGGGTGTTAACTGGGACCCTCCAAACATGCAATAATGCTCAGTCATTTTTCCAATCTCTATATATAAAAGCCCAGTGACCAGAATGGCAAAATGACGGGTGTCTATGATGTGCACTGCGGCAGCCAACCAGCCTGATACGGGCCCTGATCACCCCGCGCCCCCCCCCACCCCCTGCCCTCCTGCCAGCCCAGCCCCCGATCGGCCTCCAACACCCTGATCGGGCGGGGCCAGCTGGCCAACTGCCCGCAGCCCCTCCCCTCCACTGGCCTAGCCTGATGGTCCCTCATCGGGGCAGGCTGGCTGGACCCCAACCGTGCATGAATTCATGCATCAGGCCTCTAGTTAATATATAATAG
>NW_005371693.1:1543676-1553023 GCF_000412655.1 Myotis brandtii
GGGCAGCTCCTGCATTGAGCGTCTGCCCCCTGGTGGTCAGTG
The DNA here is from genome assembly GCF_000412655.1 of Myotis brandtii. Taxonomy (NCBI): domain Eukaryota; kingdom Metazoa; phylum Chordata; class Mammalia; order Chiroptera; family Vespertilionidae; genus Myotis; species Myotis brandtii. Next base: position 1,543,719 of record NW_005371693.1, read on the forward strand.
TGTGTCATAGTGACCGGTCATTCCCAGTCTTTCTGGTGTTAGGGTCAGTTTGCATATTACCCTTTTATTATATAGGATAGAGGCCTGGTGGGGGCCAGCTGGTTTGCCCTGAAGGGTGTCCCGGATCAGGGTGGGGGTCCCGCTTGGGTGCCTGGCCAGCCTGGGTGAGGGGCTGATGGCTGTTTGCAGCTGGTCACACCCCCTTCAAGGTGGGGGTCCCCACTGGGGTGCCTGGCCAGCCTGGATGAGGAGCTGAGGGCCATTTTCAGGCTGGCCACACCCCCTTTAGGGTGGGGGTTCCCACTGGGGTGCCTGGCCAGTCTGGGTGAGGGGCTGAGGGCTGTTTTCAGGCTGGACGGCGACTGAAGCTCCCAGCCTCTCCTTTTTTTCTTTTCTTTTTTTTTATTCTGGGATTTATTTACCTTCTATAATTGAAACTGTGTTGCCGTAACTGGAGCTGAGAGCCTGCTCCTACTCGCTCCAGCTCTGAGGCCACAGCCTGCTGAAAGCAGGTATCTGGGGTTTGTTTAGTTTCTATAATTGAAACTTTGTTGCTTTCGGAGCTCAGAGCCGGGCCACGGCAGGTGGGGAACCTTGGCTTCCTCCATCACTGGAGCAAGCAAGCCTCCTGCTCGCTTCAGCTGCGTGGCTGCCAGCTGCCATCTTGGTTGGGTTAATTTGCATATCACTCTGATTAGCCAATGGGAGGTGTAGCGAAGGTACGGTCAATTACCGTGTTTGTCTATTATTAGATAGGATATCGAAGGTTCAAAAAGTATCATTAGGACTATGCTCACTTTCTTTTTCTCAATCTTGCCTCTGTGTGGTGGCAAAGATGGTCCAAGTCACTTGAAGCTGATATGGTTCTTAGTGCTCAAAATCCCCGGTGGCTCCCCTTCTTTCACAGAATCCATTCTCGGTCCCCATCAAAGACTCCAGCTGGCCAGCCTGGTTCATCAGCCGCTGTGATAGGGCAGACAGCCCGTCAAAAGAAGAGATGGTGGGTTCCAGAAGGAAAGGAGGACTCACACCACATTAAGGGATGAGAGGCAGGCAAAAACAACTGATCTTTTTAATTTGTACTTTATTTTATTTTGGGAAAATGCAGATTTCGTATTTTTGTAAGAGCGTGCTAGAGAAGCAGAGCAAAGAAACTAGTTGGTTTAAAAAGAATGATCCTTAGAAGTAAAGTTAAGGAACATTTCAGAGCATTATCCTGTCACAAAAGGAAGGCCCTTCGCTTTTCTATTTTTAATTTGTTTTCTTTCCAATAAAACTGCTTTTGATTCAAGGGGAAAAGAAAAGATTAAAAAGTGTTGCTAGCTTTGTTTTGCCCTGGTTGACTTGCCACTGGTACTGAAACACATCATAGGTATTTTGTCTATGTTAGAAGCTAAATAACAAAAATATCACTAATAAGTCTTAAGAATGTATATTTAAAGTTTATCGCTATTTTTAATGTTAGTGAAAGATGGTAACATTATAAATGAAATTTCCTAACAGCTAAACAACTAGAGTACAAGTTGTGGATTGTACCCACTATTCTTACAACTTTATTGCACTTATAAATTTAACAGATCCAAACCTATAATTCTCAGTTATAATTCCGAGAGGAAGCAGATATTAAAAATGTTCTTATTCAGTTCTTCAGCCCTTTTCTGATTATTATAGACAAGGAAGTGTTGACCTTCTTATCTTACTCTCTCATTTTTACTGACCTAAAATTATGATGAAATCTCCAGGTATAATTTCTTCTGTTGGCACATTGTAGTTTGTTCATTAACAAAAAGATGCATTGTGTTTAAGAGAAAAAAATAGTATACTATCAGAAAAACTGTCTTTAGGTTTTGGGAAATGCTTTTACTACACAGTAAAACAAGTGGGAAGATTATAATCAAAGCATTTCCATCTTACTTGTAAACAATTACTGCAGTTCTTACATGGATGCCACATTAGAAGACTTGGGAAAATTTACTGGATTCCATTCTAATGCAATTAGAGCTAATTTTGTTCTTTAAATGAATAAAAGGTCAGCTAGTAAATCTAGCTTATCTTGAGTCCAGACTTCAATAAATTGTTTTATTTAATTTGTTGTAAAAGATCTTATCCTTAATGGGTCTAGGTCTTATTAGTTCACTTAGGTTTTAAAATATTTATGACCACCTTTTTAGATATGATTTGAATGATAGTTGGAAAGTTTCTCTCTGCAGTGTTATCAAGGCCCAAGATCACTAATTGAGTGAATATAGGAAGGTACTTAAGATTTGTTATCTAGAAAAGCTGACCCTGAACTTCCAGAATTTAAATATTCTTTAACCTGTGATAGGCAGAGATAATTTAACTATATCATGGTAACCTTTTGGATATTTCCTGACTATAATTTTCCCTAAAGATCAAACTACTCACACTTCTAGTGTTTAAAAAGAATATGTACCTACTGAAAACACTTAGGCACTCTTATTATTACTGACAACCACATGGAAATTTTAAATTCTTTGCCTTTTATTATTTCCTGTCATTTTATGGGGCTATAGTAATATCAAAATACATAAACACTTTGGAGACCTAGTGTAATGTTTCTCTCTCTTCCCACTCTTGCCGTTGTAGCTTATAAAATGGATATTCGTATCACTGGTACCTCTGTGATTTAGAGTATTGCAGCTTTAAAAAATGTGGTTGCCAAAGGCTCAGCACATGGGTTGAAGCGTATGTCACCATGAGCTACTAACTAGGTGTGTGACCCCTGTTTGTTTGGATTTACTCTTTGGAGTTCCAGAACTGAATCTGTCCTCATAGTTTGTCCTCCAGGCTCCAAGAAGAAGCACAGTGTCCCTCCTTATTTTCAGGATCAGCTCCCCCTCTTGTGCCTTCCTTCATCCTCACCTTTATCACATCTCCCTCCCCCTACCCTGCCCATGAAAGGAAGGTTATACAACTTCTCGTTCTGACTTCTCAAAACTTATTGTTCATATGTACTTCCAGTTGTTATTCTTAAACTCACTGGCTATCATTCTGGCTTCTGTGCTGGAAACTTTTCTGAAGCTTCTCATTAAGATCCTGAAATGCACCAAGCGCCCATGCTGAAGCTCTGGTAATGGTCATCCTCTGCTGTACTGGACATGTTGTTTACCCCAGGCCCTTTTTGAAATTTTCTATTCCATTTTCCTTGATACTACACTCAAGGGATTCTCTCTTATTATTACTTTTGTTTTTCTTTTTTGTGTGTGTGTTGTTTTTTGTTTTTCTTTTAAGGATTTCTTTTACTTTCTCTTCTTACTGTCGGCCCACTACTCTGTTCTTTTTCTGTAAATATTCTCATTCACTCTTTCGATTTCAAAATTATGAATTGATAATTACCAGATCTTTATTTCCAGCTCACAGATCTCCTAGATGCAGAATAGTCTGCCCAGTTATCTGCTAGAAAGTTCTGACTGGATGGACCAGGGGTACCTCAAACATAGCATTTCCAAAACTGAACACACCATTATTTCTCCAACCTTATTCTACTTCTTGTGTTTATTATCTTAATGATGAGACCAGAATCTGCATTTTCAATAAGTGTTAGTTATATGTTTTCTTCTTGTTAATGCTGACTGTGTTTTATCATCGTAAATCATTCTGGATAAGATGCATATTACAAACGTTTTTAAAAAGTACTTGATTATGGCCAACCGGCATAGCTCGTTGGTTGAACCAGGACGTCATGGTTCTATTCCCTGTCAGGGCACATGCCTGGGTTGCAGGCTCGATACCAGTGTGGGGAGTGCAGGAGGCAGCCAATCAATGATTCTCTCTCGTCATTGATGTTTCCATCTCTCTCTGCCTCTCCCTTCCTCCCTGAAATAAAAAAATATATTTTTAAAAAAAGATATATTTGATTATGGTCAGTCCAGTGTGGCTCAGTGGTTGAGCATGGACGTATGAACCAGGATGTAACAGCTTGATTCCCAGTCAGGGCACATGTCCAGGTTGTGGGCTCAGTCCCCAGTAGGGGGAGTGCAGGAGGCAGCCTATTAATGGTTCTCTCATCATTGATGTTTCTCTCTCTCTCTCTCTCTCTCTCTCTCTCTCTCTCTCTCTCTCTTCCTCTCTGAAATCAATAAAATATTATGTACAATTTAGGATATTGTACATAATTCTTTTTCTCGATTATGAAAATTCAAAACAGAAAATAATAAATTAATAAACTTTCACTACCTTATAGATTTAACACCAGAAGATTTAATTTTGCCATACTTGCTTGACCTAATCTTTTTTGTTCTATTTTTCTGAGTAGGGCATTTCCAAGCAAATTCAGCCTAATGTCATTTTACCTCTGTATACTTTTATATGCAGCTCTAAAAATATGGTAATTTTCTTGTATAATCACAGTGCCACTATCTACATTAAACATGTGAACGTATTTTCTTTCTATTATCTCATACCCAGTCCATATTAAGATTTCTCCATTTGTCTCAGTAAGATCTTATGCCCACTGGTTTGTTTGAATCAGAGTCTAAATACTTATGTCTCTTGGTGCCTTTTTAAAAATATGTTTTTCAGTTGATTTTAGAGAAAGAGGAAGGGAGAGAGAGAAACACTGATTGGTTGCCAAACTGCAGTATACAAAGTTGGTGGAGTTGATGCCATATTACCTCCTGTGGTGATTGTTGAGTTTTGATTTTGGAAAGATCTCTCTCTCCCCTACCTCTTTTCCTTATTCTTTTTAATGTTCAATTTGTCCCATCTTGGTCAATGGGAACTCAAATCCAGTTGTCTTCTGGATTTTAACACATTCCCATTCATCTTTGATAGCTTTCTTACTTTCTGATATAAATATTTCCAGTTTATCTTATTTATTCTCTGCCACAGACCTGCCTGGAATTAATCATTCCTTCAAGGAAACTTGGTTCCTTTTTGTAAAGAAGGGTTTTTAGGAATCACACTCTGGTTCTAGAGGTGCCCATTGCTACTAGGAAGTCATTGCTAGGCCTTTACAATAGCCAGAACTAGAAAATAGTTATTTTTGTGAAGAAACAAATTATGAGTTTATACTCATATTTCCAGTTGATAAAACTATTGAATGAAGCTAAAGATTAGATTTTTCTCAGTCTGTTTATTCATAAAATAAACCCACTGTGCATGTCTGACTAAAATGCTGTCCTCCTAATGTCACCTGAAATAACATTTTTTCAGTGTAGCTGTGTCACTAGCATGATATACCTTGAGTTTCATTCATTACCATTTATTTTCAACTTGCAGTTAATTTTAGAAATTTAATTTTCTGAATATGTAAAACTTACTTGACTCTAAAGTTGAAAGAGTGTAAGTCTTGCTTCCATCCCTGTCCCTCTATCTTTACACTTCTTTCCCTGTAGGTTACTATTTTTGTTTATTTTTTTTATTCTAGTATATCTTCTTGTAAATATAAGGAAATGTGCATTATTTATTTTTTAAAATACATTTTTATTGATTTCAGAGAGGAAGAGAGAGGGAGAGAGAGAGATAGAAACATCAATGATGAGAGAGAATCATTGACTGGCTGCCTCCTGCACGACCCCTACTGGGGATCAAGCCCACAATCCTGGGCATGTGCCCTTGACCAGAATCGAGCATGGGACCCTTTGGTCTGCTGGCCGATGCTCTATCCACTGAGCCAAACCAGCTAGGGCTGTGCATTATTTATTATTTACCTGAGTATTAATGCTCTTTTAGGATATTGTACAGATTTTGAACATTAGACAATAGGAGTATAATCATTTGGGTTTTGAGTCCTTTGGAAATGAAGATTCTACAAAGGCTATATTTTCCTGCACTTCATGCAATTTGTTCTATTTTTCAAATAGGTCCTCCTGAATTAAAAGATAAAATGTTTGTACTTGATATGTACTTGACTATGACAAGATAAAATATCCATTTTGTGAGATGATGTAAATATTCAAGAGGCAAGCTATGTGAGCTTGAGTAATTAAATTCATTTACAGCTGTATTATAATGAATGCCAAAAGTTGAGCTATAAGGATCAAGAATGAGAAGTACTTATTGATTTGAAGAATCAACATACAACTGATTCTCATAATTGTCTTTGGGTATCTGTTCCTTTTAATCAAATGTGAAATATGGAAATGACTGTTACAATTTGCTATTTTAAGTACTGATAACTGTAAAATATGATTTCTCCTAAATTCTGAATATTTATTTTTATACCTGAGATAAATACTTGGTATATCTTCTGTTTCGACATAACAAATGACCCTAAAACTTAACTTCTTAAAGCAATAAACTTTTATTACTTCTTGCTTCCTGTGGTTTAGAAATTTGGTTGACTAGTCAAGCTGCTGCCCAGGGATAGTTTTTAAAAGTCCAGGTCTAGAGAATGTGCTGTGAGCTCACACACGTGGCTGTTGGCAGGAGGCCTCAGTTCCTCACTGGCTGTTGACAGGAGGCTCCAATAGATGGTCATATGGGCCTCTTCCTAAGGCAGGTTTGATGTCCTCATGATGTAGCAGCTGGCTTCCCCCAAAGCGAGTGACCTTAACGACAGCACTGTCTCTTATGACCTCACTTGGATGTCCAAACTCCTGTTTTCATGGTATCCTATTAGTCATATGAGTCAGCCTACCCATTCTGTGAGAGGACTACACCAGTGTGGGAAGACTGGAAGGCGGGACCACCAGAAACTGACTACTTCATTTGGGCTTAGTATTTCTGAGACTTATAAAGTAAAAGTAAGAAAGCTGGCCCAACTATGCGATTTTAGGGTAATATTATATAGTGAAATTTTAGGGATCTTGTTTTGTTTGTGGTAAGAAGGAGTTAGTTTAAAATACATCATGGGATTCTTATATGGTATTTCATTTTGTTTTGTTTTTGTTTTTTTGTTTTTAATCCTTTTCCAAGGATATTTTTCCATTGATTTTTAGGGAGAGTGGGAGAGACAAAGACAGAGAGAGAAACATTGATGCAAGAGAGACACATCAATTGGTTGCCTCCTGCACTCACCCTGACTTGGGCTGGGATCAAGCCTGCAACCGAGGTACATGCCCTTGACTGGAATCAAACTGGGACCTTTCAGTCCACAGGCCAATGCGCTATCCACTGAGCCAAACCTGCTAAGGCTATATGGTATTTCAAAGGTGCAACCTATTTCTGAAATTGATTAAAATTTTAAATCAGAAGAAGAAAAGTGAGTTGTGGATTAAGGTACTTATTTTTTTATCAGATTTTTTTTTTCTCCCAAACTCTGAAGAACTTCCCTCATCAGAAGTTTATTAAAATTCATGGAGGTGATTACAAGTTTTTAGCTATGGCATCATTTTGTTACCATTGAAAAATGGCTATTCACCTTTAAGGGTAAATAAGTAAGCCATTGTGAGGGAACTTTTGAACTTTGTGTGCAGTTTAGTAGCCAGTTATTAGACTCTGATGATTTAGATTACTGGCTTCATAGTGTTTGCACACAATAGCTGGATAATGAGGAGCATTAAACTCCCTGTGCAGACATATCCACATTGTGTTTGCCTCTAACCTCGGAGGCTCTGTGTGGCTGGAGAGGTGAGGATTGGCTCTTTATTGACTTGTCACTCTGTGAGTTTGCATTACAGGCCAAGCAACTCATGACCCATTCTGTTTATTTCACTGTTTTGTGGTGGGGAAACAGGTAAAGAAACCCTGCTGAAAATCCTTCCTTCTGCACGTTTTATGAATAACGCCAGTGTTTATAGCAGTTAGGGAGCTCTGATCAAATCCTCCAAAAGATGTAATGTTAGCAGCACGGAGCCATTGTGGAACACAGCTGTGGGCGGTGTTGGTTACTCTGTGAGACTTTCCTTCTTCAACAGAAAGCGCTGGAGGAGAACTTACTATGCAATTAAATAGGAGGGAAAAAGTGATACTTCAGGTGGGAAAATATGAACAAGCAAAACACTGTTTAGAAGAATGCAGCAGTAAAGCTTGGCAAGAAAGGCCAATAACGAATCCAAAATTACTTTTAGTTTATCTCATAAGTGATGAGGAATTATATCATCTTATACTGTTTATATATTTTTGTGTAATATTCAAAATTGAGGAGATAAAAGAATTATTCATAAAACTGTGCATCTACTTACTACAGAAGTAACTTAGCAGCTTAAATAAAAAACTTTAAAACTCTAGTAAATTTTCTCATGAAATTCAAGAGTTGGGTACTTTAATGCCTACATGATACCAGTCTAATCTCTGGGAAACAGAAAATTAGGACATGTTTTGTCTCATCAACACTGAGTACCCACTTTAATGTTTGGCCTTTTGCTATTCAGAAAATTTGAATGATAAATATACACTTTTAAGGAGTAATTTGATGGAATTGGAGAATATTTGGCATTTTGGAAGAATTATTTTTATTATGTTATTTTCATCCAAATGTCATTTCTCTAAATTAAAAAATAAGATATATACAAGTAGATATTTCTGGGATTTCAGATTCTGCCCATAAAATGAGTCATCAGTCTGTTTATATCCATTGGCTATTGCTAATGCTAAGCCATTCTCAAAGGTACCATTCACAGGCTTTATAAATGAGGGAGAAATCCAAGAAAAATAGAAAGAAAATGAAAGGGGATTGGAAAAGAGTCAGGTAAGGCAAATAATATTCATTATGTGTCCAATATAGCTTAAAACAATTTAAAAGCATTTCCAGACAGCAATTAGGATGAAATCTTCATGACGTGTTTATACCTTGCATTGGTGTGGTAATTATTCTTGCTCTGGGAATCAATAGATGGATGAGGAATTAGAATCCATGCCGGTAAACAGAAAGCTCAGTGGTCTTGGAACCCATTAAGTAAGTAGTATGGGAGGAAGGTAGGCAGGAAGGAAAGAATAGGGGAAATTAGCCCATTTTGAAACATTTTAAAATAGACAAAAATACTTAAAAGTCAAATATTTTTATATAAGCACTAGAGGCCCGGTGCACAAATTTGTGCACCAATGGGGTCCCTCGGCCTGACCTGTGCCCTCTCGCAATCCAGAACCCCTTTGTGGATGTCAGAGAGCTGGTTTCTGCCTGATCCCCACAGGCTAGGCTGAGAGACCCCACCAGTGCAAGAATCTGTGCACTGAGCCTCTAGGATACATATAAGATCTTTGGTTAATCTCTTCCTGCCCTCACCCTCCCCCCTTCCCTGGAACAGATTCATCAGTCTGTTCCATGTTTCCATGCCTGTGCATTGAGCGTCTGCCCCCTGCTGGTGGTCACATGTCATAGCTACAGATGGCTGGTTGGCCGGTCACTTAGGCTTTTATATATATGCTAGTGGCCCGGTGCACGAAATTCGTGCACGGGGGAG
>NW_005371693.1:1556301-1556734 GCF_000412655.1 Myotis brandtii
TGTGCAGGAGGCAGCTGATCGATGTTTCTCTCTCATCGATGTTTCTGACTCTCTGTCCCTCTCCCTTCTTCTCTGTAAAAAATCAATAAACTATATATATTTTTTAAATACTGCAAATAATTCAAAGACCAGTAAGATACACACCGTACTTCTAAGAAATGTACTACCTAATGTGGATGATAATGACAGATATGCAAATAATTAGGGTACAGTGCAACCATGGATGTTATATTTCTTTGAAAAGACCCAAGACTCTGAACCAACCTTAATATCTAAAGGCTGTTCAAATGATCATTTCAGTTATGTACAAAACTAGCATAGTTTTTTTTGTTTTTGTTTTTAATTTTTTTATTGATTAAGTCATTACATATGTGTCCTTATCCCCACATTACCCCCCATTCCCCCCACTCATGCCCTCTCCCCCCTGTTGTCT
>NW_005371693.1:1556807-1587295 GCF_000412655.1 Myotis brandtii
CCACCCTCCCCTACCTTCCCTCTGAGGTTTGACGGTCTGATCGATGCTTCTCTGTCTCTGGATCTGTTTTTGTTCATCAGTTTATGTTGTTCATTATATTCCATAAATGAGTGAGATCATGTGATATTTATCTTTCTCTGACTGGCTTATTTCACTTAGCATAATGCTCTCCAGTTCCATCCATGCTGTGGCAAATGGTAGGAGTTCCTTCCTTTTTACGGCAGCGTAGTATTCCATTGTGTAGATGTACCACAGTTTTCTAATCCACTCATCTGCTGATGGGCACTTAGGCTGATTCCAAATCTTAGCTATGGTGAATTGATGCTGCTATGAACATAGGGATGCATATATCCTTTCTAATTGGTGTTTCTAGTTTCTTGGGATATATTCCTAGAAGTAGGGAAGACTGGGTCCCTGGTGCTTGCAACCAGCCAGAGGAGGGAATTCTGGGTCCCAGGTGTGGGGCAAGGCAGAGGTGGTTTGGGGCAATCAGGCCAGCAGGGGAGCAGTTAGGGTGATCAGGCCAGTAGGGGCGATCAGGCAGACAGGCAGAGGGGTTAGGGGTGATCAGGCAGGCAGGCAAGCAGTTAGGAGCCAGCAGGCCTGGATTGCAAGAGGCAGCCGGACATCCCCGAGGGGTCCCAGATTGGAGAGGGTGCAGGCTGGGCTGAGGGACACCCCCTGCACCCCCATGCACAAATTTCATGTACCGGGCCTCTAGTAAATAAATAAATAAAGTTTTTTTTTACCCCATGTCTTTGCATAGCTATCTATTTTCTCAGGATAGATTTCTAGATGGGAAATTGCTGGTCAAAACTTGGACATTTTTAAGGTCTTGGTAATCATTCAGAAATACTGTGCCAACCACCCCTCCCATAACCCCATCTTGACATGCACTGGGTATTAAAATTAAATATGTTCAGATTCATGAGGTTCTTACTAAATGCCAGTTACCATGGTAAATGCTGAAGATACAGAAGTAAAAAGACTTTCCATTCCTTTGAGGAACTACCAATATAGCTGGGATAACAAATATGTGTACAGACTATTCAGTTATTCTTCAGCCTTTTGAAATTTTGTCAATTTTTTTCAATGTATTCTTGAAAAGCGATTAAGTATTCTGTATTTGTTGAATAGTTTTAAAATGTCCATTGGGTCAATTTTATTATTTTTGTTATTTTGTTCAAATTATATCTTTACTGGTTTTTTGACTGCTTACTTTGTCAGTTACAGAGAGATAGATAGGTTAAAATCTCCAATTATACTTGTGGATTTGTCTGTTCTTACAGTTTTGGTTTATATATTTTAAGAATGTATTTTTTAAAATATGTTTTTATTGATTTTAGAGAAAGAGGAAGGGAGAGGGCTAGAGAGAAAAACAGCGATAAGAGAGAAACATCGACCGGCTGCCTCCTGCCCGCCCCGTACTGGGGGACTGAGCATGCAATCTGGGCATGTGCCCTGACCAGGAATTGAACTGGTAACCTCTTGGTTCCTGAGTCGACACTCAAGCACTGAGCCACACAGACTGGTCAACAGTGTATTCTTAAGGGCATTCATATTTTAAATTGTTTTATCTTCCTGGCACATTGGAACCTTTTATCATTATGATTATGAAATAACTTTCATCATCACTGATAGCCCTTGCCTTAAAGGCTGTTTGAGGGTATGACTTTTTTTTGTCCTTGTATTCCTTTTTTCCTAGCATCTTAATTTCTTCATTTCTGTTGCTTAGATGAGTCTCATAAATAGCAAGAGTTGGGTTTTATTGTTTTACACAATCTGACAACCAAATTATTTAGACCATTTATATGATATAATTACTGAGATTATGAGTTAAAATCCACCTTGTTTGGGGGGTTTCTCTTTGTCTTACTATTCTATGTTTCTTTTTCTCTCCTTTCTTTCCTTCTATCAGATTGGGTTATTTTTTATTACTCTATTTTTCTCCACACTGCTTTAGAAGTTATTACATATACTTTGTTCATAATTTTTACATGGTTACCCTAGAAATTACTATATTTAAAGTTAACAGCTTTACATCTCCTTCCAGATAATAGACATTGGAATATTTTAGCGTGACTTACCCCCTCCTGGTTAATACAGTATTATATCTATATATTTTATATTTTTTATCATTCCACAATATATTATTATTGCTGTTTCTTTTAGTCAATGTCTGTTTAACCTTACCAACATCTTTGTCATTCTTTGTTGCATCTTAGACCTTCTGATGGGATCACCTTGTCCTGAAGTGCTTTCTTTAGAACAGAGGTGCTCAGAGTGTGGTGCATAGGTCCCTGGAATGTACACTTTTTAAATAGTTTGTGTGATGAAGTGGAAAGTAATGAAATAGGAAGTACTCATAAAACATATTTCACTAAATATGAGAGTTGTTTGAGGAAAAGCATTTGTGTGATTAAGTTGCAAACTGAACTAGCTGCTTTTCTCACATATTAATTTTTGCTTGAAAGAATAACTGACAAACTGGTTATTTAGACTTGGATATTTAGCCAACATTTTCTCAAAAAAGAACACAGTAAACCTGTTATTTCAAAGAAAATATTGAGAGCATTTGTTATAAATTATAAAATTAAGCTTTTAGTAAAAATTAGAATTTTAGAAAACATCTCATTACAAGTTGACAGTTCCTCAGCACATTAAGAAAATTGATGAGATGATGGTGACACCAACAAATGTCATTTTTTCATCTTGTATCATGAAATGTGTAAATGTTTGGAAGATCTTCATAATTTCATCAACCAACATTCCAAATGACTGGTGCATGATATTACAAAACCATGTATGGGTAAAAAAAATATCTATTCAAAATGCTAGACATAGCAATGAATCTTAATGTAACAGAATATGGTTTCAGATTGTACATTGCAACTACCTTTTAAGAAACTACCACATGTTGCATTTTGGTGCAGTATCAAAGAAGAATTTACACAATTATCTGAAAAGGCCACTAAAATACTCCTCCCTTCTCCAGCTACGTATGCATACATTAAAAAGATTTGCATAAATATTAAATAGTGGCCAGTCTTCTCACAAAATAGTTTTGTCTTGAAAAACATACTTACTTTTCATTAAAAATAAAGTTATCTGTCAACATGTAATGGGTTTATTATTGCTGGTTTTATTTTTTATATATATTTTTTATTGATTTCAGAGAGGAAGGGAGAGGAGAGTTAGAAACATCAAGGATAAGAGAGAACAGAACCTCTTGCACGTCCCACACTGGAGATCGAGCCCGCAACCCAGGCATGTGCCCTGACTGGGAATTGAACCTGGTTCATAGGTCAACACTCAACCACTGAGCTACACTGGCCGGGCTGTTATTGCTAGTTTTAAACTAATTACTAGATCATTACTTTTTAGTTTCTGTTTCAATTTTAATATGGTAAATATTCACAAATAAAACATACATAAAAATTACTTAGGTTTTTCAATTTTTTAAGAATGTAAAAATGTAAAAAAAATATTGAGATCGCTACTTTATTTTTTGACATAGTAAAATTATTTCTTTGCAAAAAGACATAGTAAAATTATTTCTTTGCAGATAATATGCTCTTATATGGAAGAAATCATAAAGACTCCACAAAAAGTTGTTAGATCTAATAAGTGAACCGAGCAAAATAGTATGATGCAAAGTCAACATGCAAAAAAACCAATTACATTTCTAACTTAAACAATCTTAAAAGGGAATTACAAAAACAAGTTGATTCACAATAGCATTAAAAATAATAAAATAAGAATTAACTTAATGAGGTGAAGACTTGTAAAATCTATACTAATAAAAGGATAATATGCAAATGGTTGGGACGCCCTCAACCATAACGGCCGATCAGCTGGAGGCTGCATGCAGCAGGCACAGGTGGGCGGGGACTTGCAGCGTCAGGGACAGGGGTGGGGCGCAGCGGAGGCCTCTGCCATGGCCTGGCCCTGGGGTCCACAGGCCTCCCGCGGCTCTGGCCTACCTCTTTGGGGCGATGAATCTCGGGGCTCCCGCACTGTGACAGGGCACAGGCCAGGCTGGGGGATTCCCCCCCCCCCCAAGTGCATGAATTTCGTGCACCAGGCTACTTAGTAAAGCTATAAAAGATTCATAAAATAAAATAAAGACAAATAAATGGAAACACAGAGATCGCTACTTTAGAATTTCTTGTAGTAAGAGTCCACTGGTGTCAAATCCTTGGGTTTTGCTTGCCTGAAATGTCTTTATTTTATGCTTATTCTTGAAAGATGTTTCTAAAGACAAAATTTATTTTTCTTCAGCACATTGAAGATGTATTCCACTGTTTTCTAAATTCATCATTGCTGTTGAGAAATCAGCTGTAATATGTTTCTTCTTTGAAAGTAATTGTTCTTAGAGTGTAAGCCCACAGACTGAAGGGTCCTGGATTTGATTCCTGTCAAGGGCAAGTACCTTATTTGTAGGCTCAATACCCGGTCCTGGTTGAGGTGCATGCAGGAGTCAACCAATCGATGTGTTTTTCTCACATCTATGTTTCTCTCTCCGTCTCTCCCCTTCCCTTCCACTCTCTCTAAAACTCAATGGAAAAAAATTTCCTGGGGTGAAGATTAATGGAAAGAAAGTAATTGTTCTTTTTTTCCCTCTGGCTGCTTTTCAGACTTTTCTCTTTGTGATGTTTTCATTTCACTCTGACATGTCTACTTATCTTGCCTGGGGTTTGTTAGGTGTCTTAAGTCTAAGGATTGGTATCTTGCATCAGTTCTATAAAAGTCTTAGATATTCCTTGTTAACATTTTACTTTTGCCCCTTTCTCTCTAGCATTATGATTAAACTTGTACTAATTAGACTTTTTAATTGTATTCTCTTTGCCTCTCAAGGCTAGGTTCTACATTATTTCTTCTGTCTTACTATTCAGTTTCTAATTCTCCCATCCATTAAGTTTTACACTTCATTTACTACATTTTACATTTCTATAAAGTCTGTTATCTTCAAATTTACTAGGTCACCCTTTATACCCTCCTATTACCTGCCAATAATTTCAGTCTTTTCCTTTTATTTTTTAAGCATTGTAAGTAGAGTGGTTTTGTAGTTGATAGTTCTAGGGTCTATGATCATTATGAGTCTCTTTATATTGTCTGTTATTTTTTCTGCTTCTCCCTGAGGCTGCCTTGCCTCCTTGTATGTCTGGTTATCTTTCATTATCTGCTGCTTTTTTTCTTAAATAATTATCTGTGTTAATAATATTAATAATATTTCCTCTCAGGATGATTTGTGCTGGGTATCTGGGCACATTACGAGTCCAAATGACTTGAAATATTACATAGTGCCCTGGACCACCAGAGCTGAGAATTCATGAGATTCTCATTCGTCCTTACCTAATTGGTGTAGCCTGTTGGGAGTCCTTAATGTGGGGAGGAGTTCTATTAGACTTTACACTTTGGCAGTCCCTGGCCTTTGGAACCTATCCTCTTTATCAAAACCAAAGATCAGATTTGCCTTATGAGCAAATACCCTCAGGCAAAACATCTGTGTTCTACTTACCTCTGGGTTCCTGCATTTTCTTTAGTTTTGTTTCCAGCACCCATGTTTTAAACTCTTATGGGAAATTGCCTCCGCAAATAGTGTGTTTTAAATTTTTAGCCTAACCATAAAAATAAAGAATGCTTGCATTATAGATATTAACACAATAAATATAGTAATAACTCTTATATATAAGGCAACACTCATTCAGTAAGCATCAAGGGTCGGTGGTGTATTAGTTAAGATCACAGGTTCTGAAATCAGACTGCCTGGGTTTAAATTTTGGCTCTGCCACACAGCAGTCTACTAATCTCTCTGTGCCTAGATTTCTTCATCTACAAGAGGAAAGTAATGACAATGCTTACCTCATTTGGTTGTTATGAGGATCAAGTGAGATAAGGCAAGTAAACATTTAGCATAGTGCCTGGTATGCATTTGGCTTTCAAGTGCTTAGAACAGTTGGGTACTTAGTAAGTGTTCAATAAATATTCACTATTATTTATGTTACCCATTTATTGAGTGTCTCCTGCACAAACAGTATATGTTAAATTTTCTAGTCTTTGACTATATTCAAGTTCAGAAGGTATCACACACTTGCATGAAACAAGTGGAGAGCAATTAAACAGCATTAGTTATTTGCTTCCATAACAATGGCATTTTTTGAAATAATTTAATGTCTTAAAATCTTCTGATCAGATTAGCAAAAAATCATGCTTTTTAGTGGAGGTGGTCTGAGAAAATGGAACTATGCAGGCTGGTAATGGTGGTGCTAGGGGTTGTCATGCATAAGAACCATGAGTATATTGCTGGTGCTAACACATTTGTATATAGTGTTTGACATGTTTCTCTATGTTCAGGTTCTCACTAAAACTCTCAGAAGCAGCTATATTTATTTTCACTTTGTTGATCAGAAAAGTAAGGCCTAGATAATTGTGCAACAGTAGGAAGAGATAATTTGGTGCAGTTATTTTAGAGAGCAGCTTGGGATTCCTAGTCAAGGTAAAAGGTGCATACTCTGTAGTCTTGGGAAATTCTTTAACGTATTTACAGTTAGCATATAATATGTACAAGGCAATATGTCCTACACTCAGTAGGGCAATGAGCAAAAGTCCCTTGACTTACCCATACCATGGAATACCATTTAACAAGTACAATAAATAATATTGATCATATGTATCAACATGGATAAATCAAGAGACTTAAAACTAAGTGGGCAACTAATAGATAAATAAATAAATTCTGGATATCTAATGCACAGCATAGAGATTATCTTCAACATTACTGGATTATACGCATCAAAATTGCTAAGACTAGATCTTAATTGTTCTGAACACAACAAGAACTGATAATTATGTGGCATGGTAAAGGTATTAGCTAATGCCACTGTACTAATCATATTACAGTATTACAATAATATCAAACCAACACATTGTACATCTCCTACGTACACAATGTTACATGTCAATTATATCTCACACAAAAAACTAAGTGATAAAAGCTAGTTGCAAGAAATAAATATAATTTGATATTGTTTATATAGTTGAAGCACATAAACCAGTAGTACAGTGTGTATTGTTTATGAGTACCCATGAAGGCAGAAAAGATACAACGAACAAACTTACAAAAACAAATCTGCCAGCTTGAAGAGAGTGTTTACTCTGGAGGAGCGAGGGAGAGAGACCTGAAGCAAATATGGCAGAGGGCTAACGTCTTGGCTGTTACCTAAGCTGTCTGTTTTTTCTGTGCTTGAAATGATTTTTTTTTTTTCAAGTAAAGGAACTTGTAAAAAAAAAAAAAGAAGAAGAAGAAGAAGAAAGCTGTGGAATCAAAAGATCATGGTTCAAAGTCTGCCATCCATTTACCCAGTTCCTTTCTCTCTTTAATCCTGTTTCCTCATCTATAAAATGGGATCACTATAACTTCTTTGAAGTTGTCGTGAGGACTAGATGAGATTATATATATAAAATGCCAAGTATAATATCTAACTTCTTATAGGCACTCAGTGCATCATATTTTTAAATAACTTACCCAAGGTCTCATAGCTAGCCTGTGTCAGACCTAGAATTTGAATGTAGGTATCCTGATTTTGAGTCCAGTGCTCCTTCCACTGCATGAGTTCTGTGAATAAGATATTGTTAATGAAGAGACAGATCCTCATTGCACAGATCTAGTTGTTAGTTGGCAACATCACTGCTCTTCTCCTTCCACCCCCCAGAGAACATATGTGACTCTTGAATAAGTCGAGAGGTGAATGGGTGAAGGGCCTTGAACTCAGGTCTGTAGCTATCTCTGGACTCTTCAAAAAAGTATTTTGCGACTAGAAGAAAGTTACTTTGTAATAATGTTTTAAAATATTTAGTTTGATTCAGCTGTTCTGTTTTGACTTTTCCTTTTCTCTTTTGTTGACAGTGTCATCAGCAAAGTGGTTCCAGCCCCCGAGGCTAAGCCAGCTCCTTCTCTGAATAGACCCAAGACCCCACCACCAGTGTCAGTCCCAGCCACTGTGCCAGTGCATGTCACTCCTGCCCCAGTGCCTTTGCCACTCCTTGCACAGTCCACCTCGTCCCCCGCTTTGATGCCATCCCCGTCCCCTGCCATCTCTGGAGCTGGAAGTTCAAAAGCCCCTGTCCGGAGTGTGGTAACGGAGACCGTCAGCACTTATGTGGTACGCAGCATTTATTTTATAGCGTGTTTTTTTTTAAGTCACTTAAAAGCTTACTCTTTTATCATGAAAATGTTTTCAATTAAAAAGCAGTGTCATATGTATCATTATTGAATTTCAGAGGCAATTCTTTATGACTGGAAAGATTTTCATTGCATTTTCAAGCTTTTGGCAGAAAAGTATTGTATTTCAATGTTTGCATATTTAGTCTTCATAAATAATGCCAAAGCATTGTTTTTCTTTATATTGTTTTAGAATATGATTATATACATATATACAACAATATCAGTGTATAAATATAGAGAATAATAGTTATATTTAAATCTCACACTGAATTTTTTGATCAAGCAATTAAATTATTCACTTAAGAGTATAATTTATGTAATATATACAGATCTTATGGGCCAGCTGCTGTTTCTGAGTAACAGCACTAATTATAGTATGTCATTGGCTAAGGTCCAGAATATACCAGGCTTGCGTAATAAATGAAAATGAACTTCTAGACCACAGAGCTCTTTGAGTATACAGTGTGTCTTCAGATGTCAAAACTCACCTTGTTGAGTTCAGCAACTGACATGGCCTTGACCACCAAATACTCTATATATAGACTGTGACCTGTAAGCCTAGTGATAGCTCGAATCTTTTCAAGTAGATATGATTGAAAAGTGGTGGGGTAGGATTCATGATAATTGTTATAAATCATGCAAATATTATATTTTTAAGGCATTTTGGGAGGAAATTTCAACAAGTCATTACATATTGGAGGCACTATAATGATTCAGAGGATAAAAATCTCGAAAGTATTGAGAGAGGATATAAAGATCTGGAAAATTAACAGAAAAGTATTAAATTGGCTATTTAAGACAAAAATGGAAGATGTGATACAAAAATTTGTGATCATCAAATTGGTCCATTTGCCCAGCCGGCATGGTTCAGGAGGTCAAGGTTCAATTCCCAGTCAGGGCACATGCCCAGGTTGTGGGCTTGAACCCCAGTGGGGTGTGTGCAGAAGGCAGCCAATCGGTAATTCTCTCTCATTATTGATGTTTCTATCTCTCTCTCCTTCTCCCTTCATCTCTGAAATCAGTAAAAGTATACTTTTAAAAAATTGGTCCATTCAAGGGCCAATTGCTATAGGTGTTTAATTGAGGCCACATCACCGCAAGGCAGGTTGATCAGGAAAGATTTTGTTTAACCTCCATTTCTTCATCTGAAATGAAGGGGTTTATGGTAGACTAGATTATCACTAGATTATAACTATTATCTATATCACTAGATTATAGTTTGTTCTAGCCCTAAAATTTCTGGTTCTCCAGTGGATTTTTGAGGCTAACTCTTTGAAGATGGATCAGATTTACATAGACAATGTGGAGGAAAAGCCTTCTGTCTCCTAAGAGACATTTTGTAGACTGAGAACAAGAAGTGTGATTTGGAGGAAAGATACAGTCTATAGAGCAAAACAGCTGATTTTGTCACTGCGCAATAGTGTGACTTTTGGAACTGGCAGTTACCTTTCCATAGCCCCAGTCTCCCTATTCTTAACCTATCCAAGGGTTGTTTTAAGATGATTAGATGAAGCAGATGTTTAGAAGAACTTAGTAAGCTGTCAAGTGTTCAGTATTAGTTATTAGGGATGCTATGGCAAATTCCTCTTGTAGCAATAGAGTCATGGCCTTCTAATTTCAAGACAGGTCAACTAGCATCAGGACTGGCCATGCATGGCAGCTTCAGGGCATAGGATCTGGACTGGTCTTAACCATAGACAGCTGGCATGTGGTAACTGGTGGTTCTCTCCCCTTGAAATTAGAGAGGGCTGAGTCAGAGATGTAGCTGCCCACAGCTTTCTTTAGGAAGCTTTCCTATGAACACAACTGTCTTTGTGAGACTCGTTAAAACATGGCAGGCCTTAAAATAGCACATCAGTAGACTGAAACAGCTATGCCCCCAATATACCCTTTCACACAAAGAAAGCCCTTTCTTTTTGCATTTCTAGTCAGTGTTATATTTGAAAGTGAAGGAAGGAACCATACTTTACAAAATAAACTGAATGAAATTATATGCTGTGTTATTGTGAAAACTTGAAAATTAGCATTTAGTTGTTGCTGTTTTTGAATGCCCATCATAGAATTGTTTCTTCCAAATTGGTTGGTTAATGTCTAATTTGAGGAAGTGGAACAATTAGGGATGTGTCTTATTTAGAACCGGTAAGTTAAGTAAACTCCCAAGCACATCATCTTTGTAGAAAAATAATATTTAAATGTGTAGTTCTTTGGCTTCATGAGTTCCTTATTTCATTTGCCCTTTAGTGATTGTACTTTGCTGAAAATGTCATAAAGGGAATGGAAAGTTACTTAGTAACAACTCTTTTATATCCTTGATCTTATCAGCTAGTTCAGGAGAAGGGTTTGGCTAATAAGTAATAAGGTGATACATGCACTATTGGCTGTACATATGAATTCCATGCCTGTGAATGCGACTGAGGAACTACATGTGGTTGAGCTCTATAGTTCAAAAATATCAGTTGTTATTGCCATAAAGACCCTAATTATTAAGAACTGTGTTTACAGGATTTTTTTTAGATAAAGGTGGCTATAGGATATGTTGTTCACAAAAGTTATTATAAAATGCTTTTTTTAATGACTTAAACAAAAGAGTTTAAAATATTCATTAGAAATGATCCCAGAATGGTGATGCTCATGATCATGACTTTAATAAATTGTTAACTACTTTTTTTTTGGTTTAGTATGTCGGTGTATTACGTTCACAGTATAAAATAATCACTCTTATCCTGCCCTCTTTTTGGTTCTTTTCCCCCATTCCATCTTTGTTTGCACACCCTCCCCTCCCTCAACCCCATTTAAAACTTCAGATCCGAGATGAGTGGGGCAATCAGATCTGGATCTGCCCTGGATGCAACAAGCCTGACGATGGGAGTCCCATGATCGGCTGTGATGGCTGCGATGACTGGTACCACTGGTGAGTACTCCAAGCATCAGTGAGTGCCGGTCACTCCCTTGGGGCGACACTCTGCAGAGCAGATTAGTGACTTTGGTCCATCTTGGATTGTCTCCCCTTCCGGTGCTGTCCTCAGAATCATGTACAGGGCAAACATCACTGAGCCAATAAAATGTAATTAATTTTAAAAATCAAGTCTTTGGACTATTGTTATTCAACCTAAATTCTGAATATTTTGCTTAACTTAAATATCCTTCTAATGGAAAAGAAAGGAGCTATAGGGATCCCCCTTTCCTTTCCTTCTAGTAATTTTCTGTAAAGAGCTGCTAAGCTTCATAGTACCATTGAGATAACCCCTTTGTAAACATTCATAAACTGCAGAAATAAAGGGACAGCTAGCTTATCTGCTTTTTACTTCTCTACTACTGCTCCCCACTACCAAAGAAATGCTACCAAAATGTATGCAAATAATCTCATTTTATCTTTAAAATATCAGATATAAAAAGATAGAAATCCATTCAGTCACTTGATATATGATAGGTATAAGAGAAAAACAGAGCCATTGCTCAGAAGAATTATACTAGTTGTAGCTGAAAGGATAAGTGGGCTAATTAATTTCTCCACTGGGGCCTATAAAAGGGGCATTATGTAATATAATCATCCTTTTGCCCAACAATAGTACTACATAAATTAGAGTTCTTTGGTTTGGATTTCTGGTGAATATACCATAGACTTAAAATTTCATTTAATTATTTAAAAGTATTTAAGAACATAGAAAGTGTGTGTGTGTGTGTGTGTACATGTATATGTATAACTTCTTTATCCAAAACCCTTTTTCTTAACATGTAGGCCCTGTGTTGGATTAATGGCTGCACCACCAGAAGAAATGCAGTGGTTCTGTTCCAAGTGTGCCAACAAGAAGAAGGATAAGAAGCACAAAAAGAGAAAGCATCGGGCACATTGACGTCTCTGCAGCGCGGACCAGTGGCATGGCCTCGGGGCTCCTTTCCTACCACTTCAGATGTAAATTAGAGTTCTTTGGTTTGGATTTCTGGTGAATATACCATAGACTTAAAATTTCATTTAATTATTTAAAAGTATTTAAGAACATAGAAAGTGTGTGTGTGTGTGTGTGTGTGTGTGTACATGTATATGTATAACTTCTTTATCCAAAACCCTTTTTCTTAACATGTAGGCCCTGTGTTGGATTAATGGCTGCACCACCAGAAGAAATGCAGTGGTTCTGTTCCAAGTGTGCCAACAAGAAGAAGGATAAGAAGCACAAAAAGAGAAAGCATCGGGCACATTGACGTCTCTGCAGCGCGGACCAGTGGCATGGCCTCGGGGCTCCTTTCCTACCACTTCAGATGGGGATCCATGAAACTCTGCTGTCCCATCTACCGCTAAGTTCCTGTGGATGAGGAATCTCGGGAGACCGAGGACAAGAGAACTACAGCGTCCACTCTGGATGCTTCCCTCTGGAACAGACTGGCCTATGGCCACATAATGGTGTGACAGAAGGAAACTCAAGTACAGGTGTGGCACGAGGACTGCCGGGCCTTCATTTTTCTATTACCAGTGACAAGTATTAATAAAAAGACCATAATCTTCCCTTCTGATTTTCTTTATTCTCTCCAGGGCCTTTTCATGAAGGTATTAGATGACAAGATGATGTGTAAACCACCTTGGCTGTAATTTAAGGATGATATCATTAGGCTGTATACAGTTTTCAACTTCTTTCCCTCTATAGTAAGATAATCATAATAACATAAACAAAAACTCCAGTTGGAGTATTGGTAAATATTTTTGTGATAAAAGTTTATGAAGCTTCCCCTCCTCCCATTTTTAGTATTAACATGTAAAATGTTCAGGCTTTTGTGAAATACCTTATATTTTTTAAGAAAAAGGTTTCTATCATGTCCTTTTTGCTCTCATGCAAATTATTTTTGTTAACTCACACTTTCTGTCTTTGTTGCATTCTAACTTTGCCCTTCTTTAAACTGCTGGTGTTCTTCTCACTGCTTATACATTTCATCAACTTGTATAAAAACTCCTCAGACTAGAAGATCTCCTCTTGTGTAAATAATAAATATTTATGAAGTAGTTATTTTTTAAATTTTTATCGTGTTTAATTCTGGCTTTCTCTGTAATCCACTGTGATTTCAGCCATGTCTGTAATTACTGCTGTACATAAGTAAAGAAGGCTAGAAAACAGAGCCATAGTTGAAAGTTATCTACCTTGAGCTGAACCTGCACAGTGCCCACAACACGGTGGGAAAGGGCCCTAGCAGTTAGAAGGAAAGCACGGCAATTTAGACTTGCAGTTCATTATTTGAAATTGGTTTGTTTCTGTAAATTTCTTTGACTTTTATTAAAGGACATGTAGATTCCTCAAAAGTAAAAAAAAAACAAAAACAAAAAACATTCTGTAGCATTTTGTGTTTATATTGTTTTATTTCTGCAAATCTGTTCATTAATATTGTGATTTAAGGCTGTAATGAAGAATATTAAGAATTTTTTTAAAAAACTCATCAAATTTCAGGGTATCACAAAACTTTATTATATTACTATACTGCCCACTATTTATTATATGTTATAGATATCAGATATAAACCAAATATTTTATTTTTAATGTAAAACATCAAATTTTATTAACATATTTTAGCAACTTTGGAATAAATATGGACTTTTACTTGATTTTGAAATAATCCCAATTTGGGCCAGTGTAATGGATATCTTAAATGCTATAGTATGGGCATTGAGCCTAATTCAAATATATTAATAGAAATTGTGATTTTTTTAATGCCAAGTAAATTGATATTAGTGTATGAATTAGTCATATTTTAAGACCTATTATGTGGTTAGAGAAATGAGGTTTTCTGCCATGAATGTTAAATTGCAAGTCAGTGGAAATGGAGTAGCCCTTTTAAGAGTACAGTATTTCATTGCCGTCCTTGTTCTAGAAGCCAACTTTTTCTACCCCTACCAGAAAAACAAAGCATCTATGTTGAGATACATGTTTTTGTTTTATTAATTTGAGATCATTCTAAATACTTGATACAATATTTTCACATGCACAAATATACCCGTTAGTGCTTTTTGGAAAGTGAAGAGGGGTGGGGAAGTGCAAAATAAAGATTATTGGCTATTTCATAGTTTGCTTTTCCATTTTCTTTATTTAGGATTTAGTTCCTTGAGGCATGGTCAGTGGGTCTAAAGTTGCCACGTTTAAGTGAGCCGGTCTGAAATAAGAATGGAGGTGCCTGTATTTAACTTTTCTCCCAATCCTACTGAGAGGCTTCAGCCCTTACTACATTGAAGGAATTTCAATCAGTTTGTCCCTTGCTATTTCATGGTTGCTTTCCTAAATCCAGTTCATGATTTTATAAATGGCCTTTGCAATAATAAAACCAAAGAATGATTTTCAGGGGGCTGGATAGCTCAAGGGATTAGTAATGGAATACAGAGCCTTTCACCTCCAGGTCAGTGAGTTGAATCCAGTCCAGGTCACTAGAGACCCAGAGTTGTTACCATCTTCTGACTGTTCAGTGGCCTGTGTAAAATGGACCGGTGGTCTCAGTCTCCGCTGGATGGCTGTCTGTGCACCAACTGAAGGAAGTTCAAGAAGCTGCAAAAAGAAATGTAGATTCAAAAATAAAATACCTGTGTTACAAAGCAAAGTGAAAAACTTGGGCATAGTCATTCTCCACAAAGTAATACTGGAGAAAAAGAGTAGCTTACCAATGCCACAGGCATGACAGAGAATAGACAGGACTCACTTTTCTTAGTGAAGTCAAACAAAACAGGAAAAGAAAAGACCTGCATTGGACGAGGGGAGAAAGGTATATTGGGAAAGATGATTTCATGAGGAGAAAAACTTTAGGGGACCGGAGCAATAAGAAGAAAATGGGTTTTGGCTTTTGAGGGAGAAGGAAATCACAGAGCAGCAGAAACTTGAGGCACTACTGTGACTGAGAAAATTTGATGCAAAGGAATGGAAAGTATTTCCCTTTGGAGCGGTAGACGTCGTCCAGTTGTCAGTAAACCCGCAGACTATTTTCACTTACGCCAGCACTATCGCCTGACCTTAGCATCAATACTTTATAAAGAGACGTAGTTAGGGAAAAAAAACTGGCCTGGCTAGTGATTTTATTGTAGGAGGTGGCATTTAAGAAACAGACACCCTCCCTCCCAGGAAACAGAAACTCTTCTGGTGAGTGAATCTGTCTTCCAACCCCTGTGTAGCTGGCAAAATGTAATTTCTATGGCTGACACCGTGTTTCTCTTCTGAAGGTGTCTGCAGTTAAGTACAGTGAGGATCTTTATCCTCCAGCCGATTGTGGTTCCAAATGTCCTGAAGAAAATCAGAAGGATCAGAGCATTCTGGCTTTGTCCGGCTTTTTTCAGAGATAAAATACAGTGCATTACTCCCTTGATCGCCTAAACCGCCTTTGTTCTTCTTTCAATAGGATGATTAAACAAAGACGTACTAACCAAATTAAAGTATAAAATGAACCCTGAGATATGGAAACCTTGCCAGGACTAATACTAATGAATGAAGTTCACTGAAGGCATGCTGGCTAACTTTTCAATACAAATAGTTCTATGGTCAATCTCTGTAGATCATAGCAGTCTTTACAAGTTGAAGTCTAAAGTAGATGAGTTGTCCTGACTTAGGAATGAAATAGACAATGTTCTGAATAATGTCTCTTTCCACAATAGTAGTAGTCATTCTGTTAGGAGACGATTTCTTTGAGAATGTTGCATTAGTTGTAGCCTAGAAAGTATAAAGTGATTATTAATCCATACATGCAAGCATTAGATGACACCGGAAATTTGATATTGAGAGGAACAACTGAATAATTTATTCTTAATATCATATATGCTGTACATATCAACCCACCAACATATGCTATACACATACACACATGTGCATAGCACACTGTGCTAGACATTATCCTATATAATAAAAGGATAATATGCAAATAGACCGAACAGCCGAACAACTGGTCACTATGACGTGCGCTGACCACCAGGAGGCACGCGCAGAACATGGCAGGCATCGGCAGCAAGTGCAGAACATAGCAGGCATCAGCCACGGTGGGATGGTGGAGCAAGTGAGCGGGGGCAACAGACCAGAGCGGGGTGCTGGTCGCTGTCATCGGGGCAGGCCTCTGGTGGTTACTGAAAATTCTTTGCTCCCGCACACCGTGGTCCCGCCAGGCACTCACACCTGCTGCCATCACTGGCCCCACTCGCACCCACTGCCGGCATCCAGCGCTGGCCGAAATTGCTCAGCACCGTCAGTGGGTTCAGTGGGTGCAAGTGGCGGCTGCCAGCCCCGATGGCCCCTGAGGGCTTCTCCACCTCCCACTGCTCCTGAGGGGCGATCGGGGCAGCAGCCGCCGCTGGCACCCGCTGCTGGCGCTGGCCCCAATTGCTCTGCACCATCAGTGGGTGTGAGCGGGGCCAGCACCATCAGCGTGTGGGAGCAACAGCAGCGGGGGCTGCAATGGGAGGGCCCAGGTTGGGGAGAGGATGAGCCGAGACCCACCCCTGTGCCCACCGCAGCCTCTCGGCCCACAGTTCTTTTCAAGGTGCATGAATTCGTGCACTGGGCCCCTAAACGTTTAAACAACATTTAGTTTACATAAAAGTTATTAAAACAACTGCTAGTTACCTTTTTTATCCTGGACAACTCAGTTTGTAAAACAGTTTTTTTAAAAAATATATTTTTATTGATTTCAGAGAGGAAGGCAGAGATAGAAACATCAATGATGAGAGAGAATCATTGATCAGCTGCCACCTGCATGCCCCCTACTGGGGGTTGAGCCTAAAACCCCGGCATATGCCCTGACTGGGAATTGAACCCTGACCTTCTGGTTCAAAGGTCAACATTCAAAAACTGAGCCATGCTTGTCAGGCTGTAAAACAGTTTTAAATATTGTGGTTTGTTCATCTGACATTTGCTGGGCACATTTCATGGAAATGGCAAGATGTACTAGATACATGCAATTTTCTAGTCTGACTTATAGTGCTTCTCTTTCTCCATGGTTTTACTGTTGTTTCTGCAGTATACTGTGTATTAAAATGTATTTCATTGACCCTTAAGCATCTTTCAAACCTGTCCTTTTCCTATTTGCCAATAGAGTATCTTTCCTTGTATTATTTTTACCTTTTATTCCTCACCCAAGAACATGCTTAAAGAGAGGAAGAGAGAGAGAGAGAGAGAGAGAGAGAGAGAAACATTGATAGGAGAGAAACATTGATCAGTTGCCTTCTGTACGTGTCCCAACCTGGGATCAAACCTGCAACCTGGGTGTGTGCCCTAACCTGGAATTGAACCCACAACCTTTCGGTGTCTGGGACAGTGCTGCAACCAACTTAGCCACACTGGCCAGGGCTTGATTAAACTTTGCTAGATTTTAGAAGGTGAATTCTCTATAAGTGGATTTCTAATTAACCAATTCTCCATCTTCATTCTATTAATTTGGACATGGCTATTTACAGTATTCACAGAAACATATAGTAGGCCCAGAATAGCATGCACTGAGCCATATCCATAAACTTCTTAAAGAAATCATTAGTCATTACTCTAGTCTAGGCAAAGTACATCATCCACTGTGGGGCTACAAAGATAAAATGAGATCAATGGGGGGGGGGGGGACATATGTAAAACTTTCAACAATAAAGAATTAAAAAAAAAGAATAAAAGTTTAAAAAATAAAAAGATAAAATGAGACATGTCCCAGTATTGTAGAGCCCTGTAACAGAAACATGGTACACACCTCAAAAATGGATCCAAGCGAGACGTTCATGGAGAAAGACAGTCACTTCTGACCAATTTTAAATTTTAGGTCAATGAGACTAAGGAACATCCTTCCAAAAAGTGTTGTAAACCAATATAGACATAAGAATAGTTATAGCATGAATCCTCCTTGTATATAAAGTCCAAAAAGAGGAAAATATGTTGTATGCTTAGGGAGGAATACAAGGTTCAGAAAGCAAGGCAAGAGTCTAATACTCAATAAGCCCTGGCCACGTGGCTCAGTTGGTTGAGCGTCCTCCCATGTACCTACACATACACACACACACACACACACACACACCTTCCATTCCCTGTCAGAGTATATGCCTGGGGTTGCAGCTTGATCCCCAGTAGCGGGTGAGCAGGAGGCAGCAGATCCATGTTTCTCCCATCAATGTTTCTATCTCTCCCTCTACCTTCCTCTCCCTAAAACAATAAAAACATATTTTTTTTAAAAAGTCAAGATGGCAGCTTCCTCTGCAGGTGCAGGTATGGGTGCGGGGGGAGCTAGGCATGAGCAAGCTGGGGCTGCTTCTGTGGTTACAGGTATTGTCTTATTTTTACACCTCGGAGATGGCTGTTCAGTTACCACTATAACTATAAGTTTTAGCTATTTTTGTGCTTGCTATCTTCTACAATTTAAAAAATCGTGATGGGGGGGAAAAAAGGAAGTTGACCAAATTACAACCTTCCCAGGAAGAAGTATTGGATCTGAAACTGAATAAAATCAAAAGATTGGTCCTCTTTAGAGAGAAAAAATCAATCTACTGATGTAAATGTATCCTTAATACATACATAAGTCAAAATGTGTAAATCCTGCCAGGACCTGGTGGAGCATGCACCGTCATGCACCTGCCACAACAAAGATGGAAAGGTTCAGGCAAGGAGCCCAAGAGCAGGACCTCTGCCTAAAGCTGGTGGTCAAGCTGGACAGGTTTCTGGCCAGAAGAACCAACTCCACCTTCAACCACGTGGTGCTGAAGAGGCTGTTCCTGAGTTGCACCAACCGGCCGCCTGGGTCCCTTTCCCGGATGGTCTGGGAGATGAAGCTTCCCAGCGGCCGGGAGAGCCAACCTGCTGTGGCTGTGGGACTAGAACCGATGACACATTTCCAGGAGGCGCCCAAACTGAAGGTGTGAGCAGCGGCGACGGAGCCACCTCCACAAGGCCGCTGGCCCTGGACCCCCAGGGCTGTGACACGGCCCTGCTCTCCAGCCCTCGCCAGGGCCCAGAGGTGCCCCTGCATTTTGGGGAGGCCCTGGGACCCCTCACAGCCACACAAGTTCCAGCTCGCAGGAGGCCCACGGGCCAGCAGCAGCTACAAAACTAACCCCAGGTCCTACCTTGTTATTAAGAAGATTTGGATGCTAAAATTTTTTTTTTTCTAAACCCTGCATGCCAAAAGTCAAAGGAGAGTTTGCTTAAAGGAACAATAAGGTAAATTTTCACCAATGAAGTAAGGTAAGAGGGGAGAACATATTAACAAACACCTGCATAGTTTAGACAAATATATGAGGAAAACCAATTTTTTTTTTTAACTTTGAAGAATTAGTGAGCCAGCTGCAACCGGGGAGGTAGCTCAGAATGCCACCTTCTAGAAGTTTAGCGACATCCTACCAAATGACGTTCTTCACCCAAAGCCCCAAATGGAATTAGGCTCACAATAGGTTGGTTTTTATTTTGTTTTGCTTTGGGGAGAGTGTAGCCCAGAGCTGTAAAATTTTGAATTTGAAACCTTTACGTGGGCAGACCGCCTTCAGTGTAATATAGTCAGTTTACCTGCCTGACTCATAGGGACAGGGCACCTCCCAGGACATTGCTAGGAAGTGTGCTTCAAAGCAAATACCGTTTGAAGTTTGGTAAAATATATTCTTGGCTTACCATATGTTTACCAAATTTAAGAAATCAAGTTGAATTGGCAAGACCTATACCCCATTAAGATGGTTACAGGGGTTTTGATGAGCTTCATGCATTAAATTGATACTTTCTGCTTTACATATCTTCTTTTCAAATTGGGTTTAGATCATCAACTGAATTTTAAGGAATCTAGGTAGCATGATAGTAGCCAAGAGCACACTTTTTTTCTCTCTCTCTTTTTTTTTTTTTGTCAGAACCTGAATTTGAATTCTGGCTCTGTTGCTCGACTTCTGAATGAACTTGAATAAATCATTTAATTTCTCTAAATCTCAATTTCCTTCTCTGTAAATGGAGAATGAGAACATCTGCTTGGATCATTGGGAACATTAAATTAAATCATATATAAAACAGGCTCAAAGAATGGTAGCTATAGTATCCATTGTGGCTTATTTATTTTTTTAGCTTAATCCATTAATATATGTTAACTTGCTCTTTCAAAAAATGTTCAGTCTTCCATGAATTCTGGCTTTTCCATGAGCCTCAGATTTTGAGTCTCAACACCCCTTCAAAAGAGTAATCTTTTTCTTCTTTTCTTTTTTCTTTATTGATTAAGGTATTACATATGTGTCCTTATCCCCCCATTGCCCCCCAGTGTCTGTGTCCATTGGTTAGGCCTATATGCATGCATACAAGTCCTTTGGTTGATCTCTCCCCCTTACCCCCACCCTCCCCTACCTTCCCTCTGAGGTTTGACGGTCTGATCAATGCTTCTCTGTCTCTGGATCTGTTTTTGTTTATCAGTTTGTGTTGTTCATTATATTCCATTAATGAGTGAGATCATGTGGTGTTTATCTTTCTCTGACTGGCTTATTTCGCTTAGCATAATGCTCTCCCAAAAGAGTAATCTTGATTATACAATCAAGGCTTGAAACGGAGAATACATTAAGGAGGCAATTTTCCTATCAAATAATTTTATATCGGACATAGAAGGTCACCAGGAGAGAGAGGCTTCCTCCCAGTGCCTTCTCCAGAGTGGGCACCCAGCTCAGGTCTGTACATGTCTATATGGTAAACACAAGTGGAGAGTAGAGGGAGAAATATGCCTCTGTCCCAGACCTAAGTACACCCATTAGCAGGACTCTATAATCAATGTTCATATGGAGCAACTCAAAATGCAATCGATTTGACTGGCACTGGCATTTTCTAATTATTATGCTAAACAATATCAGAGAACTCAACAGAATAGTAACTCATAGTTCAGCTTGACCTATGTTCAGCAGGTCCATGATTGCACATCCATTCTTGAACAGCCACAGGCCCTAGTGCAGTAAATGTATCAGATAAAGTAAGGAAACCTACCTTACACTTAAAATGAGGAGAGATTTCTCTGAGAGTTCTAAATTCAGTCCAGCTGTAGGGATGCACTAATTGTTAGAGCACCCCCTAGTGGAGGAGGTGCGGTTCTCTGTCTTTAAGAATCTGTTCAAATCACAAATATTTGTGTTCTTTCGTCACTATCTCAATCTCACGTCTCAAGCTGTTCAATAGAATTTTCTGTGATGATGGAAAAGCTCTATAAATTCTTCACCATCCAATACAGTAGCCATGGCCACATGAGCAATAGAGCACTTGAAATGTGGCTACTACAACTACAAAACTGAATTCTAAATTTCATTTAATTTTAACTAATTGAGATTTAAATAACCACAGGTGGCTAGTAGCTACCGCATTGCACATTGTGGTTCTAGAATATCCACTTATGTAAATATTCCTTGCCACTTCATTGCAATCCTGCTCTTCCCTGTGGCCAGTGAGGACTGTGTGAGAAGTTTATGTGAGAAGCACACTTCTTAACTAAGCACACGCCCTGACTCCTCCCAGGGCCTCAGCCCTTTCATGTTAAAACAAAGAGGCTGCGTGAGATCTCTGTGCTCTTTTGGCACTAACATTCTGTGTTTGAGACTTGGAAAGTAAAAAATAAATAAGTTCTAAAAAATAAAAATAAATAAGTTCTGTTTAAAAGGTGACATCTACCATTTCAATCCGTTCATTTGGACCATCAGTAAGGTAGAAATGACCCAGCAGCTACCTGCTGATACTTCTGGATCATCACGATGCAGGAGACGAACTAAAGTAGGAAGAATCTGCTCCACAGCATCTAACGGGGCTACAGGATTCTTGTTGCGTCGAAGCTTTGACAGTGTCCGGGTAAGATTACGTAAGTAACCACGTGCTAAAGATGACATGTCAGGAAGTGCATGGAGAGCCAACAGTGGGTCCACTGCCCCGCACTTGATACCCAAGTCTCGGGAAACTGAACCATCTTGTGAAGCACCTAGGATCTACTGAATTGCCAATTGTGACTCCTGTGCTAAGAGCCATAGGAAATATTGTCGCTGGGACAGATGAACAGACGCAGGTTGTAATAGATGCGGGAGCACTGGCCGTCTTTCCCAGCCTGTAATGAACTCCAACACCAATGTTCAGCAGGAAGCTACATGGACATTGTCAAACATCACAGCTGGCCGCCAGGACCAGATACAGCAAATTGTGAATCGTGGATTAGTCCCATTCTTCATTGTTGTTCTTTCTAAGGCAGACTTTAAGACACAAAAGGAAGCTGTATGGGCTGTGACCAACTACACAAGTGGTGGAACAGTTGAACAAATTGTATACCTCATTCATTGTGGCATAATAGAGCCACTGATGAACCTCTTAACTGCGAAAGATACCAAAATTATTCTGGTTATTCTGGATGCCATTTCAAATATCTTCCAGGCTGCTGAGAAACTAAATCTAACGATTGAAGAATGTGGAGGTTTGGACAAAATTGAAGCTTTACAAAACCATGAGAACGAGTCTGTGTACAAAGCTTCACTAACCTTGACTGAGAAGTATTTTTCTGTAGAGGAAGATCCAAATGCTGTGCCAGAAACTACCTCTGAAGGTTATACATTCCAAGTTCAGAATGGCACTTCTGGGACCTTTAACTTTTAGATTGTACAACTGAGGCATAAAGTTGTTTGTTGTGTACTATGTTTGGTATAAGTATGTCTTACTGTATCTCTACTAAGAACTCTTTTTAAATGTGGTTTGTTATTGTAGCACTTTTTACAATGAATCTATACTTGAACAGTTCCAAACTATACATACTGTACGAAGCTTCTCCTCTCAGTGAGTTTCTTATTTCTATATGGAATTCCATATCTTGCAGTCTCCTGTAAATAAAGATTAAATTCCACCAAAAATAAAAAATAATAAATAAATAAATACATAAATAATAAAAGGTGACATCTAGCCTGGCCGCTGTGGCTCAGTGGTTGAGCATTGGCCCAGGAAACAAGAGGTCACCGGTTCAATTACCAGTCAGAGCACATGCCTGGGTTGCAAGCTTGATCCCCAGTAGGGGGCCTGCAAGAGGAAGCTGATCCATGTTTCTATCTCTCTATCCCTCTCCCTTCCTCTCTCTAAAAATCAATAAAAACACTTTTTAAAAAAATAACATAAAAGGTAACATCTATTGATGTCAAATCCATAGTTGAAGGGATATGTGTGTTGTGTGAATGGAACCCAATCAGAAATGACTTTTCCTCAGTATTTTTAAAGTGTCTGTTTGGTTCAAAATAGCATGAAGAATAGCCTTAACGTAAAATAAAGAAGCAAAATTAGGGTACAGAGAGCTGACACAGGAGCCACCCTTTTCAGATTGGTTACCTCTTGCAAGAGAACATTTCCGCAGGCCCACAGATGGGCTTTCTCCAGCAGGCGGAATGGCTGCAGCGTGGAGGGCGTGGAGAGCGGGGCTGCTGCTGAGAGAGTGCCTTCGCTGACATTTCCCGCTCCGCGTGTATCTTTAATTACAAAAGGATAAAACAGAGAGGGGCACTTCCAATGCTTTATTGTCAATAAAAGGGAAGAAGGCAAGTGGACAGATTTTGATGTTTTCAACTTAAACTAACAATTTTCATTAAGTACATATTTTATGTATCCAGCAGTCAGCCCCTGTGTACAAAATATCAACAGTTTCTATAAGGTTTTGGTGAAAATTTTCCATGCTATTAACATGAACATAGGATATGCTAGTACATGCCCTGAGACTATGGACATTGGAACTACTTCCATAAGGTAGCTAGCTTCTAAGACTTAATACAAGCCCTTTCTATATCTACTTCATTTCTTGGGTGGCTAGTTATTTTCTTAAATGTTTTCATGTACAAACCATTGTCACTGAATTTTGTTTCAAATCACTAAAAACAATAGAGAGGGTCAACTATTGATTACAAAATACCAAGCTCTATTTGTGGGCTTCAAATTACCAGCCTACCAAAACCAAGCTAGCCCTGTTTCAGTTTGTAGTCACAGACAATACAGCAATTTAATGCAGCGGAAATCCTGACCCAACTCAAAAGATGGTATTTCTGCCATAGGAGGTTATATTCACCTCCTTTCCCAAGCAACGGGGTAATGTTGATGTCAGAGAGTTGCCCACTTTGTGTCTGAAAAGAAAGCATATCAAAATGCGTGTATATAGGCTCATCTGAAGGACATCTGTACAAAAACACACCATGTAATTATTATACACAGTTCACAACACTTTATATTTACAGATATCCTCGTATAATTTTTGCAATTATGCTGCTGTAGACACAAAAGTCACATTAAATGGCTATCTTTAATATGCGTAATGCACTTGGAAACAGGAGTATGGTTAATAAGAGTTTGCAAGCTTCTCTTTTTCATTAAGTTGTTAATCACGTTTCATTAGTGCCCAAAGATCAGAAGAAAAGCAAAAGTTTAGGAACCACAGTGAGGAACGGTGAGGTGAGCTCTCCCCTCCCCCAGTCACTGTGCCAGCGTGATGACAGCCCCGCCACGAAAACAAACAAGCTTAACAAGGCCATTTGCTGGGCTTTGCTGACACTGTCTGATTTTTCTTTTTCCACTAGAAAACCTGTTTTGTTTTTTTTTCATATTAAGTGGAGTAGTGTCAGAAATTGGACAAATAGTGTGTGCGAAGGCGAGTGGAAACAGTACATCTTATGTAAAGAAGCGGCACAAGGTTTAAAAAGTGTGCTAGAATTTCAGTAACTTGATTGTTTAGACTCAGGTGAGGGCACCAGCTCTCTGAGCCAAAAGAAAGAAAGAAAGAAACATTAATCGTGTTGTACCTAAGCCAACCCACTAATCAGGAATACAAAATATGGTGCTAAGATATTGAGGCGCTATAGAAATGCCGACGAATAGTGAACATGAAAGTAAACATTCCAAACTCCCTACCCCTCTCCCACCTAATCTGATGGAGCCACCCAATGCTCTACACAAGGGTAAGTGGAGCCGGCTCCCTCGGCTGGCTATCGCAGGCTTTTAAATGGACTTCTATTAAAAACCCAGTTGAAGTATCTCCTGGGATCAGCATGGCGTTTAGTTGCCGGCTGGCCCCAGTGGGTTCAGCCACCCTACGCCTCCCCCGCCCCCCCATAATGGAAAGCACCACGTGATTGCCCAGGTCCACCCCAGCTCTGTTTTCAAGGTCTTTCCTGAAAGTTGGCCACATAGATAACCTGGTTTCCATGCTATTTATTGCCTAGGAAGGAGGAAGGGTTGAGCCCAACCCCTCTGGGATGTGAACTTGCGGTTCCAAGGAGTCTAGGGAATCAAATCTGATGCTTTCAGGACTGAGCTGCCCCATAGAGTGAATCCAACAGTTTTCTCTTAGGACCAAAAAGGGACCTGAATTACAATAGCTCTTTCTTATTTGTGTCCCCTGGGGGGGAAAGGGAAAGAAAAAAGAAAAGAAAGCTTTCCCCAGTACTTTAGGACATATTTAACCAATGGCCTTTGCGAAGAGTAACTTTTCTACATTAAGAATTAATTCCTTTTAATATTCTTTTTATTAACTGAAACATCATTGCACCTGAGACCTCCGTGTACTGGTGGTAAATCTGGTTAACTTTGGAGACTCAGTATCACCTCTTCCATCAAAATTGATTACTCTGAAGGTTAGGGAAGATTATATGGTCAGGTCAACTGCTCCCCTCCTCCCTGGTGTTCTAGCAAAGATAAAATTCAAATGATGTTTCTAAGAAAAATAATTGCCTTCTTTTAAGAGATTGCATTGAAGATAACAGAGTAATGGTAACAGCACAAAAGTCTGGTCTCTTTGTACCTGGATTTAACGTACTTTGGGGTCTTCATTTTGGGTGAATTTAGGGCATAGCATTACTTGTGGCTTCATCTAGTTCAAGAAATGATGTACTGAATAGGCAAGACATTATTTTAAAACTGTAGAAAGCCCGGCCGGCGTGGCTCAGTATTCAAACATCGACCTATGAACCAGGAGGTCACGGTTTGATTCCCGGTAGGGGTGCATGTCCGGGTTGCAGGCTAGATCCTGGTGTTGGGTGTGCGGGACACAACCGATCAGTGATTCTCTCTCATCATTGATTTTAAAAATAAATCCTTATTCAGCCATGAGTTTTGGAAAAGACTTTGCAACTTCCAGCGTGTTGCAGGGAGGTGCATCTCTGGCCACCATATTCCTTACAAGTATTGAAAAGCATACTTTTATCTGATTGTAGTTACTACAAAGACCCTTGCATCAATTTCTTAAGGTTCTGCCACTGTTTTGAAGACTTGTCTGTGAAATCCAGTTCCTCAGACTTGCTCGGCTTTCATGTGATTAAAACATAGCACGCCCTGGAAAAGAATCACAGGTCAACTTGGTTCAGGCGTTTCACTGATGGTTTAAAATTATTTAGAGAAACTCAGGTACTGACGTACTACTATATATATATATATATATGTGTGTGTGTGTGTGTGTGTGTGTGTGTGTGTGTGTGTGTGTGTTCACGTGCAAGAATACTTCCTCCTCATTCAAAAGAGCTAAAAATTTAGGCCCCATTTCTGGCACTTTAAATAAAGTTCCCTTTTCCAGGATTATTTATCATGGTTAGTGGTTGCCATCAGTCATGAAAAGTTAACAAAGACCTATTGGGTTTATCTATAGGCAGCTAAACAAACATATCTCTCTCTTCTGTTATCTTCTTGTTAACAAAGCCCTATCAGGATGTTCTAACCATCAGCATTTACTGCACAGGGGCCCTTTATCTGGGATGATATATAGAGAGCCCATCAATTAGTGTGAGGATTTGTAGATACCTGCCATATATTCATGAGAACGCTCCTCTCTCGTCTCTCTCCATCACACATGTCGCAGTGTGGTTCTGTGAGTGGTGTCGTGTGTGTGTGTGTGTGTGTATTCACGTGCAAGAATACTTCCTCCTCATTCAAAAGAGCTAAAAATTTAGGCCCCATTTCTGGCACTTTAAATAAAGTTCCCTTTTCCAGGATTATTTATCATGGTTAGTGGTTGCCATCAGTCATGAAAAGTTAACAAAGACCTATTGGGTTTATCTATAGGCAGCTAAACAAACATATCTCTCTCTTCTGTTATCTTCTTGTTAACAAAGCCCTATCAGGATGTTCTAACCATCAGCATTTACTGCACAGGGGCCCTTTATCTGGGATGATATATAGAGAGCCCATCAATTAGTGTGAGGATTTGTAGATACCTGCCATATATTCATGAGAACGCTCCTCTCTCGTCTCTCTCCATCACACATGTCGCAGTGTGGTTCTGTGAGTGGTGTCACTGCTCACCTCCTGGGCTGTGGCTCATCGGTTGCAGTAGTAAAACTGTCAGAGTCGCCGTGGGTCCAGGCAGAGCTGGGACTCTGAAACAAAGCCAAGGACCAGGGCTGCTATTCTTAACAAACACAATTGCGTAGGCCAAGGTCCCACACAGCAGTATCGAAAAAACAGAGAAACACGAGCCTTGGTGTAAATGTTGCCTTTGCCTAAGCATTTTGCAAAAACAAACAAAAAATATAATGTGGTTCCCCACTTACTTTATACAACTGGAAACATTAAGGCCAACACTTTAGTTCTGTGTGTGTGGCTGAGGGAAGGGGGAAGCGAGTCACCAGAATGGCATCTTGTTTCTGTAAGTTAACACCTTCTGATCTCTGCTGCTCCTCTCCCTAAAGGCCACGCTGGTTCCCCAGTGCCACTTAGCTTGACTTCCAAGGCTCCCCACTAGCCTGTGTCCCAACCTCTCTCCCTTCTCCCCATCAGGACACATCACATTTTCTCATGTTCGTTGGACTCACCCGGCTCTTTCTCCAACCCTGAACTTGCCCATTCCCTCTGGAATACCCTTTGCCCCTGCTCTGCTCCATCAGGCCCTGAACATCCCTGGAGAGACACAGAGGTACACATTGGAGGCCCTCCCAGGCATTCTGTCCTCTGGACTCACACACCGTCATTGTCATGCTTTTGATAGATTATTTATTGCATCTATGATGATTTATTTGCTGTCTTTCTCCCCACTCCACCTGTGGGCTGATAAAGTTTCCTACTTTGCAGTCTTAGAGCTTAGCAGGATGCCCATTGGGGGACATAGTGTCAAATGAAGAATGAATATAAATGCTTATCCCTCTATCACTATTCCTCAGCATATCCTGAGATATCCTGGAAGGAAAGAAGGAGTTCCAAGGAGCAGTGAGGAGAGCTGGCATTTCCGTAAGACAGACTGGGTCAAAAAGGGATAACCCTATAGGACAGTGGTTCTCAACCTTCCTAATGCCACGACCCTTTAATACAGTTCCTCATGTTGTGGTGACCCCCAACCATAAAATTATTTTCGTTGCTATACTTCATAACTGTAAGTTTGCTACTGTTATGAATCGTAATGTAAATATCTGATATGCAGGATGTATTTTCATTGTTACAAATTGAACATAATTAAAGCATAGTGATTAATCACAAAAACAATATGTAATTATATATGTGTTTTCCGATGGTCTTAGGCGACCCCTGTGAAAGGGTCGTTTGACCCCCAAAGGGGTCGCGACCCACAGGTTGAGAACCGCTGCTCTAGGATGTTATGAGGATTATCTAGTAACCTATGAGGGATGTGGTTATTGTTGTTATATAATAATATTGTTACAGGCTTTGGTACAAGTGCTTAAGCTTCCAGTCATCTGGATGAACATTTTCCTAGGACAGAATTTTCATCAGTTTGGTGTATCCCCAAAAAACTCAGTGGTGTGATGAGTCTTGTGTCATGTGGTTCCTTAAAACACATGAATCCCAGACTTGTCAGACCTAAAGCTAACCCTCAGTAAAGATATCCTGTGGCCACCAGAGCACTACCCTTAGCCATGTTCACCTGCACTTGCCTGTAAGCTGGTCTCCAGCCTGACAGCACATGTGGACACACCCCTGACACCCACAGATCTGTGGCCTTTCCCTTCTACCCCCTCAAATGCCAG
Organism: Myotis brandtii; assembly: GCF_000412655.1. Taxonomy (NCBI): domain Eukaryota; kingdom Metazoa; phylum Chordata; class Mammalia; order Chiroptera; family Vespertilionidae; genus Myotis; species Myotis brandtii. Next base: position 1,585,922 of record NW_005371693.1, read on the forward strand.
GCTCCAACTCTCAGAGACCCAGGTCTCCACCACCTTCCCCACCAACACCCAGGAACAGTCAAATATGACCTTGCTGAGACCCTCTGAACCCGGGCAGGGCAGACCCCATACAGGAACGCAGTCTGCTTCCTCCTGGCCCCTCTTCCAGTCCTCAACCTGCACTGCCAGGACTTGGAGTCTCCTTTTAAAAGGCCAGGTCAGCTTCCCACACGCACCCCACTTCTTATAACCTCTGCTCAGGCCACTGCAGCCCACCCCAGACCCATGGCCCCTCTCAGCTCCACCAGCTGGATGTTCTAGATGTCAGCATCCCATCCCCACTTTGGGAAGGCCTTGCAGAAAGGTGAGCTGGTCTGAGGTTCCTTTCTCTAGATTATTTTCTTCTGGGCATTTGCAGATGTGGGAAGGAGAGACCCAGGAATCCCCTGCTGATTTCCCGGGGCCAGGGTTCCCTCCCTTTCTCCCCAGGACCTCCCTTGCCCTAGGATCCCCACTGTCCCTCGGGTGGGGACCCCGTTAGGGGGCTATAGGGACCCACCACACCACCTCTTCTGCACCCCAGCCCAAGCCAGGCGTTGTCACCCCCGTGGTTGGGCTGAGCATCCTCGCACTCTAGGGACGGGACGGAAGGGGGATCATCGTGCAAATAGCATCCCCTGCGTGCACAATGCCGCCTGCGCCTGCGGGGTCGGGGTAGGAAGTGAGGCAATCCCGGACTTGGGAAGGGAGGTTGACCCTCGAAGCCCTTTAGAGCACATTCCCCCTGCCGATCGAGGAGCCTGGCCCCCAACCTTGACTCCGCCTGTCCCCGCCGGTGTCTGCAGAGCGTGAGCCAGCTCTGCGGCCTGGTCCTGGCTGGCGGGCGCTGCGGCCCCGGCTGGTGGGAGCCGGGTCTTCCCGGGTCAAGTTCACAGAGGCCGCACGCAGCCGGAGACGCAGGCCGAGGGCCCCAGTGAGACCACCACTCCCGAAACAAAGACTGGGAGCGGTGAAAGGGAGGAAAAGGAGACTCCGGAAGGAGGCAGGGAGGGACGAGCTGGGAGAAGACAGGGAAAGAGGGGCCGAGGCCACCGAAGCCTGCGTGGCTGCCCTGCGGTCTGGCGGCCTTGCAGGTCTGGAGTACAGATGTATGTCGTGGTGGCTCGAAGGCAGACGGTCACTCTGACCTTGACTGACTGCCCCAGACGTCCCTCCATCAGCCCCGGCCCAGGCTACCGCAGAGAGAAGACTGGGGACTAAATCCCCCCGATTCCGAGCGCCCCGACGTGCGAGAGGCCGGGCCAGGAACCCGCACCCCCAGCAGCGCCTTTTACTGGCCAAACTGGGAAAGAAACCCAGACCCGTGCGCTCCCGGCAGGTGGCTTCTCCGGAGCC
>NW_005371693.1:1587492-1588390 GCF_000412655.1 Myotis brandtii
AGAGGAGAGGAGAGACGGGACGTTGCCCCGGGAAGGGCCCCGAGAAGGGAGGGAGGTGGCTGTGTGCAGGGAGCTACGCAGAGCAGTAGCCTCCGTTAACCGAGCCCTCGGGAGGTGGTATGGCCTGGGAAGCCGGTTCCCGTCCACTCTTAGACGCTGTCACCGCCTCTTCTTATCCTCAAGGTCACAGGGGTGGGGTCTGGGGAGACCCCAAGCGCAGGTGGGGAAGTGGAGAGACCTCTGGCCCCGGCGCGGGGACGGCGTGCGGGCCTGTGGGGCCCACGCCATCCAGGGCAGCTCCTGCCACACAGAGCAGGACAATGGCACCCCCTGGTACAAGTGCAAACTAGTTTCCGTGTTGGGGGGAAAAAGAGAATAAAAGTTTAATAAACGCGTGCTGTGTTGTGAATGACTTTGTAACGACCTCTGCTGCAAATGGCCTATGCATGCGGAATAATGGTCTCCTTGCAGAGAGGGAAATAGCTTAGTGCTATCATCGTTGCCTCGGTAACCATCAGAGTCCCCATCTAGCAAGAGAGAAATGAGTTATGAAAAGGCTTGAGTGAAGAAGGGATTAACACATGATCCCAGGGACAGTATGTCAATCAAAATCAACTGAGAAATTACACTGCTCTATTTGAGAATTTCTCCGGAACCCGAACGCCAGTGGAGTAGGGTGCGTGTGCGCATATTCTCTCTCTCTCTCTCTCTCTCTCTCTCTCTCTCTCTCTCTGAAAGAAGGGGGGGGGGAGTAGCATCATGATTCGTCTTCATGACCATCATTGAGAAGTTACACGGGAGGGAAAGGCTCGTTAGAAGGAGGGTGATTGAGGAAGACAGAGCCTCTGCCCACCCCGCACTCCCGGGGACCTCACTGCTGCGTCCCGCCTCTGCCCCC
>NW_005371693.1:1589436-1595269 GCF_000412655.1 Myotis brandtii
GAGTGTGAAGGCCTCTCTGCCCACCCGTGTCTGTGTCTTCATTCATTCATTCATTCATGCATTCATTCATTCGCCCTCCCTCCGCCAGCCTCACTCCCCCGCGAGCCCCACACAAGTTTCAGGTCCTGAGCGCCCCGCACGGTTAACTAAACCGCCTTGACCCTGGCGCTATTTGATATTCGCCTCCTTGACACTCATTTAGGAGCTCGCAGCAGCGACGCAGACATTGGACAAGTCCAGCCTGAAACCGAAGCCTTGTGAAAGGGGGAGATGGGGAGAACCTGATAGCTGGAAACTCGTTTCTCCAAAGGCTTTCGGGACATTTTAGCCCGGCTCCAGGTCCGCGGAGCGCCAGGGCGCCGCCAGTGCGGGTGTAAACGTTAAATGTTAGCTATTTGTTCCAATGATTGGCATGAAAGTCGACTCTTTCTTGTCTTCTTTTTTTCCTCCTTCTCCCTCTTCCCTTTCCTTTCTCTCTCTGCCCCTCCGGATTCCCACAAATACCGATTCAACCAGTGGCTCCTCTAATCCGCCTCCCTCCCACCCTGCTGCCACCCAAGTCAGAAAACGAACCGAACAATGAGGACCAGGACCGGGCCAGGGGCCTGCGCTGGTTCTGCTCCACTTCTGGATGCAACTCTATTCGCTGCCACCCAGTCCCATCCCCTTTCCCCAGCCCCTTATTTCTTTTGTTCTTTTTTCTTTTTCTGGTTTTCCTTTCTTTTTACCCCGGGATGAGGGGCTTTATTTATTTTAAACGGCGCAGGAGAGAATGAGAAGCGTCCGTAGCATATGAGAAATTCAGGACTGCTGTGTTCTCTAATGACGAGAGACAAACAGATGAGCAGATAAGCAAGTCGCCTGGTTTCAAAAGTTCCAGTTTTTTGCCTGAGGGAAGCACCCAACAGAAGGTCTTACTCCAAGCCCCAGCAATTACGTTTTTCCAGAAAAGGAGTTGCTAACCACAGTCCCCCCACCCCACCCCTGTCCTTGTTCTAGGTATCAGCACACGCTCCCCAACCCCACTCCTGAATTCTATAAGCAATAACTCATTTATTCCAGACTCTCCCATTCTGAGAGGCTTGCCTCACCCTCCCCTCCCTACCCCACCCCACCTAGCCCACCATAATTCTCCATTTATTTTGGTTGCTCTGTCACTACCTATACCTTATTCCAACCTAACCTTTTCAAACTCTCACTAGTGAAGCTTCATTCTCCTCACTCACTCTTTTCCCAACCCCCCTCCCAAACCCACTTTCTCCCTCCTTCTTAAAAAATTTTGGAGCCAGGAAGATAAGATATGCAATCCTCTATCGGGAATCCTGTCATATTAAAGATCAAACGTGGCATCAATGGAAGACCAAATGCGGAGAGAAACAAAAGGGGGAAGCTGGGAGATGCTCATCAGCTAATTACAGCTGCAAATATTATGCAAATTTATCTTGGCACAGAAATGGAGAAAGCGAGTTTAAGTGCGGAGATAATGCTGGAAAATTGAATGTTCATCTGGGCATGGGAAACGGCCCAGTAGGCTGCACTGGTCTGTTTCATCTAGGGAAGCACCGGTTTTATCCTCCTATCAGATCCTCTGCACTTCATTGGTTGGGACTGAGAAATTAATATTACTTATAATTGATACTTGAAATTCTTGGAGTGGTGTGTCCTAAGAGAAGGAAGAGAGGAGAAGGGAGAAGGGTAAGGGGTGAAGAAGAGGAGAGAGAATAGGTGAAAAGTCACAATAGTTAATACTAAATTGGAACTAGACATCTGAAGTCCAGTAAGGCCAAAGTGAACTGAAAAATAAAGGGAAAATATCCCGGGAAACCAGGTCTGTCTGTCTCTCTGTCTCTCCCACTAAAACTTGAAATATCTTTACCATCAAGATTCAAGTTCCTAAAATCTATGATTATGTGGCTGCCCACTCTGCTTGAGGGTATGGGACAGAAGCAGGAATGGAGACTTGAACTCCAGCTGGCTGGGAATCCTAGGGAAATCTCGGGAGAGGAAATGTAAATGGTGAGGAGGGGTGCTGACCAGGACTCTCTAGTAGATCTAAGCAGAGGGAGGAAAGTAGACAGCTCCATAGACCCTCATCTTTGCGTCTGCCCCAAAGGCACCCCCATTTCCTCCATTTTTATCAGCCTGTATTCACCATTCTTCAGTCTACTCTGGAACTGTCTGAAAAATTACATTCCCAGGAAACAAGCTCCAAATCCTCACATTTCAGAAGTAAATGTTCTTAAGAGTAGGGGAGGAAGAAAGACAATAGAAACTACAGGGAACAGAAAAGAATTCTTAAAAAAAAAAAAATCAAGTCCTCCTCCCATCTTCCAGTACAAAATCTACTGCAACCTAGAGAAATGTGGAGAATTTCAGATGAGCATTATTCAGGTGCAAGGCATCCAATTATGAAGAAATTATGATCATCTGACGTCAGGAGGAACAATTGGAGAGCGAATATGTATGAATCTCCTCTCACCGGTTTGCATATTTGCAAAGATTGTTTAATCCAAGCAACCAGAAAGTAATCAACAGGCACGAAAGGCTTAAAGAGCAAATTACCAGTGACTCCTGCCCCTTGGACTTCCTGAAGCCGGGAGGTTGCTAGCGTTGTCAGTGGGGGATGGGGGTGGGGTTGGGGGGCTGGAGTACACTGGGTATAGCCTTGGATTCTGAAATCGGTCCTAAAAGAGGCAGAGAGTAAAGCCTGTTGCGTTAAATGGCTTTTGTTCCTTTGGTGTTAGGGCAAAAGACAAAAGAAACAAAAATGCCAATTATTGTAACTAATTAAGCATTAAATGAGATGTGTGTCCTCTTCTCTCTAACTCTAAAATGGAGGGAAGATGATGAGTGTAGGTGGAAGAACAGGAGGATCCACCTACCACTCTGCTCTGGGAGAAGGAAACCTATGCACATTCTGCATGTGTTAACAGACAAAGCCAGAGGAGCTGAATGAATATATATATATATATATGACACAGAGAGGAAACTGGAATTTGTTTTGTTTTTTGTTTACTTGGAATGGGGCTGGAATGGGCAGCAGTCAGGTTGGGAACTGTGTGGCCAGGAGGTGGTGAGGGGAGGAGAAATCTCAGAAAAATTACCATCATTGGTACCTTTGTATATAAAGATGCAAATGGCATTTTATCTTAACTTGGCTCTGTGCTTTAGTCAACGTTTATGATTAATTATCTCCTTTTTCATAAAAATAAATCATGTTAAAAATTAGGATCTTGGTGCTGGGGAGAAACTAAGCACTGGTTTCAGGTCGATCTTGTTAATTTCAGCCTGAAATTGACACACTAATTAAAGAGCAGCGTGGTAAAGCAGGAGCAGGCAAGATTATACCCAGTTCTTTTTTTTTTAATCAGATCTACCTTATATTTTCCCAATTAAAAACTGCAAAAGCAGTTTCATTGCCCCAGGATAAAAAATAAGGGCCCCCTTTTCACAACGTTGGCCATCACTTTCTACCATCAGATTCATTGTGATGTATTAGATGCAATAAATTATCCCATGTAACAAAACATTGGGAGCTGAAAGGCAGATAATCTGGAAAGCAGAGATAAGGATTCATTATTCCAAATCATTATGAATCCAACGTTGCCTCTGACTTCTTTCTTAATCAGCTCCTCTGATCCTGGATATGTGAGCAGTACAGATAAGGAAAGAGTCGTTTATAATTCTCCACCTCGTCTAATATTTTAAAATAAAGTCAGAGGCAAGAAAACGCCATAAAACACTGGTGAGCAGGCAAGCGCCGAATGAAAAATCACTTCCATGTTATTATATCCACAGTAAGATTTAATTAAAATTCTCCACGTCCACGTGCTTTATTTTCAGATAGGATTTTTTCCCATCACGTAATAATTGATAGGAATTTGCAAACGGGGCTATTTATTTAGGGCGTCTGGGTGGAATAGGTCTGATTTTTTTTTTTAAATTTCCAGTCACTGCTTTGTGAAACTTTCATTTGAGATGTCCCTGGTTACACACCACCCAGCCCCCCACTGCCCAGTCCAGCACCACCCACCCACCCCAACCAGCCTGCAGTTCTCCAACGGGAAACAGGCAAAGTCACAAACCTGAAAGTTGAGTTTAATAAAAATTTTCTGTTAGGAAAAAAAGAGGAAAAATGAAAGAACTGGTTGTCCCCACCCCAGACACCGGTTGTACCCTCCCAACACCCTCCCCCCATCCTACACATTTGTAATAAATTAAATCTCAATGAATGGCACTGAAAGATTAGAACTTTTAAACCAAGGCTAATATTGAGTGTGTGTTTTGATCTGGCAGAGTGAGCCCTTGAAAGAACTACACCAATCTGAGGGTATATATAGAAAGGTAGAAATTGACAAGGGGGGTGATGTTGATGAAGGGTAGGCAGACAGGAAAATATTACCTGTGTTTTAGGGAAAAGAAACGGGATGTTGGAAACCTGAAAGAATAAATATATGGTTCCTCCAACGCTGAGCAGAACAACTCTGAGTGGCCACACATTCTTAGAAAGACTGGAGATGCTGTCAGCGATTATTCCTTCCTACAGGGTCTCCTTTTTCTTTATCCAACAGGTGAACTTCATATCTGCGTAGCCATCGCAGAGATCTGGGACACACCGTTTCTATGATCTATTGGTCATTTACTGATCTACCTTCCACCTCCACAAGCCTGGTGACTTCCCTTTATACTTAAAATCCAATCAAATGCCTAAGGTTGTAGGATTGTGGCCCAACGCACCACAGGATTTAAAGCAGTAGATGCTGGTGCCAATTAGGCCGCACAATTGCCTCCAAGAAGAACCCAAACCAAGCTCTGTCCTGAGGCCCAGGAGCCTCAGAACAGTTCTCTACCTGGTTCTGCCTCTGAACCCAAGTCCAGGAGGGATGGTGACCTACCCAGGATTAAGGGGTTAAAAGGCCCGGCGGTGGGCGCTTCAGTGAGGGAAAAGGAACCGGGGAGGCCCGCTGCAAGTTGTGTGCGCAGGGGCGGCAACTCCAGGTGAGGAGCGCCTGAGTGTGTCAGTCTGTGTGTGGCCGAGAGCTGGGTGCCTGCCTTCTTTCTTTCACCAAAAGGTCCTGAAATCATGGGAGTGAAGCCACCCTGTCCCCTCTGACTTGTTAGGATCGGTCACCCTGGGATCCGCGGAGCCTCAGCCTGTAACACAGACAGTCGCCCCAGAATGACTGAGGGCCGGTGTGCTCTCTTACGCGCAAGTATATGCGCACACTCACAGAGACCCGAGCCACGAATCAGTGAGCCCGAGCAGGAGCTTTTAACATTCAGAAAGCGACTTGTAGCTTCATTAAAGCACCATCTTTACGGTGTGCGTGTGGGGGGAGGAGAGGCGATGTCTACAAATGGCGAATAAATCTTCAGCGGTCTAAGCGACCAGAGCCTGAGCCTTCACTTTGTTTACGTCTCAGAATAAATTCTCTCCTTCTTCATCCCACTCCCTCCTCACCATCTCACCATCCAATCGCTCCCAACCCTCTTGCAATAACTCGCTCTTGTATCCCTAATTAAGCAGCAGTGTCCACCTCTAAGTCTACCAATCCAAGACATGCTCGGCTGTCATTTCTTCTCTGAGTCTTGCCCCTCTATGACCATTAAAATAAAAATCGGTTATATTTTAATTAGGTCCTTTTATTCATTTATTTATTTATTTGTAAGTCCGAGTGTCTTTGGCAGCCGGGTTTCCTCAAATGAAGCCTTCCTTTGCTGGAGGTGGAATTGGGGGAGCGCAGTGTATGCGATCGCATTTCTCAGTCCCTCGCCAGTCACTTTAGACCTGGAGACAGGCAAGTGCCCGCGTCAGCAGAAAAGGAACGCGGCA
>NW_005371693.1:1595463-1602129 GCF_000412655.1 Myotis brandtii
GGGACCCACAATACGGACCAGAGTGGGGAGGGGACTTTGGAGAAAGACACAAAGAGCCCACAGGCTTGGTGGACGGCGAGTTGGGTGGGTTATAGCTAACACCAAGGCCGAGGAGACTCCTCCAGGAGCCCGCAGTCCTGCTCCCCAAGAGGCAGTGCGCGGGTAGAATCGAGGGGGACTCAGGACCCTAAAAGGGCTCCGGAGTCCCCGCCACCCTCTTCTTGCCACCGGCCGCGGCCTGACCCTTCGCGGCCTCCCTGGCACAGTCCACACAGCTCCATGGAATGCGCCAGGGCAACAAGTTGGTGAAAGCTTGTCTACAGAGTGACCTTGCCCCCCTGAGTCCTCAAAACGCGCAGCCCGGCCGACTCCGCACCCTGGCGCCAGAGAATTTGGCTCTGCCACTTGGTGGCGGAAGGAGGGCGCGAGAGGGCAGGAGGGGGAGGAGGGGCTGAACTTGTGACTGAGGTGGGCTTCGGGGTTCTCTCAACGGCAGGGAACCCCCCTCTCTTCTGGTCAGGTTGGCAAGAGAGAATCCCCTTTACCCCCACTCTCGGCTTAAACCCGGAATCCCGAGGGTCTGTGGGGGCCGAGGGCACAGACAGGTGGTGATATGTCTGATTCCAGGGGCTTTGGGCGGCTGGAGGCTGCGGCCGCACTCCGGGATCTCCCTCCCACCCCGAACCTGGTGCCCCTGGCGCCCCTGGCCTGGGCATCGCTCTGTACCTGCTCTCCAGACACCTCGTTCCACGGAAAGTCTCACTCTCACGCCGCACTCCTTGGCGCTCCCTAACTGCCCCTCCTTGGGTCACCGCCCCACCTCTGCCCCCACTTGTTCTGACCTTGCTGACCAATGGCCTTGGCCTCCCTGCAGCCCCGCAGCCACCGCTGGACTCGCACCGTCAAGCTGGGCAATTCCTTCCTACCGCCCTGGTTCCAGCACAAGAAACTTCGTGACTTCCTGGCCTGGCAATGGACACTTTTTGTTTTATTTCTCCCCAAAGATTTATTTATTTTTAAAGTCAGTCTCCATAGTCTTATTGTATAAATATTGTGAAGGCAAAACTCTACCTGTCAAAACAAATGGACCCTGACCTTTCTACCCCAATGTTTATGGAGTTTCATTTTACCCTTGCAGAAATTTATTCAGGACAGACCCCTCCATGGGTTATTTTGATCTTCCACCAGCAAAAGTAGGTATGATACAGGAGGGGAGAGCTTTGAAGGGGAGGGCTGGAGTTGCTGGGTGGGTGAGTCGACAAATAGGACCATTTTCCTTAGACATTTGATCTTCAGAGCAACTTCTGCTCCTTTCTCCCCTATCTCATGCTCCTAAAAGGGAAATTTCCCCTAGAAGTATTTATGAAAAGAGTGGGGACCCCTATAGAGCCTCCTCCCCAAACCTCTACTTTCTGGGTGCATGGATACCTCTGCCTCTGAGCGTTTCCATGCCCACCATGAGGAGGGCCAAAGAGTAGGGAGGCCTAGAGCCAGGTCACCCAGCATCCTGCTTTTCCTAACTTTTACTGGCCAGTGGTGGCTAAAGATAGATGTGGCTGGAGAGTGCTTGCATTTTTTGAGGTGTTAGCATAAACAGAAACAGGAGGAACAGTCAGAAAGGAGGGGGAAAGCCCTGTGGGGTACAGGCCCTGCTAATGCTGGCCACCAGTTGTATCTCTAGAAACTCCCACTGGGCTCCCACTTCTCCAAAATGGGAGAAAAACTCCACAAAAGCTTTTATATCTATGGTAGGTAATGACCCAGTCAACACTACCGATGACATTTACAATGTGAATTCCAACCCTGCCAAATACAGTGAGTGGGCTTTGTTGGCTCTAGGGGCTGATCACGTTTGAGGCAATCTTTCCCCACCCCCACCCCAACTCTGCCAGCTTCGTCCATCCCTTGTGTGCAGTTTGCGTGTTTGCAAAGGGGGGGGGGTCATTCCTCGCTCAGTCTTCGGCCCTCCCTCCCTTTCCCCCTTTGCAACCCGGAAGCGCTCGCTCAGTACAGTGAGCAGGAGAAGGCGGAGGGAGGGAGGGAGGGAGGGGGTTCCTAGGAAGGATGCACATCACCCAGGTTTTACTTCTTGCTGGAAGCCTGCGTGAGATGCCGTAAGCAGCTGGGGCAGTGAGGACCGCGGCGGCGGCGACAACAGTGGCTAAGTCTGCCTGTCGTTTCTGCCTTCAAATCTCTGGCAAGTCAGGAAATAATAAAAAACAGCTGGCCGGCAGGAGCAGGCGCGAGCTACCCAGGTCAGTGAATATCGCTATCTTCTCCCTCTAACTCTGCACTCGCTCCCCCGGCTCCCCCTGCTCCACGCGGAGAGAATTAAAAGGGCTCCGAAGGGATAGCTGCCTCTGGGGAAAAGTGAAGTAAGCCTCGGTCCTATTGTTCGTTCTGGTCACTGGAAATCTTGGGCTTTCTGCAATGACCTTGGGCGAGCATGGTGTGTGCATGTGTGTATGTCCTTGTTTGGAGAAAAGAGCTAATAGAACGAAGCTGGTGAAGAAAAACTAAACTGAAAAATAAGAGCCGGCAGAAATGTCTGGGAAGGGCTGGGCACACATGTTCCACTTAGGCAGGGCAGAGCACTGGGGAAAAGAACCCATTTATGGAGGAGCAGCTCAGTCTTCTTTCAAGGTGGCCGCAGGGTCCCAGTGTCAATTTCATGTTTATTTCCCTCTGCGTACAAGTGTGTGTTTAGGCTCATTGTCTCTGCATATAATTAAAGAAGCAGCTGTGTGCTGTGAGATAAAAGTTGGAGCCCAGCTGTGTGGGCATCTGACATGGAGGTGGTGGTGGTGGGGAATGGGGTGGGGGGGGGGTGAGGCTGATGGCTTGGAAGTACCTTTGCTTCCAGAAGCACCCCGAGGCAAGTAAGAAAACCAAGAAAACCGCTGCCTGGGAGAGAGGGTGCCCAGGGTTGTGAGGAGCAAGAGAGGAAGAGGAGACAAGTATTTTACTTTCTCCTGGGACATTGGACCAACAGATTCCCAATAGTCATTCCATCAGAGGTTCCCAACCAAAACAGATGAAATGCAAGGGAAGGTGAGTGCATGTAGGCAGGAGAGTTTCTTTAAGATGCCTTTGCCTCCTCTCAGATAGGGAAGGGTGTGAGGAAACTGACACGGGGTAATTCCGTCCAGGGCAGAGGATGAAAATGACTCCAACCCGCAGGAACTCCCCTCCGTTTGGTTCCCATGTTCCCTAGTTCTCTTTTCCTCCTCTGTCAGCCACATCCACCCAGGGACGCTTGGACTGTGGATGACAGATTACAAAATTTAAAGAGACAATAATAATGTAGCATTTGCAGTGCTTCTATCCTTTTAGCGGCTCTGGCAGAAAAAGGTGTGTGTGTGTGAGGGGCTGTTGGTCCTATGACAGGCTTGGGAAGGGAGTCCCAGTAAGGCTGGTAGAGTGGACTTGGGTGTCTGACGCTTGCAGGGCCCAAATGGCTGTTTGCGGGAGGGGGCTTATCATTAAACCTTTTAAATGTTTGTGTGATTTTGAGGAAAGAAATTGTTTTCTGCCCATTTGAATCCTGGGCAAGGTAGGGTGTCCAGGTCGGACTGACCAAGATCCAGGTGAGGTTTGGGTCCCATGATCGATTCCCGCATGGGACCAAGCAGGAGGCTCAGCTTCTAGGTTCCAGCGGTGGCCCTGCAAGGCCTGGGGTTCCTGGCTTAAGGAGCCAGATGGATTCTGAGGGCATCGGTGAGTGGCACTGGGTACACAAACCCAAGCACCTGTACCTGCAGGCCCACCCCTCTATTCTACACAAGAGCTCTTCCCTAGCCCTGGGGACTCTGGGTTGGGTTGTCTCTCCAGCCAAAAGCCCAGAGACAGTAGAAGCTACGTTTCCTTTATTTGAGAATTCCACCCTGCCTTTTTCCAGACAATATGTGAGGTGGGGGTCATTGGGAGCACAGTGAGGGCATGGGAGTGTATGCCCGAGTACTCTGGTGGAACTTCTTTGTTGGGATGACCAGCAGCCCAGGGCCACACAGAGAGCCTGGGAAGAGGCAGGTATGTGGGAGCTGGGTGGCTGAGAACCCATCTTCTGGAGATTAAGGCAATTTGTGTCCCGGACAAGGTGTGTGAGAAAATAATTCAAAAACCAAAAAACCCCCAAACAAACCAGTGTTTTCTAGCAGGGGTTATTCTAACCATTTCTGGGCTGCACTGAGGTATTGCCTCATGTTCCACATCTGAGCCCGTTTGAACGTAAATGTGCATTCTTTCCGCGGTGTCTTTGTGTGCCGACCAAGTATTCTTGATCATCTCTTTTTCTTAACGGTTGGAGTAACCAGAGAGAGGCTTAGCAACAGCCATGCCTGGACCAAGGCAGCCCCTGAGCTGGAGTCCGAACCCCCCTTTGCTTCTGGCCACTGGACAGAAGGGGCTGGAGGTGGTGACGGTCGGTTAGAAGGACCAGAAAGGAAAAAAAAAGGTTGTCCAGGCGCTTGAGCGAGTCTCCCTACATGCCTGTCGCTGCGGGTCTGCAGGCACACGTGTGTGGTTGCTGTTTTGTTTTATATAACAAATTGCTTGGGTTCCACCAAGTGGCAGGCGGCGGAGAGTCCAGCGCCAGCCGGGGGCCTGGCGGGGAGAGGCGGTCTGCTAGGCGCATCCTTCAAGGGAAGAAAGGCGACGGGTTGCGCGCAGGATGGCGTCTTCCCACCTGAGCGGGGCGCATTCACAGGTTACCGTGGGGTCTCCAACGTGTCCAGAGGAAGATGTGCTTTTAGAAGCTCGCTTCAACTGTCCCCTGATCTGAACGAAATTACCCTCCCCCACCTGCCCTCTCCCGGTGGTGAACTCCCCCATCCCTTGGAGCCTAGGGTCGTTTTCCCAGCAAAAATCACACCCCGGGTCTTCTGGTTCATTGAGAGAAGTGACAACGCAATAGCCCCAAGATAAAGAGTCCTCCTGAGATGCCACCTGGAAGTGGCCGTTGGAGAGTCGGCAGGAGGCGAGCGCTTGGGACTCCGGGCTGGGACGGGGTAGGGCAGGCACGGGTCTCAGACGTGGTGGCGGTGAGGCGGCGGGCGTCTAGCGGAGAGGCGGGAAGGCCACGGGGAGTGAAGCAGGTGCCCACCTGCAGGCCTCATCGCCTGGAAAATGGTGGGGCCAGGAGTTCGCTGGGTGACTCCCGAATGCTGACCACTTCCCTGGGAGTCCCGGTGGCTTCAGAGGAGCGGCCTGAGGACACCATAGGAGGAGGGTCTAGACTTGCGAGCCCCTTCCTAAGAGCCATCTGGGGGAGGGGGGCCGGATCAGCGGCCAGGGGCCCCGGAAGCACTGCGTGGACCTGCTGGAGCGCTCCCACCCTTTCCTTTTCTTTGTGGCTCCCACTTGTTCTCTCTCCCCCCCCCCCCCCCCCCCCAGCCAGCCGCAGAGGCCAGGAGGGAGGCAGGGCTGGGAGGTGCGCCCGTCCTCCGAGGTGACTCGCATGCCTTTCCACTCACCCACGAAGGGAAATCTTTCTCTTCTACCCAACCCACGGGGCTCCCCGCTGTGCCAGCCCTTCAGACCTCTGCATTGTCAAACTAAAACATAGAAATCCCCTGCTCTCCCCCTCTCTCCTCCCCCTTTCCGCTACACCCCTACCTGCCCCATTTTTATCTCGCGACAATCAGGGTTTTTCTCAACTCCGGAGAAGTGGCTAGCGGCTGACGGAGGGCCAGGATCCCTCCGAGCTGGAGGGCCCGGCCTGCGGTGGGGGCGGAGCGGGAGGGGGGCAATCTGAGCGCCTCTCTCCCTTTGACGATCCACAGCCACAACTCTCGCCGCTCCTCCTGGTCTGGGCGGGTTTCTTTCCGAATTTTAACCGGTGATAGATGGATAAACAAACAAACAAAGTAAATAAAACCACACACTACGCCCAGAGTGCTGGCTCATTTCCCAGGACAGGTGGACCCCGGGCCTGGCGCGGGTGGGCGTGGGAGCCGGGAGGAGGGCTGCGCCCGCGGACCTCTTTTCGCCCCAGTTCCCACGGGTTTCCCCTTTGACGTTTCCTCCTCCGGCACCTTCCCATCGCCGGAGTTTTGGGGTCCCCCTTTTCCTCTGATTTGCCCAGGTGCCTGCTCGCTGTTTTCATTGGAAGCGAACAGCCAGCACAGCCCCCACACTGCCTGCTTCTTTCTCATCGCCCTGTGAGTTCGCTACTCTGCGCTTCAGTTCATGCGGGAAAGAGAAGGGGGCTTGGGTGGGGACTGCAGATTTAACATGTGTTTAGCCCGTACGCCGGAGTGGCTCCCCCGTCGTGCCGCCCAGGCAGTGGCGCCTTGGGCTGTGTCCCCAGCGTAACCCTCCGGTCGGGCAGCCGGCGAGCTGTTTGTACAGCTTTACCTGCGCTATTCTCGTATCCAGTAAAAACCTTCGCCCGGCCGCGGTAACCTAATACCAGGGCCGAGGCGGAGGAGGGGGTGATGGGGTTGGCTCCGTAGAGCGGGAGGTGTGTACGCGCCAGGAGGGGGTTCTCTGCTTTGTCCCTTCTCCCAGCTGAGAATGAAATTGGGACGCGGTTCGCGGGATCGAGGTGGGGGACCTCGGGCTGAGGAGGGAGGAGGCCGGCGTCCGCGTCCCTGTCTGTTCTGCTTTTCACTCTCTCACAGGCATCGGGGACCCGCGCGTAGCCGCAGCTCAGACGCTGGCAGCCAG
>NW_005371693.1:1602210-1602542 GCF_000412655.1 Myotis brandtii
GGAGTCCCGGGGCGCCCCGCGGGGCTAGCGAGGCCCAGCCAGGGCATTCCAGGACGACGACCTGGTGTCTCTCTCCCCGCTTTAACTTGCCCCATTGGGATTCCCACACCTAAGACAAAACCCGAAAGGAAGGGCGCCGACACTTCGGCAGACCTCTCCTCCCAGGCCGGGCTCCTTTTCCGGAGCGCCGGGGTCTCGGCTGCAGCCGGCGGAGGGAATCGGATTTAAACGCTTCTCGGCGGTTATTGTCTCTCGCTAATTGCTCTAACAATGGCCACTATTACAGGGCAGATACCCAATTAAATGTCCCGCGGGGCTGCGCTAGGCTCCCC
>NW_005371693.1:1602794-1603233 GCF_000412655.1 Myotis brandtii
CCCAGCTGGTGCGGGGCCCGGCGCCGGCCTCGGCACCTCTGGCCTCCACTTCCTCTCAGACGCACAGCGACCGCGGCCCGTTCACACCATTTTTATTGACCGAGCGCAGGCAAAGAAGATGGGTCGAGCTGGGATGGGAAGTGACTTCTCCTCCCCCAGCACCGGCTGGCCTGGGCCTCGGGGCCGCGCTCCGATTTCTGGCTTGTGCTGTCGCTCTGCGCCCTCCCAGCCCCCAGCCCCGCAGGTTCCCGGATTTGCTGCCTCGCTGGAAATCCGACTGTTTCGCGCGCGCTCCGCTTGCAAAGTCCTTAAGTAAACACGCTCAAATGACCGCCCCGGGCGGCCCGAGGCACGCTCACTCCCCCTGCTCGGGATTAGTAACTTTATGACTTCGACCCCGAGGCTCCGCTTTTCTGGTTACCCTCCGCGGACAGCGCGG
>NW_005371693.1:1603753-1605848 GCF_000412655.1 Myotis brandtii
TTTGGTCCCAGTTGAGCCCAACCAAGGAGAGAAAGTAAGGCTCCATTTCTTACCCTTTCCCCAAGAGGGCACACACACCTCGCTCAACTTGACGCCTAAAGCAGCCGCCTGGAGGCCTGGCGTTGCAAACAGGCCACACTGGCTCCCGCCGCCCCACGCTCGGACTCGGCTCCTGGGGGTGGGGGCAGGGGTAGGCGGGCGGTGGTTGCGCCGTTATCTGCTCGGCTTCTGGAGGCTTGCCTCCAGGGTCCCAGGCACCCAAGCCACTCGCCTGCCCCTTACCCTGGTGAGGGAGGCCTCGCGCCCTACTGGAGCCCAGGGCGACAGCATCCTCCTCGGTCTTCTCCTCGCGTTCTCCTCCTCCCGGCTGCTCCCGGGGAAAAGGGGGGACTCGCAGACCAGCCAAGCAGAGGTGCCCGGGGAAGGGGCTGTCAGGTCTGCAGAAGGGCGCTGAGCGGCTCCGCAAGGAGGCCAGGATCTGCTCTGCGGGCTATGGCAGAGGGGAATCAGGACCACCTTTCCCCCCTTCCCCCTCCGCCTCAGGCCAAGCGCCGCAGCCTCTCTCCAGCCGCGCTCCCTTCCCCCTTCCTTCCCGTGGGTCCCAAGGCCGACCTCGGCCCACCCTCCCCGGTATCCCTCTCCTCTCCTTTTTCCTCCTTCCCTCCCCCCCGCTACCCCCCTGCTCTGTGCTCCCGGCTCTGGGGCTGGGCCCGTGACGTCAAACACAGTGTGGCGTCGGCGAGACTGGCCGGCGCGGGCCATCAAAAGAGCAACGTCCTCTTTCCCAATTACCCACTGTCAGTCCGGGAACAGGGGCGGACCGGCTGGGAATTAAATGTTAAATACCCCCTACAGGCTGGCTCCATTGCACCGGGTATCCAGCCGCAGCCCCCGCGCCTCCCTGCCAGCTCCAAACCACCCAGACCTGGAGGGGCCTTACAGAGCTTTCATTTTTTTCAGGGTGGTCGGGGGGTGGGGGTTCTCCATCCCAGTGCAGCCCGACTTGGGTGCCTGTGATTTAATTAAAACGAATAATGCCCCCCCCCAACCCCAGTATAGTAGGTTATCAGAGAGGAGCCGCTACACCGGAAGGCCTCCTTCTCACACATCTTTTCTCTTTGTCTTTTAAAAATCGCTCTCGGCCTCAGAAGTTAACATGTCCAAGTTCTGGCGTGGGCAGCACTTCTCTCCACAGGACAGGCTCCCTTTATCCTTCGCGGCCTCCAGGAATGGGGTGGCTTTGGACAGCGGTCAGGCCCGCATCTATCCTGGTCCTGGACTGACGCTCGGAGAAGCGCTGTTCATTTTTTCTGCTTCCATTCTTAATCTCAACCTCGGGACTTTTAGCAAAAATGTGTGTGCGCGTTCCTCTGTCCCCGTTTGTGGAGCGGTTTCCGGTGAATGTTAGAAGCTAAATAATTAAAAGGTTTGGAGAGCGCTGTGAGCAGCAGAGGCTGGCAGCGTGACTGGCCCTAGAGAGCAGTGGTCAGAGAGAAAGGAAGATCGATGCTCCTTTACTGGGCCGTCCTGACAGCCGGGGACGAAACGGGCTCAGGAGGAACCGGGTGGTTGGGTGGTGGTGGTGGTGCTTCATTTAGGGATTTTCTTCCTGTTCCACCGACTTCTAACAAACACCAGGTTTAAGGAGATGGAGACTCCAGAGAAACTCCAAATCCAAGACCCGGAGGACCCACGTTTTCACCACTTATTCAAAATAAATGTTACTCATCTTTCTATAAGGATTGTGTATTAAAACAACTCCCCCTCACCGAGTGAAGGCTGAATTTGAATATCGATGTTTTTGCATGAAAGGAATCCTCCAGCTCCAATTTTTGTATTTGACGGAATTTTATGGGGTGGAGGAGCGAAAAGGGAATAATGTCTTCCATTCAAATAGAACCCACATCAAGCTCTTAGTGCTGTCCGTGGGAAAGCCTGCGGGAGAACTCTCGCTCTCTCATCTCACACTTTGTGCTGGGGGAACGGACGGTGGAACCTGAGTCTTCTTCCGCCTGACCCCTGTGCGCCCCGGCCACCTCGGCGGGCCGCGCGGCTGCAGGAGACTGAGCGCCACTAGGGGATGCAGTGGCTCAAA
>NW_005371693.1:1606230-1608683 GCF_000412655.1 Myotis brandtii
CGGCCGCTGAAGGAGGCTGGGGAAATACGCTGGAATCGGAGTAAGTCAGGAAAAGTTGGGTCACTGGAGTGAAGACCCGAGTCCCGCCTTTCCAGTCCCTCACTGCAGTTGGAACTATTTGGAGTCTTCCTCTTTCCTTTTCATCCATCCCATCCACTTTAGCCACTGAAGTCAAAAGCACAGTTCGATTACAAATATTGGGTCTGAAAAGGACAGCTGCAACAGCTGAAACCTTCGCGAGGCTTGTGAACTCCAAAGGCCAGGGAACGTATTGACAACGACTCCAAAAGTAACGCGGAGTTTCAATCAAAGGCATATTTCTCATGCCCGATTTCTCAACTCGCAGACATTTCTCTCCAGAGGCAAATCTCAAAGTACTTGGACGTTAATTTTGTTTTTTTCTGATCAGTTTTACATGCTCATAGCACCAAGTCAATGAACTTCTCAATACGCCCCAGAATGAATAATAATAAAAAAATTGCTCACTTAAAAAGTCTGAAAAAGCAACTCTGCCTGTAGAAATTAAGTTTATGAATGGAACAGGCCGGTTTCTCCGGCAAGGAATAGTCCACCCAGCCGGAAAGAATTGGCAGGAGCTGGAGCCACATTTAAAGGGCCAGAGCGAGAGGAGGGGCTGGGGGTGAAGCCCCGGAGCGGGTTTGGGTTGCAGTTTCCTTGCGCGGGGGAGGCTGTCCCCTCCTCGCCAGCGCCAGGCTCCTCCCTCTCTCGCAGATGACACTAGAACCTCCTTAAGTTGCGTCGCGCCACAGCTGTCTGCGAACACTGAGCTGCCTGGCGCCGTCTTGATACTTTCAGAAAGAATGCATTCCCTGTAAAAAAAAAAAAAATACTGAGAGAGGGAGAGAGGAAAAGAGAGAGAGACGGGGAGAGCGCAAGACAGAGCAAGCCACGCAATCTGACGGAGCACTCTCTGCTCCAGGTCACACGCCTCCTCCTCCTCTCTGCTCCTCGCTAACCAGGTTGGTACCGGCGACTTTTATTTATTTATTTATTTAAGTTTGATTTCCCCCCTCTCTGCATTTGGGAAAACTGTACAACATTTAAAACGCAACCCTCCTGTTTTGGAGAGTTTCTAGAGGCTGGAAGAAAGTTCCTTGGGACCGGTGTCCCCCGGAGGGAGGGAGTGTCGTCCGAGTTGGAAGGGCTCAGCCAGTCCCGGGCTCCTGGGCTCCCGGGAGAGCCAGGCTGCGGGGATGTCCATTGGGAGTCTTTCCCTCCTGGGCTGCGTCCGGGTGTTCCCAGCTCTGTAGGAGGTGCGCGCGTGTGCGCGTGTGTGTGCGTGTCCCGGGGCGCGGGCCGGCGGCTCGAGGGCAGGTGGTGCCACTTCATAAACTCAGGTGCCAAAGAACTTCGGAGCTCACCCAGGTCTCCCCTTCTCTCTTTTGCAGGTGACTCGAGGAGGGCCTCCGCCTTGGAGCCGCTGGAGAAGAGCCTCACTTGCAGAATTCCAGCTGTCCTCGCCCCCCTTTGCAGTTTGGGGCCCCTTTATCCTCTGTACCTGTTTTTTTTTAATTTCTTTTTTTCTTCCTCTTCTCTTTGCTAAACTACCACTCAAAAGATTTTTTTTTAAAAAAAATCTCATTTGCTCATCTTTCCTTCCCACCTTTCCCATTCCCATACTGAAAACAAATCATTAAACGAGTCCTGCTCCTCCGACGGCAAGCTCACCTGCAGATCCTCGGAGCCCCCACCCCCTGACCGCCCAGACCGATCGCCCTCCCTCTCCACCCGCGGGTTCCGGGCCCGGCGAGAGGGCGCGAGCGCAGCCGGGGCCATTCCTATTTGCTCATCTTTCCTTCCCACCTTTCCCATTCCCATACTGAAAACAAATCATTAAACGAGTCCTGCTCCTCCGACGGCAAGCTCACCTGCAGATCCTCGGAGCCCCCACCCCCTGACCGCCCAGACCGATCGCCCTCCCTCTCCACCCGCGGGTTCCGGGCCCGGCGAGAGGGCGCGAGCGCAGCCGGGGCCATGGAGGTGACGGCAGACCAGCCGCGCTGGGTGAGCCACCACCACCCTGCGGTCCTCAACGGGCAGCACCCAGACACGCACCACCCGGGCCTCAGCCACTCCTACATGGACCCAGCGCAGTACCCCCTGCCCGAGGAGGTGGATGTACTTTTTAACATCGACGGTCAAGGCAACCACGTCCCGTCCTACTACGGAAACTCGGTGAGGGCCACGGTGCAGAGGTACCCGCCGACCCACCACGGTGAGTCCGCCCCGGGTGCGGAGACCCCGCTGCCCCAGGTCGGGGAGGCCGGGAGGGACCCGGGGTGGGGAGACACAGCCGAAGCTCCCAGCGCCGTTAGTGCTTCATTTTAAAAACCTGGGGCCCGGAAATGGGCGAGGAAGCCGTCTCGACCGTCTTGAGAATGTGTTTTTCACAACAGTCCCGGAGGCGCCTCTCCGCGGCTGGAGTCTCTGAG
>NW_005371693.1:1608722-1647176 GCF_000412655.1 Myotis brandtii
CAGGCTCCCCGCCGGCACCCGGCGCTGGCCCAAAGCGGCTCAGACTCGGTTCTTGCAAAGGGCTTCGCTCCTCCAGCTATCTCGTAGCTCCTTCTGCCAGCGAACACATTTCCAGAAAGGCCCGAGAGCCGTCTTTCTTCACAGCCCTGATTTTGACTGCTCCGCAAAGCGAGTACCTTAGGTTTCTAGGCAGGTCTAGCTACGCCTGCGCCCGGAGGAATGGACTTCTGGTGCTGTAAGGGGTTTAGGTGGAAAGACTCCTGTCCTAAGGTGGAGACATTTGCGGTTTCCTAGATTCCCGGCTGCACAGAATTTTCCTGCGGCTTTGCTTGTAGGTTGCCCCTTTGCTGCTCCCCGCAACGACGGCCTTCCCGTCTCCCCCGGCCTACAACAGTCCCTGAGGCTCCCAAAGAAGGTTGAGGATCCACCAGGGTTTCTTTTTTTATGGAGGAGCGATTACAGTTGCCTTAACTTTGTTTTTCCTTTCTCTTTCACCTTGAGAAGTTTGGGAGTTCTGAAATGCTAAAAGGAAACCCAGCCCTGTGTAGTTGGGGTTGGGGGTGGGGAGGGGGCACTAGCGCTTGCCAGCAGCAAGGGTGGTTTTTAAAGAAGAAATAGCAAAGTTTCACACGCGCCAGGCTCTCTCAGTGCCGGGGTTGGCGGAGATGACAGAGCCCCTCCGGCAGCAGGCGTCCTCCGCCCTGCTGTCACCACGTTTCAACCATTGTTTCTGCGGATGGGGCGCTCTTTGCCCTTGTTCGGTGCAGATCAGCAGTTCAGTGGAAATGCGTGGATGCAGACTTCATACTATTTACTATACTACTTCCTGCATAATCTGAATCTTGACCCTTGGTGTTCAGAGAACTCTCCTTCCCCTCCTCTCTCCTCCCCTTCCTCCCTCTTAAGATTTTAGTTTCAGTATTGTTCTTAATGGTTAAAATAGAACGTCAAACGCTGAGGCAGGCCCTGGATTAAAAGATTAAGGTGTGTGTGGATTTGAACTTGCAGTTTAAATTCCCCCCTCTCAGAGTGGATGTATGGACTTGTCTGGGTTATGGCTACCTTCAGCCGTGTGTGAGCGAAACATACACATGAGCTGGAATTGTGTGTATCAGGAGCTCAGGTGAACATTCACTTATCACACTGTGTGAGGGACAACTTGGAGGGCATCTGGACCTTAATTTATTTTCTTCTACAGGATTGGGGAGGGTGAGAAAGGCATCCCAGGGCACAGCCTTGAGAACTTTCTCCAGCAGTCTGAACACTTACAGTTTCCCTGCAAATCCCGTATCAGGCCTTGCCAATTATGAGCAAGCACTGAAGTAGGGTTACCTGCAAGGGACCCTAAGAAGCTCCCCTCTCCTCTCTTCCCAGCCCTTTCCTTCCTGCTCTGGGCACGGGGAGCTGGGCACTGCAGCTGGCCTCTCTCCAGGCCAGTGGATTTTCCTGGTGTTGAGTGGTGAGGCCAGGCTCACCCCTTCAGGCCTCATCACTCACAGCTGACTCTTATCAGGCTGGCTGGGATTAGGTCTAGGATGGGGGACCCCGGCCATTGAAGGAAGCCAATAAATCAAGTCAGGTTCTAGAGAGGGACCGCAGGGGATGTGATTTAGAAAGTGTATCTGGAGAGGCCAATAAGCCAAGGGGCCCTTCTTCACTCCATCTCAGCACCTCTTGTGTGTCAGATACAGGCCCTTCATGCTTTGGGCTTTGATGGGACATTTGTGTGGGAGGGAGGGATGAAGTGTGTGCTGCCCAAGGTACTCGGGGCACCACCTGGATTAGAGAGAGTGGGCCTGCACCCAGGTCCGGTCTGTGTTTGGGATTTTCCTGTCAGGGAGACTGGGGTGGAGGGGAATCCGAGGGCCTCCGGGCTGTTCTCACCAGCCTTTCTGCCTCCTGCCCTTTCCCGCAGGGAGCCAGGTGTGTCGCCCACCGCTGCTGCACGGATCCCTGCCCTGGCTGGACGGTGGCAAAGCCCTGGGCAGCCACCACACCGCTTCGCCCTGGAACCTCAGCCCCTTCTCCAAGACGTCCATCCACCACGGCTCCCCGGGGCCTCTCTCGGTCTATCCCCCAGCCTCGTCCTCCTCCCTGTCGGCGGGCCACTCCAGCCCGCACCTCTTCACTTTTCCGCCCACCCCGCCGAAGGACGTCTCCCCGGACCCGTCCCTGTCCACGCCCGGCTCGGCGGGCTCAGGCCGGCAGGATGAGAAGGAATGTATCAAGTACCAGGTGCCGCTGCCCGACAGCATGAAGCTGGAGTCTTCACACTCGCGGGGCAGCATGACCACCCTGGGAGGGGCAGCATCCTCGGCGCACCACCCCATCACCACCTACCCGCCCTACGTCCCAGAATACAGCTCCGGACTCTTCCCTCCTAGCACCCTGCTCGGGGGCTCTCCCACCGGCTTTGGGTGCAAGTCGAGGCCCAAGGCGAGATCCAGCACAGGTAGGCGCCTGCTCTCCCCTGGGGTCGCTCCTCCTCCTCTGCCTCTTCCTTCTCCTAAATCCGGGGTAAGGAAAGGGGAACCCAGGCTGGCTCCACTGGGTGCTGCCCCAGACCCCTCTGAGATGTGATTTCTTTCCATTCTAACAGCCGCAAAGAACGAGGTGTGCCCCCTCTCAGTCAGTCTTCAGAGCAGAGTGGCAGTGGGATCTAATTGAACCCCCCAATGGGCTGAGAAAGGAGAGAGACAAACACAAACACAAACCCTCCCCTGCCTGCCTGCTGGGGGGTTGGGGGAGGCTGACGGCTCTCCAAGTAACCTTCAGTCAGTTTCCAAGACCAAATGGAAGG
The DNA here is from genome assembly GCF_000412655.1 of Myotis brandtii. NCBI lineage: Eukaryota > Metazoa > Chordata > Mammalia > Chiroptera > Vespertilionidae > Myotis > Myotis brandtii. Next base: position 1,611,523 of record NW_005371693.1, read on the forward strand.
CGAGGGAATAACTCTTTAGTGTTTAATGCTAAAACGAAACCTCCTGAAACCTAAACAAACACAGGTCCCTCCTCTGACCCTTCCTGGCCTCTGAGTTCTTTTGACTGTTCCTCTCCGCCCAGCTCTACCGGGGTCATTCAGTCAGCAGAGGACAGCCCTTTATACAGACATGTGTAAATAAAGTGTATATATCTTTTTTGCACTGGGCGTGACGCTGCAAAAGCAGCCCACATATTCATTGCGTGGAAAAGGGGGTCCTCATGGTAACTTTTGGGACAGCAAGGGAGGCTCTGTCCTCGGGAAACGGCTGCGTGTAAATCAAAAGCAGACAGGGCCAGGTACCTGCAGCCCGGGCAGGGGCAGGCCAGTGTCTCAGGACAGAGTCCCGGATGGATCTGAAGCCAGAGGAGGTGGGAAGGACTGCAACAGATCTCAGGTGTGTGCCTGTGCTTCCTCTGCTCATCCTCTCTCCAAAAAGCACACACCCTGTCTTAACAGCGCACTATTTATTTATTTTCCTGGTGTAAACACTTGCATTAATGTCCACCACCTCCCAACCCACACAAAATAATTTAAAAGAAAGAAAGAATCTACCACCAATTTTATTTCTAACCAAAGCAGTTGAATCAGAAAGCTTGGGATTCACTGAGATGAGATTCAGTTATGTTTTTAGAGATGATTCTGTGAAGACTGTTGTGTGGTGGGTGTGTCCATTTCAGGGTGGGTGACTGTCCCGGTCCATTCCTACTGTCTTGCCTCTGTCCTCCGTCTATGGAGTTTCTATATACAAAGAAGTGGTGAAAACTACTTGTTTTTTATGGGCGAGATGAGCAGTCTTGAAACAGAACTGGCAAAACCCCGGTTTAGAAAACTTGAGAGGGAGGGCTCTGGGCACCCAGTGACCATGAGATCAGTTTTCAGGTTTTTTTCCAGGGTGACATTCACTCCGACTGCCTGGGTAGGACTGTCTCTATTTAGTTGATATGTTTTAGCTAATCCAATTATTTTCAGACTGCTGCACGCGACAGTTGCATTGTTTATCCCGAGCCAGGAACTTTAATAGAGTCCGGATGCGGTTAGGCTGACAGAAAAACTCAGACCTGCATGTTCAGTACATGAAAGTCGGCAGAGGGAGAGGGAGGTAGGCTGCTGGTGGAGTCAGAAAGCAAGAGGGAGAGCGGGCCAGGAGAGTGGCCTGGCTGCCTGGTCAGGGGCTGGGCTTGGCACTGAGTGGAGGGTTTGAGAGAAATGGGGTGCAGTTTTCTGCAGAAAACCTGGGATTAGATCAAAGGCTTGAGGTCTGATTGCAAAGAAAGCAGACCTGTGCATTTTGAGGTAGTGATGGGGTTTTGTTTTTTAAGTTCTCTTTTCTGGTGGGGCTAAAAGTTTTGGGGGAAGATCGTGGTATCTGAGGCCGGTGTGGTGGTTTGTGTATGGGGGAGGGGACAGAGGACTTTTTCCAAAAGCCTCTGGTTTCTCTGCCCTCATTTCCATGTTTGATTTCTCCCCGTGTTGTGCGCACCTTCGCCCCTCAGTTTAGTCTTTTTCTTTCTCTCATCTTTTCCCTAAAGACTGAATATGAACATGAACATTAGGGAGGTGGGGAGAGCTGCGGTTTCTCTAAACCAGAATCAGGGGGACCTATATACCTATTTTATTTTGTGTGTGTGTAGGGAGAGAGATAAGGAGCCAATTGAAATTTGACTTTTTACTTCCTCCTCTATTCCTTTCTCACAGTCAAAAAACAAAAAACCAAGGCCAGCACACCTGGGCATCCAGGGAGCCGGGACTTTTGGGAGTGTGGGATCGGGGAGGGGAAGTTTCTAGACATTTTCTGTGTAAAGGCGGTGGAAGTGGTGGGCATTCTTGAGAAGGGGGATTCTTTTGGTTTTAGTGGTTGCTTTTTTTTTTTTTAAACCTCTTCTTTGCACTTGCCAAGGAGGAGACCGAGAAGAGAGGGTTGTCACATTTTGGAGAAACCGTTAAGCTGTGGTTAGGGCACCTATTGCTTTTCTAATGAGGGCTGGCGCTGGGATAGATCTTTGCAAACAAAAGACAAAGCCTTTCTGCAAATGGCCACTTCTTAGCTGCCCACCTCCTGTGGGCATCTTACTCCACCTTCCTCCTCACAACCTCCACCCCTGCTTCCCACCCCTGTCCTTCAGCCCAGTTTCTGGATTTCAGTCGGAGGCGAAGGGGTGTTTGAAATGGCTGTTGAATGTCAAGAGGCCACGCAGCTTTGTGGTTCTTGTCACCTAAGACAGAGGTGTCTGTGTGAGTTGCTCACACTAGGCAGTGAGTGAGGGGAGAGAGAGAGAAAGCAGGAAACAGTCAGGGCCTCCATTAGGAAAACTGGTTGTTTGTGGAAATCACGGCCTAGAGGCAACAAGGAGAAAAGAAAAAAATAAGTAAAACCCACGCAAGTCAATCGCAAACTTGCGGAGTGAATCAAGACAGAAAATTGCTCTACTGAGCAGCGCCTTGCTGAGGAGGCAACCGTTGCTAACTCTTAAGGTCCCTCTGAAAAGGAAGCTGTCATCCTCCCCACCGCCTGACAAAGGAAAGGAAGTCAGACTATCTCGTCAGGCTGGGAGATCCCCCAGCCCAGGGTGCTTAGGAGCAGGGAGCCAGAGGAGCCTCACGCCAGCTCTCCAGCGGCAAGTAGCAAAGGGACAAAATGGCTGGGAGCCTGAGAGGCCCCTGTCTTGGCAGGATGGAGAGTAGGCAGCCCCAGCCTGGCCAGGCCAGCATCCCTGTCCCCGGATGGGGCTGACCCAGTGTCCACTTGAGGCACGGAGCCTGCAGGGCTTGCCCGCCTCCTGGCTCTGGCAGCCCCTGGCACCTCCTTGCCCACGCGCCCCTCCCTCCTTCCTCCATGCCTCCCCCACATCCAGCGGCTACAGCCCGCGGGCTTGGACCCCGTGAAAGGTGTCTGGATGCAGTTCAGTCCAAAGCCTTTTTTGAGGGCCGATGGAAGCTATTGGGTCCCTAGGAAGTGCTCCTGGCACACCAGGACCACGTTTCTGTAGATAATCACGGGGGTTCTTGGAAGGATCTGTGAAGACCCCAAGTTAAGAACCTTTTTTTAAAAAATTTGGAACAAGAGAAATAATAATAAAATCTCTTAACTCCTTGACATACATATTTTTATTTTTTGGAAAAGGAAAGTGAACAAAAACAACTCAGTACTGGCATGGACTCCACAGTGAAAGGAGACAAAACCCTCTTGCATTTCCTAAAAGTTCTTTTCCTTCTCCAAATTCACCCCTGGAGGAAAGCATGGCCACAGGTGTAAGCTCTCTGATTCCCTCCTACTCGGTCTGGGGTCTCCAGAGGCAGCACAGGCCCTGTCCCCAGGCCAGCCTTGCCCTCCCAGCCAGGAGTCAAGATTCCCCATTGCTCTGCTGGGTTGAGTTAGCTGATTAATCTCTTAAAACAACCTTTAGGAGCTCATCTCTCTTTTGCCCATCCCCCAACACCTCCCTCCCTGTACCCCAAAGAGAGCAAAACCGTCCGGGGGCCCCCGCGGGATAGAGGGGGTGGGGGTTCCTTCCTTCGGGGTCCCTTCTCAGGGCAGCCAGGTGTGGAGAACAGCCCCCAACAACCAGACAAGTTCACCCAGAAACAGTCTTCCTCCTGCAAAAGTTGAAAAGCGTTCAGTAAGCAAGCTCCCCATGTCCTGAGATGGTATTTTGAGGGATTCTCTCCAGGAGCTTTCCCTCCGGAGGTGGGTCTGGCTCATTCTTCTGCCCCTGAGTGAATGCTGCCCAAACCTCGCCTGGCCGGTTTTTGTTGATTTTGTTTGTTTGTTTTTTTGGAGAAGGAGCAACTGCAGGCAGGCCTTGGTTAATGAGCTGACCGAGAGCTCCCCCCACCCCCTTCCCTAACTGGCCTGTTCTGATCTCCTGCCTCTCACTCTGCCCCTCTCCCGGCCCTTTCCCTCCCCTCATCTCCAGGTTTCTTGCCTAAAGATGGCACTTCAGTCCCTGTCACAGTGTCTGGGAAACTGTGAAAAGCCTTGGCCTTTTCTAGAGGAAAAAAGATGTGGAAATGAGTGGACCCTGCTGGGTGTTCATCTATTACTTGCCAGCCAGGGGCATTTACAGTTTTACGGGAAGTAAAATCAAAAGCCCTCGCCACTAAAATCAGTCAGCCAATTGATCAATCTATTCATCTATTTACTATCTGTTTACCTATCTTGCCATTGATTCATCTTCCCTTTCTCCCCATCCTAATCTTTATTACTTAATCAATCTGTATAGACAGACCTACCGATGAGAATGAGTCACTTTTGTTTTCCTTTGAGGGAAATGAGTGGAATGTTTGCCTTTGGGTGTCTGGGGCTCCGAATTTTCTCAGGGAACTCTTTCGAGTTGAAATTTGCCTTGGTCCTCAGCATTGGGCAGGCCCAGAACAAGGTTCTGCGGCAGTTTATTCATGGGCCACTTCTATGTGTATGGGTTAGGCTAGTGGTCGGCAAACTCATTAGTCAACAGAGCCAAATATCAACAGTACAATGATTAAAATTTCTTTTGAGAGCCAAATTTTTTAAACTTAAACTATATAGGTAGGTACATTGTTATTAACTTAATCAGGGTTCTCCTAAAGCTTAGGAAGAGCCACGCTCAAGGGGCCAAAGAGCCGCATGTGGCTCGTGAGCCGCAGTTTGCCGACCACGGGGTTAGGCCATGAGCTGGCCATTCAAGAACTCTTTTCAGCATGGCAGCCACCTTCAAGGGAGATAGGGTAGGAAAGTTCCCTAAAAGAGGGAGAAGAGAGAAAAAAAAACTTCTCTATTTGACTGTCATTCTCTAAGTCTGTGCACTATCAGCTTTTCTGCGTTTTTTTCCCTTCCATAAGTGACTTATGTGTGATCTTGTTTCTAGAAGGCAGGGAGTGTGTGAACTGCGGGGCGACCTCTACCCCACTGTGGCGACGAGATGGCACTGGGCACTACCTGTGCAACGCCTGTGGGCTCTACCACAAGATGAATGGACAGAACCGACCCCTGATTAAGCCCAAGCGAAGGCTGGTGAGTTGTCTTTGGGAAGCATTGATCCAATACTAACCATTTGGTGTTTTTAATTTCCTCTCTCCCGGAAGGAGAGCTTTCGGCAGGAAATTGGCAGGACAGCTCAAAGTCATGTCAGCTTGCTTGGGATAGTGTCCCCCTCCTCCCCTTTTCTTTTTTCAAATTAGATGCACAGAAGAGCTTTCTCTCTCATTATTTTCCTCTCCAGTCACTTACCAAATTGTTAAGGGTGCTGACTTCTTGGTTATCAAATCGGAAATGTATTCACTAATAGCAGGACTGCTTTAACAGGACCAGGACCACTGACTTAAGATGCATTGATAATGACAGTCAGTTGGAGAAACCTAGGATGAGAATAGAATGTCCCAGGCACCCCCCAGAACTTGGCCCTGAAGTGGTAGAAGTGATCACAGCCTCAGTGCTGGATGAATCTCATGCCAGTGATTTAAGATTAATGGGGCCAGTTAACAGGATTTCACAAGCTGAAGACATTGTATGCAGTGGAGTTTTTCATCTTAGAAAGTGAGGACTTTCCACACGTAATTCCTGTGGGAAAAATTGTGTGATTCCCGGATTGCCTCTTGGTGTCACCCAGCATTTGGTCTTAGATCCCCCCATTGAACTACTATCACTAGGGTGCTAGTTTTTTATCCCCCCCCTTTTCTCTTTCTTAAACTTCTTAACCCTTTACAAACACTTGAGAAAACCTGGCGCTATCAAGCATTTATTAGGAAAACTAGCAGAAGTTCATTTGTCCACTTGTCCTCGGAACCTCAGGCCAGCTTGAATAGCAAGTGCATGTAACAGACAAATACAAGCAGGCTTGGCAGAGCATAACTTTACAACCACAGTCGAGAAATCAAAATGTTTTTTGTGGTGTTGACATTCACCATGTAGAGTGGAGAGGAGGGGGTTTTCCCATGCAAATTAATGTTGAAGAAGCATCCATCAAATTCTAAGGGGGAAAAAAATCCAAATCCTTTTCAATTTTTTTAAAAAAGAATGATGTGTCTTTCCCATCAGATTTTAGTGCAATTCAACACCTTTCACATCCTCTTCAGAAGAAGGAAAAACTTTCTAGGGATGGAAGTGCCCATGTGACTAATTTTTGGCAATCCTTAGTCTCTAAGCTTTATTCTTTCTGATCTTTGCCCCTTTCTCCAACTTTCTCAACCTTCTGGTCCCCATGCACTTTGCTATTTTTTTTTTCCTTTCTCTCATGTGCAAAGCTAACTTCCTAGGAAAAAGCTGCCGGATATCTGAGCACTGGAGATAACTCATAAACAACAACTCAGCTTCCCTAACCTAAACGTCAAGATGTTTGAACGGATCAGAACAAGACGTGTTTGAAAAAAAAAAAAAAATGGCTGGAGGTGTTAGCACAGAATGAATATGATCACACCACAAAAGAATGTTCTGAATCACTCAAAACCTGGCCTTCATTAAAAAAAAAAAGTTAAAAAGAAAAAACTAACAACAAAAACCTCTTGTTAAAAATAAGTCATGGTACTATTATAATTGAGCTTCTTTTTTTTTTAAGGTAAAAGTAAAGAAGGAAAAAGGGGAAGTAAAGTCTCAGACTGTGGGCTGATTGATGAGCGAGAGTACATTTGACATTTTCTTGGGGTTTCTTCTGTCTGGGCAGATTGCATAGGAGGCTCTCCTTGCATTTTGTATAATATTGTCTTCACTCACCTTTCAGAAGCAATCACTAGACTCTGAGTAATAATTACTTTTAATTCTAGAGTTCATTGGCTGTCACATTTTCAGCTGTCTTTTCTGTCTTACTCATCTGTTCTGGGTGGTTTTATAGTTTTAGTTCCATAGAATTCATATGCTCTGTCCCGAGAGACACTCGGAACACATTCAGGTGTTTTTTTTTTTTTTTTTTTTTTAGCCCTTAGATGCATTTGACTTCTGAGTACCTAGAACCTTTATTTTTCTTCTCTCTTATATTTCCTGTCCCTCCATCCCAGCTTTGTCTCTCCAGTTTGTTATTTTCATGTTTTGCACAGTTGCAGATTCACTGAGGGCCACCCAGCCCAACATGTAGCTAGCTCCCCGTCAGATGCATATCTAACACTGAGTAAACTCATGCAGGAAATGGGAGAAGTGACCGAAGGGAAGAGCCATAGAATTCGTCCCTCAGTGTCGCCAAAATTTTCGTAGGTCTGACAACCAGCTGACTAGCTTGCTTTATTAATGTACTTTGTCTCCTGCTAGTGAATCAAACAGTGTGGCTTTGGGAGGTTCTGCATAAATTCGCATAAAGTCTGTAGACCGGAGATGTTTTCTGAGTCTGCTCCTATTTATGAAACTGCCAATATACTGCAAAGGACACACTCTAATTTTACCAGTTGGCCTGATGTACTTGTGTGATACATTCCAAGTTGTTAGGCTGGGAAATCCGGTGGCTGAGTAGATATTAGTCTACTATATCCGAGTATTTCTTTTAAAGGAAAAAAAAAAAGTACAGGAAGATCATAATAATCACATAATAACATAATTGTCAAAATCATTAAGCACTGATTTAATGTACTTTTTTCTTCCCAAGAATACAGAAGAACCAGTTATTTGAGTGTTAAATTATCACATTTCATAAAGGCAGGTGGGGTTAGAGGCAGGTAGATTGTATTGAATTATTTTTAAAGCAGGCGTCCAAAAAGTAGAACCTTTTTGATTATGATAGATAAGGGCTGTTTTTAATTTCCAGTTCCTTAGAATGCAGAAAATAAGTACTACTACTACAAAAAAGAGAGGCTCTGCTATTTAAGCCTGTAGGATGGAGGAGCGTATCTGTAGAGCAATTTAGTGGCTTTGAAAGGAAAGGAAGCAGTCTGGTTAACTCAGGATGGCCACTGGGTTTTCCATACCCGACAGCTTCAGATCTTTGATAAAATTTTGATGGAAAAGGACGCCACAATTTCTGTCCCTTTTGTCCTATGCTTTTATAACTATGCCAGATTTTTTTTTTTTATCAAGCTAGCTGAATTCTTTCTCCTCCTCTTGCCTTTCATAATATTTTTGAGTTCAGGGGCAGGAATAATTTTGTGGTTAAAGTTTTCTTTTTATGTTGTGGGGGACGGGCTGAGTTGAGAGGTGAATGTTAGAAGTGACCCAACTCCATTTTTCCCCCAAAGTTTTTGAGTTTAATTTTCTTTTTGACAGTATGGACATAGAGAATAGTCCCCTTGTAAATGTGTGCCAAAAGAAAGTAAAAGATAAATTTCTCTTTTAAAAGATATGAAGGCAGTGACACAATCAAATAATTAAAATTCAAGTTGAGGCTGACATCTGACCTGCAAGTATTGTGCTCCGTGAACAGCAAATAGGAAATACCTAATTTCCAGAAGGTGGAATGAGATGAGAGCAGGAGGAGGGGCCACGTTCCCGTTGAAGACCAAAATCCCCTCTTTATAGTTTGTCTCATTAACTAAAAGCTGCCTAAAGAGAATGAGGATGGCTGTCACCGTGAGTGACCGAGTCTGAGTGTGGGCTGTGTCACCGTAGGACTGCCGTGAATTTGCCGAGGTCTTGTTCACTCTGGATGTCCTGCTTGGTGCTTCCTAAATTATGCACCCCATGTATGCAAGCTCACCCCGGCACAGACATTCCCATTCCGTTAGCACTCTGTTCTTTATAAGCCAGCCTTGTTTTATTGGGGTCTATGAAGTGCTTTTGGTGCCTTTGGGATTGTGCTTACTTTGCTGTTAGTAATTGTGATGGCCAGGCGCCTCACTGAGAAGTCATATCCGAGCAGTTGCACTTGAAAAAGACCTTTTGTGGGCCTGGCGAAGGAGGCTACTGGTTAATTCAGAATGGCCGCTCGAGAAAACTAAACATCTGGTGGACTTTGTGGGATAGGGAGAGGGGGAAATTGACTCAGAGGGTAGTATTGGCTTAACTGATCCTCCCAAATTCTACACAGGAGCGCAGCAGGCTAAATTCTGACCACGCGGCTGCAGGCTGGCACGCTCCTCTGCCAGTGGATCTTCTATATTTTTCTTTTTGAGGCTGCTTTTGGGGATCTTCCTTACTTTCATGTGGGCCACTTGCTAGTTTTGATTTCAATGATAATTTTTTTATGTCTGTCTCTGTAGTTCTGAAAACACATTTAACATTTGTTTTGATTTCCCCCTCCTCCCCTCTCTCCACTCCCCAGTCGGCAGCAAGAAGGGCAGGAACGTCCTGTGCAAACTGTCAAACCACCACTACCACGCTCTGGAGAAGGAATGCCAACGGGGACCCTGTCTGCAACGCCTGCGGGCTCTACTACAAGCTGCACAATGTAAGTGTCAGGGGGGCCAGCCCCAGCCGTCGCCCTTGCTGACGATGCCCAGTGCACAGCGTCACCCTTCCAGGTTCCCCCTTCTCAGTCTGCATGCTGTTCTCTGGGCCGAACAACAGGCCTCCGATAATCAGTGCAGCACAACCCAGTGTAGGGAACTGCTCTGTACAGCGTAGCCTTGCTGAGAGTGAAGGGCTTAAAGACAGACAATCCAGCCCCCGTGGTAGGTGCGGAGAATATCAGGAAACACTGCAGGTAATGCAGCGATCTAACATGGGTGGTGGATTCGGGTCTGGGTTTCTAAGGGAAAAAAACTTCCCCTTGGAAAACAAAAACAAGTCACCATTTATATTTTGATGTTTCTTTGTGTTTATATTTCTGGCAAAAAAAGAGAGCAAAGTAACTAGAATTGTAATGCATGGCATAGAAATTCCTGAAGCGCAGAGGCCCGAGATTCAGTTACTGAGGGGCAAGTCTTGGCTTACCCTGTGCTGTGAATTTTAAATGGATTCTCTGTATAGAAGACATGAGATGAAATGTCTGAGAGATTTCATCTGCTGGCTTTGTCCTACTCGGCAGAGAACCGAGGAAAGCTGAGGAAAGAATCCCAGAGTGCTTACCCAGACCAGGGAAAAGAAATCCTGCCTTTCTCCTTCTATGTGTCATTAGCAGAATGATAATTGTCAGTCACCTGGGTTTAGCTTTGTCAGTTCTAACCTTTTAATTTGGGGACCACCCATGTTGCAGTGTCTTTGCCTTAAAAAAAAAATTTCCCCCCAAACCACTCTGGCTAATAGCTATGACCTAGTGAGGCCTGAAGTTTGCCTTAGTCCCAAAGACAGAATTGTCTTTGCCTCTCGCTGTCACTCTCTTCTTTGGCTCCGCCTGATTTTCCGAAAGTCTCGTGGCCAATCTGACTTTGGCAAAGTCTGGGGCTGAACGGGGAAAAGGCAGAGCGTTTTGCTCACGGCCATTCTGGCAGTCACCTCTTCTTACCCAGGAATACCTGGGAACTGGGGAGGAAGTGTTTCTGGTTAAATTTTTTCAGTCACAGGAGAACTTCTTAGGGTGACCCCAGCACCCTTGTCCTTTCTTACCTTTTGGGGATAAGTTGCTGAGATTCCCAGAGAGCCTGCAAAACTCACCTCCCTGGCTTCAGTGCCACCCTCTTGCTACGGGCCCCGAGCAGGGCCAGCACTGATGGAACCAGGGTCTTCCTTCTCTCTCAGATCCCTGGCCTGTGTCTGCATACATCTATCAGCATGGAAGCCCAAGTCCGTTTTCCCTCAGGGGAATTTACTTGCTCACTGCAGTGGAGAGAAACAGATTGGTGATGAAAATCTGGAAGATTTGGGGCATTCGAGTTTATGAGCTATCCAGTCATCAGCACAGCCTATAAAATTATTTTGGAGTTGTAATTTATGATTTTCAAATAACCTTTCATGTTACTTGATTACAGTGGAACCTCAAATAGTCTCATGAGGTAGACAGAGCAGAAATTATTTCTATTTCCGGTTTACTTGAAGAAATTATGACTCAGAGAAGCAAGTAACTTGTGCAAGGGAACATGGCTGGTGAAGTGGCAGAGGCAGGACTGATTTCAGAGGAGCTGATGGCTTTCCCGGGGAGCATCAGAACTGATGGGGACCAGTGGAAACTCAATGCCTTCTCGTTGTAGAATGTACCCGAGTTCAATTCAAAGCAATGAATTGTGTGTGTTTGTATATATCTTTCCTATTTCCATAGAAGTATGGGCAATTAACCAGGTATGAGTTTCTTTGACTCCTTAGCCATGATGAGATATGATCTCACTTGTGTCCAAGCTAAGATAAATGTTTCTGAATATTATGAATTTCTCATCAAATCGAAGAAAAGTCCAGGCACTCTCTTCACCGCTCATTCTCCTCCTATTCTTAATTAGCTCATGACTTCATGGCTGGGCTCCTGTGGGAGAGAAACTTGCTCATCAGTAAGAGTGGCTTTTCTGTCTTCTCTGGTTTAGTAAGAATTCACAAAAGGGGTTTATTTTTGTGTATTTAACAATAAGAGATACTAATCCATTAACATTCTCTTCGTGTTGTTGTTTGTTCTGCCCATCGAGATACCTGCATATGTATGCCATAAGTTAGTTCCCCTTCTGCTTATCTATGTGCTTAGATAACTACCTATCTCAGTATCAGTGAATCTAGGTGGTGTTGGGACTAGTTATCTGGGTTTGTGTGGCTATCGGTGTAACTAGATGTTATATTTAGATATCTGGCTGTGTGTATCTAGATATCCCGGTAAAGAGCTGTGTGTCCGGACATTATCTGGGGGAAGATTTGATGTGACAGTAGATTCCTATCACCTCTGTAGGCAGCACCTTTACCTTGATTATAACTTTGAAGAAGGAACCCAGAGATGTTCTTTTGGCAACGACCTTTTAGCTCTTCTGCCATCACTTACGCTGCCTTCCTGGCACAAGGGGAAATCAGGTCTCAGCTCCAGTGTGAGGTTCTGTACCCCCCCACCCCCTGAAAAAAACCTAGCTCAGCTCCAGGAAGCTGTGTGTTTGCTGCTCTCAGAAGCGTGGTCAGCAGCCCGTCCCTCTTGGCTGTTTGAATTCTTTCTTCCTTAACTGCTGTTTGTTCACTTTTGGAACAAACAGGTAGATCCTAGAGCCATGAGAAACTTCTTTTTTTTTTCACCCTTGAGGATGTTTTTTCCCAGGAGTCAGGAATGACCGAGACCCTGACATTCCCTCCTTGAGTTGCTTTGCCTCATTCCCTGGAAATGAGGCCAGATGTGGTTTGCTGCATGGGACAGATGGCTGCTATTGCGGTTAATCTGATTCTGACTCCTCATGGAGAGTGGTCTCTGTGGCTTTGCAATGTCCCCTGTCTTGATTCAGCCTACCACCCCCCTCCAAAGCAAATGTATCTTTAAAAGAAGATCAACAAGTCTCATGGAGAAGAGAGAGGTGGTATGCTGTCTCAGAGGCTGAAGACTTGTGACCTTTCGAGTAGTTGCTTGCCTCTGTCTTTAGTTCTTGCCTGGTCTTTGATTTTTAGGATGAGAGCACGTTCATGCTAGGACAGTGCTTTGCATCCCCCCAGTGGTTTAGCTGTTTGCCTAGTTAGCAGGGGAGAGTCAGAACTAGGTAGAAATTGCAATTTTCAGTCATTGCAGTTGCTGTGACATGGGCAAGAGATGACCTTCTGAAAAGATAGGTTGTATTAAAATATGACCCCAGAACATACAAATTCCTGGGGCAGATTTGACCGCACCTCTCTGCCAAAGGGCAGGTAGAAGAGAGGCAGCCAAAATTTACTTTGAATCCGGGTACAGTCCTAGTTTCCCGAAGCAGATGCACATAAACATGTCTGGCCGCCTCGGCAGTGCTTTTAAAGTCCAACACGAATTTCAGGAGAGGAGACAAAATGTTATTTCCCCCTTGAAGATGCCTCCATTCCGATGAAATAGTCTAAGGAAATCCTAATGAATAAGACAAGTTACTATATTTTAGGGAAATACAGTCCTATTGGGTGGTTCTCTAGAATGTGGTCCCTGGGGACTCAGAGTTCCCGCAGGCAGATTTCCCCCCAAGTGGCTGATGTGGATGAACATGATTAATAACCTCTGCTTGGAACACCTTTCCTCTGGTCTCTTAGTTTCGGAAACTGATAGAGGCTGACAGTCAGAGCTCCGCCGCAGACCTAGCCTGCGGGCCCTTGGGTCCCCGGGGAGGAGGCAGGATGGGGTGGGCGGAAGGGGCCCCAGGAGAGCAGAGCCCCGAGCTGGGCAGTCAGAGGGACCTGTGTTGGAGTGGGAAAGCCTGTACCATTTCAGAGCCAGCAACAAAGTAAAAAAAAAAAAAAATTGATCTTTGTTTAGATTAACAGACCCCTGACTATGAAGAAGGAAGGCATCCAGACCAGAAACCGAAAAATGTCTAGCAAATCCAAAAAGTGCAAAAAGGTACATGACACGCTGGAGGACTTCCCCAAGAGCAGCTCCTTCAACCCAGCCGCCCTCTCCAGACACATGTCCTCCCTCAGCCACATTTCGCCCTTCAGCCACTCCAGCCACATGCTGACCACTCCGACGCCGATGCACCCGCCGTCCAGCCTCTCCTTTGGACCTCACCACCCTTCCAGTATGGTCACCGCCATGGGTTAGATTCTCCGCTCGATGCTCAAAGGCCTCCAGGCGAGAGTGCCTCCAGCCCCCTCTACGTGCATTTTTGCAGGAGTCTATCATGAAACCGAGAACCGATGGATATCTGTTTGTTCTGAAGGCAGAAGGCAAAATGTTTGCCACTTTTGCCGAGGAGCTCACTGTGGCGTCTGCGTTCCCAATCACTGAATCTGGATCCCATTTGTGAATAAGCCATTCAGACTCATGTTCCCTATTTAACAGGGTCTCTCTAGTGCTGTGAAAAAAAAAATGCTGAACATTGCATATAACTTATAATGTAAGAAATACTGTACATTTGAAGAAGACTTTATTGCATCTGGGTAGCGGTAAGGAAGGCACAAAGGATGCCAAGAATTTTAAGGAAGATGGGGGAAATCAAGTGTGGAAATTAAGAAGAAACTAGGTCTGATGTCCAAATGGACAAATGGCCAGTTTTGTTTCCCTTCACTGGCCACAGGTGCTTGATGCATTTAAAAAAAAAAAAAAGAAAAAAAGAAAAAAAAAGAACAAAAAAAAAAAGTCGTAGGCGAATCATTTGTTCAAAGCTGTGGGCCTCTGCTTAGGAAATTGTATCAGTTCGGGCAATCCGTGTTAACACTCACATTTTGCCATCGAGGGTTTCAGATAGCCTTTTCCCAGGCCTACATGCTGCGTGATCCAGTCCCTGTAATTGTTGTTTGTATGTATAATTCAAAGCACCAAAATAAGAAAAGATGTAGATTTATTTCATCATATTATACAGACTGAATCGTTGTACAAATTTATTTACTGCTAGTGTTAAGATCTGCTTTTTTTTTTTTTGTTTAATATTTTTCTTCTCTCTCAATTTTTGGTTGAATAAACTAGATAATATTCAATTGACCTAAGGTGATTGTGCTCCAGAGGGCTTCTTTTCCCTTTTGTTTTTTGATGATATTTATTAAATAGCTTCTAAGGGTACAGCAGCATCTGTCGTTTCACTCACTCCTCCCGCAGCCTGTGCTATGAGGGTAGCAGTGTATGAGCTACCGACATGCATGTCAGCGCCTTAGGCCGGACAGCCCTGGTCCGGGGAGCAGCCTGGCTGATTGTTAGCTCTGTTGTACTCTGTGTTAGTGATCACTGCCTTTAATCTAATCTGTTGGAATAATAATATAAAATAATAATAAAGTGGAAATATTTTAAAACAACCCAATAACATCGTATCAAAGTGTGGCCACGCTCTTCTAGAACCCTGTAGCTCTAGCTAATTTAAGAAAAAGAAGTTTAAAAAGAAACAACACCCAAACATGTGAAGTTATTCACTAGGAGATCATGCAAACCCCAGATCATCCACGTTTATTCCTTTGGGAAACTGGGCTCTATAGAGCCTTCCATGCAGTGCGAGGATTTACGCTGGGGTGGGCGTAACTTCCGGGGTCCCTCAGTGAGCTGCAGCTCCCTCTTCCTTGTGCACCTCGAATGAGGAGCCAGTCTTCTCGCAGGAGAAACGGGAAGATGCCCTCGCCGAGATTCCCAGGCGGACTGCCGCTGAGGGGTTCCTCACTGTTCTCTGCAAGACGTGAAGGAGCTGGGCTGGTTCTTGAGGTCATTTCTGTTGCTTTTCTACTGTCGAATTGAGTAACACCACATGGAGAGTTTATTGGAATGTTCGCGAAACACGAAATAACCGTTTTGTAACTTATGCTGTATAGTTTCCTTTTCCTCTGTTGACCGAATGTGTAACGATGACACACATTTAAAAACTTCTGTTAATCACCTTTCTGCTTTCTTAGCAAATATTTTAAACCTAAAGTTAAATGTTGAAATAAAGGAGTCGAGAATCACTGAGATGCAGATGGAGATCTTACTGGGTCCTAGTTAATGATCTACAATTCCAATGTTGTTTTCAGTTTCTTTTGAGGCACCGAAGGAAATCATCATCTATTGCCATCTGAAACTTGGGAGATTTTGTGGTAGGGTTCCAGTGTCTCAGGATTCACTACCTCGCTTCTTCACGAACAGATCTGAGTTAATGAGTGCCCTTTCACCTTAAGAACAGGGAGTTGAAATTCTTGGCATTCTTAGGGTGGGAGAAGGTGGGGGTGGGGGGGCACACAGAAAAATCCCAAACTCAGTACTCTAGCTCCATTTGTTTTAGGTACTATAGTGGCATATTTGATTTTATTCCTTCAGGAAAATGTCATTTTATCATCCTGTATATTGAGTCAACATTCTAAGATATTTCCAGAAGATATGAGAGATTTGAAAAAAATATATGATTGCTATATATGATTCAGTTTCTTAGAAGGTTATATATTTTCATGGTTTCAATGGTTTTGTTTTTTCTTCATTTAAAGTAAATATAAGACACACTAGGAGAGCAATACTAGAGAGGGTCTCACCTAGAAAAACATAACAAGATCATAGATCTTAAATATTGCTTAAATATTTTTGAGTAAACTGTACCTCTAATTAATTTTCAACCTGTTTTGCCTCAGTTTTTAAATAGTTGCATTAGCTCATCCATAGATTACTTGAGAAATATGTACACAAATTTGGGTTATTTCTCTAAAACATTTAAAAAGCCAACATAATAGAAAAAAAATACTATGTGGTTATTGCACAGCATTGGTATTTGTGAACTCCTCTCATATTTCTAACAGTGAAGTTTATGAAGTAAAAAATTCGAATTTAAGCGCTTTTTATGTATTCAACAAGTACCTAGCAAGTGTCTCGGTTGGAGTCCATTTAAAACCACTTTCTGTTTTTTAAACAGATCAGGAAATAGAGAAACCAAGACTTCAGTGTCTCATTCTTACTTTGTGACATTTACGTGTTATTCCCCTTTCAAAAAATCTACATGCGCTGTGGTGCGGTTCCCATTTGGGCCCCTGGGTTGGTTGCCAGGCAGACAGTAGGCCACAGAAGTGGGGACACCCAGAGCCTGCCTTCTGAGCTCAATGTCTATTCTCTAAACCTTTCTGTTTTTAAAATTACTCAAAAAGCCGGTTCATCATCACAGAACTTCATTTCAGTATTTCCTGAGCCTAGGACTCTGGGAGGGGAGCAGATTCTTCCCAGGTACTGCGTGCCTGACTGAGTTTGGTAAAACACCTGTTCACAAAATTAAAGCACCCAAACTCAAATGCCATCCACGGTCTGCCTCTGATACTTTCCTCACAATGGTGAATTGTCTTATTTCCATTTCAAAGGTTTAGAAGCATTATTTTTTTTTAATATATATTTTATTGACTTTCCACAGAGAGGAAGGGAGAGGGATAGAGAGTTAGAAACATCGATGGGAGAGAAACATCGATCAGCTGCCTCCTGCACACCTCCTACTGGGGATGTGCCAGCAACCAAGGTACATGCCCTTGGCCGGAATCGAACCTGGGACCCTTCAGTCCGCAGGCCGACGCTCCATCCACTGAGCCAAACCGGCCAGGGCAGATTTAGAAGCATTATTGCTCCATGTACTCTTTTGTGACATCGCCCTGTCCTCAACCTCCAACCCACCCCCAAATTTAGAACCATTTCTGTGATCTCTGCTGGACAACAGCCATTATCGACTCTTCTGTTGTTAAATTCCCTCCAATTTCCAGCTAAGGAGAGAATGAAAAAATTTTAATTAAAAAATAAAAGGCCAAAAGAAAACTTTTGAACGATGGCACATTATATTGCGGGTTTATCCATAGAACACAAGTTTGAACCGTTCTCCAAAACAGCGAACACATCAACTCCTTTCCTGTGCTTTCGAATGAAACAAACTTCGGAAAAACATTTTCATTTTTGTTTATTCCATCTTGTTCAAGTGGTGTGAATACACCCTCAGATGGGACTTGTCCACACCCTTTGCAAAAGCCCAGGAAAGGGAAAACCCCAGAATTCAGAGATACTCATTGATCATTTGAACATATGATGATGATGGGCCCAGAAGTCTGAGAACTTGGGATCCTGATTGTGCCACAGAATGATCTGAGGCCGTTGGCTAGATTTCTCTGGGAGCCAGCTCTTTATCTGTTACTTAGATGAGATGGCCTCAAGCCCCATGAGTCCATTAGATGATGATGATGATTATTTTTGAGAACATCCTTGATTAGGAAAGGTGTCCTTACACCCTTGTCAGAATTATGACCAGTTCATATGATTCCGGAAGGGGCCGAATTGTCCCACTCCCCTCTGTCCTTAGCATTATCTTGCAAAACAAAAATTAACTTGTATTTTGTGACTGTCAGCCCAGGACAGGAGTTAGTGTCCCAGTCTGCAGAGTCCCTGCTATTTCTGAGATGTGTCTAGGCCCCTCTGGAGTGGAATACACAGGGCTTGCTTGTCCTGCTGATGTTGGCAGCATGGTTCATATTTCACTCATCCATTGTGTAAAGAAATTCTGCCTGAACTGCTTACAGGCTATTCCAGGGCAGAGCCAGAATCCAGTCTTTCTTTCTCCTTGTGCCCCCTCTCTCTGATCTCTCTGGAGAAGGGGATCAACGGAGGAAGCAGATCAAACTTCCCCAAAGCTGTTCCTTTTCTGGGACTCCATGTGGACTTGGGTATCTCCTGGCTCTTTCTCACTTGTGTTTGAGCTTCTTTGCAGGGGATCTCGGTACATTAGCCACATTGTTTGTGGTGCATTTTGACAATCCCCTGTCATGTCTGTGTGCACAGTCTGGCAGGCTGGCACTGGAGCCGGGATTTGGAGAGCAGGCCCACTCCCCTGCCCATCCCTGTCCTGCCCTCCCGACCCTGCCCCCATAGAACAAAAAGCACTCCTCTGTACTGTGTTCCAGTGAAAGCCCATACATGTGCAAACACAAGGAGAAGAGTTTGTCTTCTTAAGGAAGCCGTTTTGCAACTTAGGGATGTAGTGTGGAGACAGGCAAGGCAATCTGCTCCCAGAACGGGGTCCTCATTTGGTGAACTGGTTTGAATGAGATCCCACAGCAGAAGGATTGGTTGGTGTCTGCACGATGCCTAATTACTACCAGGTAGTCAACTAAGAAAGCAACCCAATTGGGGATTTTTTAATTTTTGGCCTTTGGGCATAAGAAACTTCCAAAAAATGACAGTTTTCTTTTTTTCTGATTATAAAATTAGTTAATACTTATTGACCAAACTTGTTAAGTACCCCTCCACACACACTCAAAAAAATTTTTTTTAAAGAAGCTGAAGAAACAGGACTTTTTGGGTTGCTGTTGAGTTGGCTGTGTGAATCCAGTCTTTTGAACAGTTGATCTGGAATGTCTTAATGAATCCTATGACCCTGGAGGGAGGGTGTGGCGTGGGTGCTTGGGTAGAGCATTTGCTTTTTGAGGGTCATTACAACTCCATTTTGTAAACTAGGAAGGGTCATTAAGTTAAATGCATCTTGTAAAAGGTGGTCGCTCTCTCCCTTCTCACGGGTTGGGGAGGCTCACTCCCCTGTGTTGGGACTGCCTCTCACAGCCATTGCAAGGATGGCTGGTTCCTCTTAAGCACAGACGCCAGGCAGCTCTGAACACACTGTCCTATCCGACCACAGCCCCACACACACGGCAACTGCCGGCTCTGAGCTGAAGCTGTCTGGGTTTCCCTCCTTGACATCCCATCATAGTGAGTCAGAAATTGTCTTCTCAGTTCTCCTCTGCTGTAGGCAACCATTCCTGTGTTAGGCCCGTAAGCAACCTGTCTTCTATAAACTGACCCTTGGGGCACAAAGCCATCCTGTTCTTTACTTTGATTACCGTCAGGGGCAGAGTCGCCTGAGGTGCCTTGTAGCAGGCTGGGCCTCCCTCAGAGAATTCCACATTTTTCAGTGGTCAACTGATTGCGTTCACTCTTCTGAAGACCACAGGACTCCTGACAATGGCCTGGAGCCCTGGTCTTCCTAGAAGGACAGGGGGACTGGCCATCTGTTCAGCCTGGCCCTTGGGGCTCATTTAGGCTGGATGTTGAGAGGAATCAGACTGAAGAAATGGGCTGGGAGGCTGTCACATGACACACAAAGGCTATCAAACACAGATCACAACCTATCAAACCACTGAGAAATGATAGCCAAGGTTCCCATTGAGCACGACCTGTGTGGAAGGCAAATTGATTTTCTTACTTGATTTCCAGGAAAGCCCTGTCAAGTGGGAAGTTTATTATCCTTGTTTTGTGGATAAGAAAATTATGGGGTAGAGAAGGCAAGTAAGGTGCCCAAAGTCACACACTGGTGAGTGGATTCTCTGGGACTTGAACTGAGCGGGGTACAGAGCCCACACCTTGGTGGAATTTGGCCCACAAGAAGCAGCCAGCACTATTGTGCTCAGCATGGCAGCCCTGTGACACATAAGACAACTCCAAACCTTTTGTTGGATACACGAATGACTCATTAGACATAGTGGTCTCTAATCTGACTGCATTCTGGTTGGGTAGCAGTAGATGTGAGGCAGGAAGGACGTGTTCGCAGTTCCTCAGAGGCTTGGTAACAGATCTCCAGGAGCACTGAAATCTGAGGCTCCCAGACAAACTCTTCCAAATGTCAAGTCCACTGCCCTGATGAAGCCAAAATCTCTATTAGTTTCCTACTGCTGCTGTAACAAATGACCACAAATGTGGTGGCACACCACAGCCCACATTTGTTCTCTGTCACTTTGGAAGATCCAAAGTCTGAAGTTAGTTTCACTGGGCCAAGGTCAAGGTATGGCAAATGTGGTTGCTTCCAGAGGCTCTGGAGGAGAATGTTTTCTGCTTTTTCTGGCTTCCAGGGGCCTCCTGCATTCCTCGGCTCATGGTCCTTTCCTTGTATTGCTCCGGCCTCTTGCTTCCATCCTCACAACTCCATCTCCTTTTTGGTAAAAAAAATAGTAGTCGTCCCTCCCCTGGAGAAAGTTATGACTTAGAGGTGACAGTAGAGGAAAGGATCCTCTTCCCTCCCTCTCTGGGGTGAGGTGTGTGATGGGAAGCTGGGGAAGTTTTCTACTCTGCATAGTTTACGAGCCCCAACTAGAGATGGGCCTGTGATCTTGTTCTTATTTGCATCAGACATTAATCAACTGATATTGGCCTCACTGTCTGTGCAGGTCTTTTCTGACACGAAGGTAAAGAAATAAGGAAATAGAGACATTCCTTTCTTAAACCTAGGGCAGTTTCATACATGACTCCTGACCTCAGAGGGTGACTCGGGGTCTTTGGACCCCATGGTGAGGTGGGAGTGTGATCTTGTTCATCTTAAAGATGCATTTATTGAGACATGTTGATGAGATGGGCAGGGAGGAAGCTCTCTTTCTGTGTCTTGTTGCTATGGGGACCTTTCTGTAATGGTGGAGTATAATAAAACGGTACACACCCCTGTTATTCTGCCCTCTTGATTGTGTGGGAGCGAGGGCATTTCCATGACAGCATTTCACTGGCATGAAAGTTTGATAGCATGAAATTTCAGAGCCTCTCGTGGGTGAGGAGCAGGATACATGTGGGTAGGAACTGGCCTTCTCTCAGCTCCCAGTATATTATACCAAATAAGTGAGCATCTAATCTGACTATGTGTGAAGTCAACCCTCCCTGAAAGAGGCCTACAATCTCTTTGCAGTGACATGATGTGCCTGGAAACAATTAAATTGTAAATGCAGGTCTGGCTCCCTGGTTGACCAGGTTCTGATGTGCAGTCCTATGCTTATAACAGAGACGACAGGAGGGCCATGCCCTCCTAACTGGATCAGGGGCCTGGAGCTGCCACTGGGCCACCCTAAATGTGATTGGTGGTGGCGTGAAGGGATGGAGCTTGGAGCTGAATTCACTGTGCTGCTGCTCTGGCTGGCGTACCACACCCCCAATTCCACCAGAGGCTGACTATCCAGTTTGTGGATTAGACAGGCCCTGCGTTCAACCTTTCCTCATAGATTCCAGATCCAGCCCCCTCCTCCACCCCTTAGCACATCCGTTCCAAGGGAAGGCAGGAGCGTGGACGGCCCGCTTTACTAATCGCCAGCAGCTCCGATGCAGGTAGAGGTTTCCAACTACAGCATGTCTAAGATGAAGTTTGGGGATTAGGTGTCTCTGCTTTCCATTACCACAGATAGAAGAGCTGGCGGAATGTCCGCCCTCGTAGCCAGCTGGCTGGACAAAGGTGAAAGGAGAGGAGGAAAGAAAGAGTTATGTATCAATCCACTTTTTCCATCCTCGCGGTCCTCTAAGGTGCCCTGCTGGCCTGTGTCTTCTCTCTGTCACGACCTGGGAAACGGAAGCTCTAGGGACATATCTGAGTTATCCAAAGATACAGAGGGGCCTGTCCCCAGGGGCTTGTCCTAGACTGTGGAGGGCTGGGGGATCTGTTCTCGGCATTAGCAGTGAAACATAGAAAAGTCTGCCGTGTAAGTCCTAAACTTAAGAGAAATGCTGCTGAGAAAAAGATGTTTGCTTTCTAGATAAAGTTATCCTGAATGGGAGATCTCACCTTGATTTCATATCTTTAAAAAAAAGTTCCCGTCCTGTCAGTGGTTGTTTTAGTCCCTGTTTTAGAACCGTGCTTTGCATCCTCCAGCCACTGAACTTAATGTTTGTGACTATGTGACAAGAAAAAGGCCCACTTGATTCTAGAGTTTCAGTGGATTTTCACTGAAGACAGAGCAGTAATTTAGTGAGAAGGATGCTCAGGATGGGCTGAAATTTGCAAATCAATACAATGTGTTGGCTTACTCAGAACTTCCCCATTTTGTTAAGGATTACATTTCTACATGGTTTGCAGACTAGATGTTAATCAGTGGCTGTTGGCCAGAGAGGGCTAACCCTACCAGCAAATAAATGCATTTAAGATGTTAGAAAGTGACCGAAGAGGAATATGTATGCAGAGGCCTAAAGAATATGAAACCAGTTAAGAACTCAAAGGTCATTTTGTTCAGGGCAAAATTCTTGTGCATGGTGCTGACAGTTTGCCCTCTGGGTGTTTTCAGAGCTTAAAGGATCAAGCTCGTCCACGTGAAATATGGAATGTCTCCTACAGAAGTCCCATGCCCCCCTCAGCCAACCTTTTGGCCCTGTAATTAACATGGCTTCAGCTTCCTGTTGGATACCACCCTGCTGATAGCTCTAGCGTAGGCAAGGCCTCACTGAACTCATGGGCTGGCATCTCTGGAGGTTGTTTAAAGAAGGCTTAAGTAATAAAATAAAATGGAACACTCAACACTCCATAGCTTATGTTAGGCTAAGTGAAGGGAGGGGAGGGTTGTCATTTTCCATGTCTGAGATCAGTTCCCCGTGACAATGAAGCTTCTTTGCCACTATGCAGAAAGCCCACCAGGGCTGATGAGATTGTCACTGTCAAAATGGACTGCCATGCATGGAGGGGCAAACTGTGACATTCCATTTAAAAACTGGCTTATTTTCCTAGAGGTTGATGGGGAAGAGGAGGCTTCTTTGTTGAGTTTTGCATGTAGAAGAAGCCGCTAACACCTTAAAACTCAAACCGAGCACCCATGGGAATGCTAGGCACTGGGGATGATGCGATATTTGGGTCAAAGGGGCCTTTCTGTGTCTCTCAACACAGAGCACAGTGCACTTCGTTCAATAATAACATCAGCTAATGCATAAGGTGGCCACCAGGTCTGGAAATGTAGCAATTGTTTTATCATGTAAGGAAATGAATATCAATAACCACTGACATTGTTTTCTATATTTCTAGACTTGGTGGCCACCCTGAACACTGAGCACTTACTATGTTCTTTACAGGTGTTTTCTTGCTTAATCATCCCAACAGCCCTAGCATGTAGGGATTCTTATTTATCATCCCCATTTTCCAACAGAGAGGATTAGCTAGAGAAGCTAAGGTGAGTAATACACTCACAGCTTGTCAGACTCCAGAGCTGTGTTGTAAGTTCTGCTCTCTCTCTCCTCTGAGTGGCCAGCCCTTCTCCACCTAATCAGGAGCTGTAGGAAGGATGCTGTGGTCTTAGTCCTCAGGCTCTTGCATTGTTTTTCTCAGAGCGCTTTCCATTGGCTCTTTAGATAGAGCGATTGTCTTGCAGTTTCTCCCTTATAAGGCAGCCTGGCCACTTAAACTTCTCTCACAGCAGGCAAGGTGAGAGCTCACAGCCGAAGTGCTCAGGGCTTTAGGGCCTCAGGGACAGTGTCCCTTAGGGAATGTTCTGGACAGAGGCAGTTTGTGTTTAGACTTATTGATTGGTGGTCACTGGCAGTCTTTGGAGCCCAGCATAACCTGCCATGTGGAAGCTCTGGTCTTAAAATCCCCTTTCAAAACTGAAGGAGGATGTGGTTGCCTACTGGACACTTGCAAAGAGTGGTAGTTTCCTTTCAAATTGCTTGCTTGCCCGAACACTGGAGTAGGTAACGGGCACCGCTTGGAGACTTGCCGCTCTTAATTATGTCCCAGCTGGTAAAACTCAACCAAACTCATCACAAAACACTCAGTCCAATAAAAGAACCCACGTTTTATAATGGAGAAATTAGCCAGTGTTGAGCCGTAGAGGTTAGGGAAACTGCCATAAAATATAATTATAATACTAATAATATTAATAGTGGTACACTATACATTGCCTCCTGCCTTTCATCCCAGATCTGAGAGTGGCTGGCTAATGCTAATTAATATAGCTTGCCTTGTATGAGTCTGGAAAAGGAAGCATGAATTTTTATTTTTTTAAATTAATGGTGCCCCTTGGCTTGGTCAAAATAAAGATGGAGACGCAATCCTGGAGCCTTTGTCCAAGGACCTGAAGGGCATTCCAAAGTTGTGTATTGAATGGAAGTGGTAAGCACTCAGGACTGGGTTCCAGACTCCCTGAAACCATCAGGTTTCCCTGTCACTGACTTCCTGTGACATTCGGGTCCAGTCTTGCTTTCTCTGTCGGGGAGGTGGTACAGGGAGAGCAGGAGATGGTAGTCTTTACATGCTTCTTTCCCGCTTTGGGATTGGACAGAAACACAATGAGGACAGTGTTTAGGAGCCTGTTTTTAACTTATGGTGCTCTGGGTGTTTGGTTTCTATCCCCCGTCTCGCTGGGCTTGGCCAAGAAGCAGGTTTGGTTAGTGATTGAAAAGGGCTCCTGAGCACCCAGAACTCTGATGTTGTTGCTTTGGAAGAAGGAATGAAGGTGAGGGGAGGACCCAGCATGTGCAGCAAAGTTTCCAAAGGTGGTATTTCAGTTGTGTGTTTCTTTATTCCCATGAGTTTGGGGCACTAAGGTGACAACCAGAGGGACACACTCTCCAGAGTAAAAATCAGGTGGAGGATTTTGAAAGAGATAAGAATAGGAGGATCCAGATATATTCCTTGACCTGCAAACCGGGCTGTCAAGGCCAGGGTCAACCCTGTAACAGGCAGCCCATCTGTCCCTTCACCTTTCTAGCTGTAGCATAGTGGTAAAGAACACAGATTCTGGAGTTGGATGGCCTGAATGCAAATTCTGGCTCTGTCACTTAATAGCAAATAACGTCAGTTGCTTCATTTGTAATAAGGGGATTTAGTTATTGTAGGGGTTAAGTGAAATACTGTATATAATGTCCTGAGAACTATACCAGTCACTAATTTAGCCTATAATGTTGAAGAGCTATTATTATCCCTTCAATTCTGAAGTCTTTCCAGAGACTAGTTACCAATGGATTACCTGGCAAGGATTAGTTGATGGCAGGGTCATAAGGAGAAGCACCTAGATGGTCAAGGATCTTTTGAGTAGGAAGAGTAGGAGGGCTAAAAAGGTATATTTACCTTGTTCTATCTCTGCCATGCCCTGCAGGGGTCCTTGAACAGTGAACTTGAAAGCACTTCTGGGCAAAGGTGGGAGTGGGTTGGTGAGATGCTAAATGACTGCAAACCCAATGCTTTGGAAAATGATCCAAAATAATTTATTCAGGATAAACATTCCAGACTAGGAGAATCTTCTGGAGTCCACACGGAAGATAGAATCATGGAAGATGAGTGGATGAGATGCTGGAAGGGAAATTTGAGGAAGCAGCAAAATTGGAATGGAGCCACAGGGCAAGACCAGTTCAGTGCATTTCTGTTTCTGGGCATGTTTAACAGTATGAGAGTTACACAGGAAGCCTTAAATGGAGACTGGCCTTGCATCTCAGGGAAGCCAACCACTATACTTTGCAAGGATTGTAAAAGGCGATTAGTTGCTATCTGTGACATCTAAGATGAAGCTGGGTATTGGTTCATTCTTGTGCTTTATTCTTGAGCCCAGAGCAAGTAGAGGATTCCATGTTGTGTGACTAGGAAGCTCCACATTGGCACAGCACTAATGGTCTCCATCAAGGGATGGGGGAACAAATCGAAGCATTCATGATGAACGCAAAGCAAATGACAACCAAAATGACTTGCCTTTTGAGAGGTGCTACTAAACTTTAAAAAGACAGTTATTGGACAATGAAAGACTTTGCTTTACAAAGGCACTAAACAGGAACGTAGAGGCAGTTACTCATTAGGAATTGGCCAACAAAGTCAAATTTCTAAATGTCTGTCTGAAATTCCATTTAAAAAATTCCCTAGAATTCTAAGGTCTGGTATAGCAATGGTAAGTACAGTTCAGGTATTAATTTGTACTGTTCTCTGTCAGTGTTATAAAAAGGCAAGAACTAAAATCACCAGTATGAGAAATGGATGTCTGCCAAGGGCTTGGGTTAGATTTTTTTTCTACCTCTTGGAATCACGAGGCTTATGACTGAGAGTGATGAAAAACATCCAGAATGCTAGATATTCTCAGATTTTGTCCTAACTTCCTCTTGTTACCTGATACCGGACAAGGGCTTACTTTCCTTGTGCTAGAATTTCCTCATTTCAAGACCATGGAATACCATGGTAATTATAGTGTATGGTTCCTTGGGTGAAGGGAGTATCAATCAGAAAGTGTTGTCAGCTCCGTTGTGGCCTATTTTGTTACCCCCAAGGGTTGGTAGTGTAGCCAAGACTGAGGTCAAATAGGTGGAAAATATTGAAACATGTTCCAATGCAATGTGCCATTTAACCCAACATGTAAAATACTCATGGTGTCCAGAGTAAAATATCAGCAGTGTGGATATCAGCCCCACACGTACTCAGAAAAAGGAAAGGTTAATAAAATGTAACACTATTGAGACCTTGGCCTTCAATTATAGGATCTGATGTTATCATATTGAGTGGTGTTTATATCTGAAGGAATGTGTGTCTACATGTTTCTCCATGGATGTGTAAGCATTTACATGTTTATGTGTTTATCTTGATATTCCAATCCAAATATATATTAGTTTAGGTTTATTCATTATCTTGAAATGCCTATATATTTTTACTTTTTCATCAGAATAGGTATCAGAAGCTTAATATTTGGGTAGGAAAGAGGATTTTTTCAGGGGTTCCTTCTCATTATGAAGGGCAAAATTCACTGCAAAGGTCAGTGAGGTCCACTGTGATGATCTCATGTTTGGATTGGGGACCAACTCAACAAGAACTCAGAAGCCCTGTTCTTCCTTGGAGAGGCAGGCATGGGGAGTGTGTAGCCTTTCTGTGTGTGTTGCTGGCCTGTGCTTCTTGTGGAGCACAGAGAGGCTGGGAAGAGTCCTTGGGATGTCATTTAAGGGTCAATCAACTATCTGAACGCTTATCTAAACCAGTTTCCTAAAGTGTTCAGGCAATCAGCCATCATATAGGACTTAGGTCTCTGACTCTTCCCAAATCTGGAATTCTTTTAGAACCCTAGAGGGTCAAGGAAGCACATTTTTTCTTTTTGGCACTTTTGGAAGATGTGTTTCCATGTAAGCAAGGCAAACTTGTCTGGTTATGTGCTATGGCTGTGCATGCACAACATTCAATTACATCCTAAAGAGGAGACACATTTTTCAATGAAAGTATTAAGTGCCCACTATATCTCAGACATAAGGCTACACCTTCTGTAGTGATACAAGGGTATGAAAGGTGCACAAAACTTCAAAACTGAAAAAGAAATGATTCAGACACATTAAGAGAAACAGGTTTGACGGCTTCTCCTGCCTCTGGTATCCTACTGACTTGTGGCTAGAGCTGATAAATGGCAGTGGTAAATTCCATAGGGTGGCTCTTCATAAAGAAAATTAGTGGCTGCATAAACTCAGATACTCTTAAAATTAGGCAACAAAGCTAAGTCCCAGTTAATCCCACAACCTGCCAGAGCTTAAGTAGAGCTCATGAGGACAGAATCCCTGGATCATACATTTTTATATTATAGAAAATATACTTTCTCATCTGTAAAATGGAGTGTTTCTATGGTGGTTAGATGAGATAACATAGGTAGAACATTTAGCCTAGTAATGGCATAGAGTAGATATTCAAGAGATGGAGACTATTATTAATATTACTAGAGGCCAAGTGCATGAAATTTGTGCATGGGGGCGGGGTAGGGTCCCTCAGCCCGGCCTGCACCCTCTCACAATCCAGGACTGCTGACTCCTAACCGCTCGCCTGCCTGCCTGATCCCCGCTAACTGCTTGCCTGCCTGCCTGATTGCCCCTAACCACTCTGCTTGCCTGCCTGATCACCCCTAATTGCTCACCTGCCTGTCTGATTGCCTCTAACTGCCTTTGCCTTGGCCCCCGCCATGGCGGCTTTGTCTGGAAGAACGTCTGGAATGACGTCCGGAATGTCGTTTAGCTGTCTGGTCTAATTAGCATATTATGCTTTTATTATTATAGATTAGAACCATCAATATGCTTAATACCTCCAAAATGATGCTAAAAATAATAATTGTTGGTAAGGATGTGAGAAATTGAAACCTTTGTACATAAAAAAAATTAAAAATAGAACTATCATCTGATTCAGCAATACCATTTTATTCACTTCTGGGTGTTTATCTAATATAACTGAAATCAGGATCTTGAAGAGCTATTAGCACTCCTATGTTCATTGCAGCATTATTCACAATAGCCAAATCGTGGGAACAAGTGACAGATGAATAGGTAAACAAAATATGGTTTATATACACAATGGAATACCACTCATCCTTAAAAAAGAAGAAAACTGCAATATATGACAACATGGATGAGCTTGGTGGACATTACGCTAAGTGAAACAAGCTGTCCCAGAAGGACAAATTTGCCATAATTCCACTTATATGAAGTGTCTAAAATAGTTAAGTTCACAAAATTAGAGAGTGAAATGGTGATTGCCAGGAGCTGGGGGAGTTAAGAAAATGGGGAGTTACTAATCAATGAGTATAACATTTCAATTACACAAGATGAATAAGCTCTAGCTATCTGCTGTACAACATCATACCTGAAGTCAACAGTAATGTGTTGTCCACTTAGAATTTTAAGGGGGTAGATCATATGTTAAGTGTTCTTACCAAGATTCAAGATGGAAGATGCATGGGGTCAAATGGAGAGAAAACTTCAAGAAGTGGGAGAGAAAGGGATCAGCAGCAAAGGCCTTGGAAAAAGAAGGTTGAATCAGTCTCTGGAGAAAAGAAAAGTATAGATGGAAAAAGATGCAGAAGTGGGAGAGAGGCAAGGAAGAGGGTGCCATGACAGATGTCACACCTCCAGTTCCTTGAGGCTGATGGCGGGGACTGGAGATATATCATAACAAGGACCATGTTCTCAGTAAGGCAGGAGGCCAGACTGTCCACAAGGAGGGCAGGAGGGTTAGGCAGGTTGTGGATTACAAGGGATCGCTTTTGGGATTCCCTGAGAATTCTACAGGGAATTGATAGGGAATCAGCAGGAGATGACTAAAGGATGCCAAGCAGCAGGGCAGGCCCCAGTGAAGTTAGGGACTTTCTCCAGCAATGCTCAGATGTCGAGGGACCAGAGTGGGGAATTAGACTGAGACTGGATATCATGGCATGCCAGGCCAGATGTCTTTTTTGAGACTAATCCCCATAGTAAGTAATGCAAATGAGCAGGGCAGACAATAAGAATTCAGAAGAAATAAATTGCTTTCTACTGCTTAGTGGAGGTAGGAACACAGGCGCTAAAGCTTTGAGGTGGTCTCTGTGCTCAGGCTACCTTTTCTGATCCACACCCTTTTGGGGGCCTCCTGTAGGCAACTGTCAGATTCTCATTGCATGATTTTTTTCTTCTATGAAAGATGATAGAGTGACTCCCCTGAAAGACAGGAAAATCTGACCCATTGTTTGTACTCCACTCTACTCATCCGTATAGGATGTCTGCCTTCTTTATGGCTCCTTTAATAGGCAATGTTTAATCATCACTGTCAGGCATTGAAGGGCAGCCTTCAGCATCAATGGCCTGCTGGCAGTTTATAGTCCCAGGGCCATATGTCCCAGAGTAATATTGAGGGTTGCAATTCCGTAAGGATGAAGAACAGCAGCAGCAGCAGCAACAACATGAACCATGACTGATGGAAATCTGCAGGTAATTTTGCATCAACCTGGTGAAGTTGATTGCCTAATGGGTGAATGCTCTCAAGTTCATATTTAAAGCTGTGTTCTGCATCAGGTGGCCTTCTGAGCTACCTTCTGAGCTTTGAGAGACCCTGAAAGAGAGAGGGGAAAAAAAGGAATGGTGAATATGGATCAAGGGCACTAGAGTTGGTCTCAGAAGACCTGGGTTTGAGTCCACAAGCATCCACTAACTAACCAGGTGACCTCTGGACCTCAGACTCATCGTGTGTAAAATGGGCACACTAATATCTACCTTGTAGCATTATTGGGGAGATATATGAGATAGTTTGTGAATAATACATACCTCACAGAGTATGTGATGTCATAGTTATTTGTTTTTGATGTTTGTCACCCCCACTGGATGAAGACTCCCTTGAAGGCAGAAACCATGTGTCCTTGGAGGCATGCCAGTTATCAATAAATGTGGAGTGAATGAGTTGCTGGAGATCATAACCAGCATTCCCTAAATAGTTAGGTACCAGGTTCTGTACATGCATTATTTTATTGCCTCTTTGCAACAATATTATGAGGGAAATACTGTTATTATTTTACCAATGAGGGTTAGAGAGATTCAATACCTGCCTAAGTTCACATAGCTAGTTAGTGGTGGAGTGACCGCTTAGCCACTGTTCTGAGCTGTCTCAGAAAGAAACACAGGTGCAGGAAAATGCTTAACTCAAGGATTTGAATCTCAGGGGTTTATCAGCTATGGTGAAGCCAAGATGAGAAGGTATTTGGTCAGGAGCTCTAAGAGTCTTCAAGTTGTATCTCCTCTTGGAACTGGAAAGAGATCGGGCTACTGGTCTGCCACCCACATCATATATTAGGCAAAAAGCATTCACACACTGTTCCCACAAACAAGCCTCCATTAGGGTGGACACAATGGAGGGCAACCCTGCAAGAGAAGGGTGAGTACTGGCGGGGCTGGGTGGGCTCTGAGACCTGGAATGCCTGCCAGCGTTTCCTGCTCCCAGGCTGCTGCTCTTGTGATTAATGGGGCAGTGGAAAATTCCGCTCTTGGTTTACTTTTTTCCCTGAACTGAGAACTCGATTTAGGAGCAGAAAGTGCCCCAGGGTGATGCTTTCCCATTTGTCAGGATGTGGAGCGCTCCACCTCACCTGGATAGGTGTCTCGAGTTGCAGCTGGGCCAGGTGGGGATTGGGCCAGGTGAGGATAGGGCCAGGTGGCGATTGGGTCAGGCAGCACCTCCACAGGCTCATTTGCTCTGGGGGGAGAGGGGCCCTGGGAGTGTGGAGTTGTTATTTTCCAGGTCCCTAAGCTTCTGTCATCTTGCTCGATGGAATGCAGTCTTATATGGCATTGGTTCCATGATGTGAAAGTAAAATGTCCTGCTCTGGAGTAGCCTTCTTTCCCAATGTTACAAAAGAAAAAATGTTGTCTTTAAAGAGTTTCAGAAATATGCTCCCAAATTAACAGTAGTTACCTGCGAGGTGGGATTATTGGTGCTCTCACTTCTTAGTACTTTACTTTCCAGATTTCCACAATGAGCATGAATTGCTTTAATAATCAGAGCACACGAGGAAAGCTCCCGCATGCTAGCCTTCCCTTGAGCTCACCCGGGTTCCTCATTGCACTCCTTTGGGGGAGACAGAAGCCGGCTATCCTCTTCTTCTGAGTGGACCTACTTCAGTTTACCCTTGAAGCAATTCCCGGTCCTTTACTTTTTTTATTGCTCCCATTAAAAAACACCAACAAATATGAGATCTAAAATGTTTATTATTCTCCTATGATGAGTTTAATCTCTTAATGAATTTTTGACTTGCCTCCAATCTTTTCTGTATCTATCCATGACCTTATATTTCAGGTTCTCCCTTTAGAATAATGCTGCTGAGCATTAGTGAATATTTGCCTTTTAATATCATTGATTCTTCACCATAAGATAGGTTTCCTTGTCTACCCTTCTAATAATTATTTTCCTCTCATAAAATTCCTCGCAAACCTTTATTTAGGAGCATTAAGGTTAAGTCTTTGGTGAAGAAGATGGGAGAAACTAGGAAAGAAGTAAATCTATCTGATTTATCTCCTGGATTCACTACTACTCAAATGCTTTCTTCCCAAGCTCCCAAATTTATATCCTTTATGGAATCAGAGCTGCACTTGGACTAACAGAGGGATTAGATTTCAGTGCAGATACACATTTCAGTTTAAGTAAAACTGATGGCATGGACACCAGGAGGAATCATTCACTTTGCAGAAAGATGCTTTGCTAATATAAAGGATTCACCATAGTATTCCTTATATCACCAACTCCCCAGTACATTCAAAGGTGATCACTACAAGATTCAATGTAAACACAATCATGGAGAATTTGCAGGAAGTCAGGCATACCTGCACTTTTTTGTATTGTTATAAACCTCAATGTCATGTTTCTCTCTTTTTGCCTTTTGAGACTCTGGGACCACTGTCTTTTTACCCAAAGGTGATATTGCTGACATCAAACTGTGTTTATGAGTGAGGTTAAAACAATGAGCAATGTGCTCACAGCAGTTTTCTATATATAAGCTAGTACAGAGTGGCTAATTATGGTAATGCTACTTTCTTCTTATTATTAACTGGAAGTCACGAGACTGGGATTCTTATGTCAGTTTAGTTAATTCCTAGCATGTGTTCTTGGGCAAGGTGCATAGCTCTTGACACCCCTTTGTTCATCTGTCTAATCAGAGTACAGCCTGAAGTCTCTGTAGGCCCTTGCCCATCTAATTTACTTATTTTTTCACCACATTCAGCTGTGTAGATAGGTAACTAGGAATCTTTTGGGAGTCACACAAGTGATTCTGAAATTTTATTTTATCTGGTTATAGTTCTATTGCTTTTAAGGAATTTAATGGAAAATATAAGACAAGAAACAACATTTCTAGGAGATGGTGGTATTTGATGGTTACATACTTTTAGGAAGGACCTTAAAAGCTCAGCCTAGATTGACCCAACCTTAGATATTCCCATTCTCCCTGCAGAAATGACCAGGAAATTGAAGTGCTTGTCCCCCAGGCACTGGGCTCTGAAGACTCCAGGTAACATGCAGGCTGTTGGAGATGGGGGTCTTCTTTGCTATGGCACCATCTTCCCTAAGGAACAACACTTCACTTTTCAGTAATTCAGTTTCTCTGTCAGTAAAATGGTGCATATGCTGGTTCTCAGCTTGACTTGTGCAACATTTTCGAGAAGACTGATCAATCAAGTGTATTGGGCTGAGAAAGATGCGTCAGAAGAAAAGAAAAGACTAAGGTCACTGCACGTTCATGGTGTAGGAATTCTCACTGCTTTGCACACAGCTCTTGGAAAAATGAATGAAGTCAGGGGCTTCATTATGAGCAGTCCCCAAATCCTGGTCGATTGCTTCTGGGAAAACATCCCCTTTATCCAAGCATCTAGTGACTGGATTTCAGCAGAAAGGAGCTGGGGGCCTTCTGGAATTTCACTTCGAGTTCAGGCTAGCTGACCAGGGTCTGTGCTAGTCCTTGCCCAGAATAGAATAAGGATAGGCCCTTTGAGAGGCCTGTTGGACAATGAACAAAGGAAAAATGCCTATCTTTTGCCCCATCTCCTGCACACTATTTTCCCATTTTTCTTCTGTGTCATACTTTCTGCCCCAACTCCACTCTGTCCTTGTTTGCTGCCTTCCTTTCTGCTTCTGTCTTTCCTTTTCCTTCTCCACAGTGTCTGGGCACCCAGGTTGAGGTTGGTTTAGCTCTGCTGTCAGCAGTTAAGGTGGGAAAAGTTGACAATCTCTGGATTAGAACAATGAACTCTCTTGGTCAAAAACTATAATTATTTTTAAACCTCAGGACCTCTTTGGGGTGGATTTCCTAGGCGAGGTCACTTTTGTCATCACTACTGACCACTTCTCACCCTCTGTCCCCCTTTATTTTAGCTGCACGTCACTGACAGCCTGTAGGTAGTTTCCATGGAGCATGTTCTCCCTCCTGTTTGCTTTTTCTCTCCAGGATTCTTTCTGGAAGGTAAATGTGGGAGGTTTGGATTTTCAGGGTTCCCTGTTTCCTTAGAATAGCTCCCTTCCAGGGAGCCATGACCCTTCCCAGATGAGAGAACTTATTGTGTCACCGCCCAATGTACCTTCTCTGGAGGGTCTAGGATGAGGTGGGGGTGGTAGACCATCCTGTGATGGGTTAATACCTGTCTGTGTGATTCCTCTTGCAGCTCTGACTGCACACATTGATGAGGCAGGGGTCCATGTACATGCATGGTAGCCATGTCCTAGAAGGGCTTTCCATCTTCCATTCTTGTTCCTGCCATATTCTTTTGGACACAGCAGTACATGTGGATTCTGGGCCTTGAAGCTATCTGTGGAGAACATTGAGAAAGGATCTTATTGACATCCTCCAGTCTCGACCTTCACATCCTTCAAAAATTCTCTCTTCTCCCTCCTTTCCACGGTGAGAACCAGGTGAGAGAAGAGGTATGATCTCTCCAAGTACTGTTCTGTAAGGGGTCAGATGAGATCCAGAAGCAGAGACTCAGAGTTTATCAAGCCAGAGCTTAAGGCTGGGTTGTAAATCTACAGAACCAAATTGCAAGCTCCTGGGGCTGACTGTAAACCCCTCGAGGCCAAAGCTGCCTACTGCAATTTTTTGCAGGGGTTACTCCAGCCCACCTTCTGGCTCGGGGATGAAAGATTTGAGTCATAGGCTAAGGTCCTGTACAAAGCAGAATTCATGAGGAGCCCAAATAGCTATGAGGAGGGGGGTATGGTGGGTGTGAGAGGAGTGAGGGAGTGTGAGGTATAGATTATAGGCTCCAGCTCTGAGAAGGAGTTGGTAGCAGAGGTCCCTCCTTAAACCACCAGCCCCCGGGGGCCAGAGGGAGTGGCTGGGACACCTCCCTAGCCACCCACTCCCATTAGGAGGAAAGAGGGAGTGGCAGGAGCACCTGCATTTGCCTCTTGCCCCAGGAGAAAAGGTGAGGCAGAGACACCTGCTGGGACTGCCTCTCTCTCTTGGAAGAAGAAGGGGAGCTGCTGCCAGTCCACCCCAGGGGAGAGACAGATGGGAACAGGGAGGGTTTAAAGAAGGAGGGAGCAGATCTCTGAGTGGTGGATGATTCCTTGGAGAGCCTTATCCAGAATTTTCTAGGCCATTGGAGTTGCCCCTAATTTAGAAGGCTCAGAACCTGGAAGAATGCTGTTCTGGAAGGAGGAGCTAGGGCAGAAGAATCTTATCATCCTCAGGGTTGGATTCGGACCTGTTGGAATTTGCCCCCTGGCCTAGCTTGTTCTCTTCCCCTCTCCCCCCATCATTCTTAGTGGGAGAGAGAGCAGCAGGAGCCAGAGGATTTGTCCAGCTTGTCCTGTCTAACCTTCCCAACCTTTCCAAGGGCAGCAACCCACCTACTTGGGAGAAACCAGGTCACTAGACTGATGGCTTTCCTGGTTCTGCTGTGGGGAGGACAGCCCAGTGCTGCCTGCTGGCATCTGTGTTGGTGTTCAATGACCCACCCCGGCAACTTACCCACCTGGGTTTATCAGACCCTGTGATCTGCTGTTCTTTTCATAGGCAAGCTGCCGATTGCTCTTTGGGGTGTGCATGTGTGAGTGTGTGAATTTGATGAAAATGGGAATGTTTTTCTGGTTCAGAAGTTGAGAACTTGGAATAAACCACTTTCTACCCCACAACAAGGACTGTGCAGCTGGCCAGCCTCTAAGGCCAGTCAAGGAAGAGGGAATGGCTTCACTCCCTAAAGTCTATATTCTTCTTACACCAGTTCCCAATTCACCCTGATAGTTTGGGGATTTTCAGTGACTCAACCAACAGGATGACAGGCCAGCAGGCACAACTCCCTGAGCAATCAGCCTCCTCCCCAGAAGGTTTAGCCAGCTCTCACCTGCCTGTGGCAGGGGGAAGG